>NC_090743.1:24093925-24186716 GCF_036898095.1 Palaemon carinicauda
GAATGCTCGAGTGCTTGGACGAGGATTGAAACTGGTAGACGAGAATAATCATGAATGGGAGTTAAATCAGTTGTTGTTTGCGGATGATACTGTACTGGTTGCAGATGCGGAAGAGAAGCTTGGCCGATTAGTGACAGAATTTGAAAGGTTATGTGAGAGAAGGATGTTGAGAGTTAATGTGGGTAAGAGTACGGTTATGAGATGTACAAGAAGGGAAGGTGGTGCGACGTTGAATGTCATGTTGAATGGAGTGTTACTTGAGGAGGTGGATCAGTTTAAGTACTTGGGGTCTGATGTTGCAGTAAATGGTGGAGTGGAAGCAGATGTACGTCAGAGAGTGAATGAAGAATGCAAAGTGTTGGGGGCAGTGAAGGGAGTGGTAAAGAATAGAGAATGGGCATGAATGCAAAGAGACTTCTGTATGAGAAAGTGATTGTACCAACTGTGATGTATGGATCGGAGTTGTGGGGAATGAAAGTGACGGAGAGACAGAAATTGAATGCGTTTGAGATGAAGTGTCTAAGGAGTATGGCTGGTATATCTCGAGTTGATAGGATTAGGAACGAAGTAGTGAGGGTGAGAACGTGTAAGAAATGAGTTAGCAGCTAGAGTGGATATGAATGTGATGAGGTGGTTTGGCCATATTGAGAGAATGGAAAATGGCTGTCTGCTAAAGAAGGTGATGAATGCAAAAGTTGACGGGAGAAGTACAGAAGGAAGGCCAAGGTTTGGTTGGATGAATGGAGTGAAGAAAGCTCTGGGTGATAGGAGGATAGATGTGAGAGAGGCAAGAGAGCGTGCTAGAAATAGGAATAAATGGCGAGTGATTGTGACGCAGTTCCAGTAGGCCCTGCTGCTTCCTCCGGTCACGTTGGATGACCGCGGAGGTAGCAGCAGTAGGGGATTCAGCGTTATGAAGCTTCATATGTGGTGGATAACGGGGGAGGGTGGGGTGTGGCACCCTAGCAGTACCAGCCGAACTAGGTTGCGTCTTTTGTAAGGCTGGGAGGAACGTAGAGATGAAAGGTCCCCTTTTTTTATTTGTTTGATGACAGCTACCCCCCAAAATTGGGGGAAGTGCCTTGGTATATGTATGCATTAATTAAAAGTTGCTTTTCTTTCACTTGAAAATGGTTGACCACAAGCTGAACATACTGCTCCCTAAGAGGGACTGATAAGCTACCACATTCTTCAGACCTTTTGTCCACATCACATCACACTAATGCCCTCGACATGTTATACAAAGAGGATGAGTATCTTTATCACTTTGCAATAAATGCCGTGAACAATTACAATAAGAATGCATAATAAATCCCAAATAAGACATCCTCTAAATAACTCCTTAAATCCCATAATCACTATCTGGATTAGCAAGCAGAATAAGATGGATCGCTCCTCAACCAGACCAGATCAACAAAACTGAAAACAATAAGTGTGATGGTAACTTAGCCAAGCACCGTTCACCGCCACACAAACTTAATACTTCAATGGAGGGCAAGGGTATCAGATTAACTTTAAGGGTAAACATCGACATTGTAGCAGCTTTAAGACAGAAGCCTTAGGAAAATCAGGAGGGTTTCATAGAAATAACCAAAAAGAACGTATTACAATAGACAACATTTCATAGCACATCGGCTTTTTAATAGATCATCATCATCATCTCCTTCTACGCCTATTGACGCAAAAAGGCCTCGGTTAAGATTTCGCCAGTTGTCTCTATATTGAGCATTTAATTCAATACTTCTCCATTCATCAACTACTTCACGCTTCATATTGCTCAGCCATGTAGGACTGGGTCTTCCAACTCTTCTAGTGCCTTGTGGAGGCCAACTGAACGTTTGGTAAACTAATCTCTCATGGGGAGTGCGAAGAGCGTGCCCAAACCATCTTCATCTACCCTTCATCATGATTTCATCCATATATGGCACTCGAGTAATCACTCTTATAGTTTCATTTCTAATCCTGTCCTGTCATTCAACTTCTAATATCCTTCGGAGGGCTATGTTCTCAATTCTACTAAATCTATTGGAGATTGTTTCATTGTCATACCATGACTCAAGTCCATAGAGTAACACCGACCTCACTAAAATGATATATAGTCTGATTTTTATATTCAATTTCAAGCAATTTCATTTCCAAATTTTACTTAACCTAGCCATTTGCCTGATTGTCTTTTTTTAATCTTTCACTTAACTCTAATTCTAAAGACCCTGTATTGGAGACCATAGTTCCTAAATTCTTAAATGATTTTACCTCATTAATCCTTTCCCCTTCTAATAATATGACAAATTCGTAGATAATTTGTATTTTTCCTAACTATACAAACCTTAGCTATTTAATAGGGGTATTACTTTCAGCGTAGCTGAAATGACGAGCCATTAATTTTTAACGAGGGTTTACTACCCACACCACTAGTTAGCGGGGGTAGGGGAGGGTAACTTGCTACCCCCCTCCCCTCTCACACACCTGTGCTTGAGCTCACTTTGCTTGGAGGTAGGACTTCAAGGGGGATAGGGCTGGCGGATAAGTTTGTTTAAATAGCTAAGGTTTGTATAGTTAGGAAAAATACAAATTATCTACGAATTTGTCATTTGTTCCGTAACTGGAATACAAACCACGCTATTTAATAGGGGTGACTCACCCATTACGAAGGGTGGACGTCCCAGCCACTCTGGCTTTCGGCTTTACCCAGGGGCTCCTTATCCGAGTGTATCAGTACTCAAAAACAGAGTCCCTGCGCCTCTCTAAAACCTTGTTACTCAAGGTTCGCGGCCTACGCAAGCTGTGTGTTGAGGTCTGTAGAACTGTGACTGTCCTGGTAAAGTTATTCTTTGTTCTTTAGAAGGAAAAACTGCGCAACTAGGACTTTCCCAAAACCACCTCGTCAGGGTCTAGGGACGTAACAGTATTAGTCTTAATACTAGGTACACAAGGATCATGGTTTACCTGCAGTGGTTTGAGGTCAGCTATGCAGAGAACTCAGGATGCTGCTTTCCCCAAGAGAGGGGAGAATGAAGAAAAGAATAAGGGCCAGTCAAACCTTTTCATTCACGCAGACTAAAACCGGGTAACAATGCCCTCAACCTTCTGCTATTTATCCAATAAGGAGCTTGAGGTTTTAAACCAGCTGTTTTGCAGCCACCACAGGACCGATAGAGAACGTATCGAGTCTCCTGTGGGTCACGTCTTGCAGGTAGTGGGATGTGAACGTGGTCTGATGCTTCCATACCTCAGCTTGAAGAACCTGCGTCACTGAGAAGTTTCTCTTGCATGCCAGGGACGTAGCTACGCCCCTGACATCATGAGCTCTGGGGCGACGTGACGGAGGAGGGTCTGGATTCAGTGCATGGTCTATGACCTTACGAATCCATGCTGAGATGGTGTTCTTGGTGACCCTCCTCTTGGTCCTTCCTGCGCTGACAAATAGTGCAGGCACACGAGGACGGGCTGCGGCTGTTCTCTTAAGATACAGCCTCAAACTCCTCACAGGGCATAGTAAGAGATGGTCTGGGTCATCTGTTACAGAACGGAGACTAGAAATCCGGAAGGAGTCGAATCGTGGATCCGCTACTCCCGGGTTCTGAGTCTTAGCAATAAACTCAGGGACGAAGCTGAACGTTACCTCTCCCCATCCCCTTGAATGAGCGATGTCGTATGAGAGACCATGAAGTTCACCGACTCGCTTGGCCGAAGCCAAAGCTAGGTGGCAATCGGTTGCCTGGCGTAATGGTTCATAGGGAGGTCTCTTAAGAGACCTGAGAACTCAAACCACGTTCCATGGGGGAGATCTCACTTCTGACTGGGGGCAGGTAAGTTCATAACTCCGTATGAGTAAAGAAAGTTCTAGCGATGAAGAAATGTCCATTCCTTTCAGTCTGAAGGCGAGGCTTAAGGCTGAGCGATAGCCTTTCACTGCCGAGACTGATGGGCGCATTTCTTCACGCAAATACACGAGGAACTCCGCTATTGTTGGAATAGTGGCATCGAGTGGAGAGATACCCCTTCCATGACACAAACCACAGAAGACTTTCCACTTTGCCTGGTAGACTGCTGCTGATGACTTACGCAGGTATCCAGCCATCCTAATCACAACTTGTTGCGAAAATCCTCTCTGAGAGAGGAGATGCCGGATAGTCTCCAGGAGTGAAGTCGTAGTGAAGCTACGGCTTTGTGGAATATGTTGGCATGTGGTTGTTTGAGTAGATTGTGTCGTGGAGAGAGTTCTCTTGGGGGCTCCATTAGGAGCTGCAGAAGGTCAGGAAACCATTCTGCGTGATGCCATAGAGGAGCTAAGAGGGTCACTGAAAGATTGACCGATGTTCTGGTCTTGTTGAGTACCCTCCTCATCAGACAGAACGGGGGAAAGGCGTAAACGTCGATGTTGTCCCACCGTTGTTGGAAAGCATCTTACCAGAGAGCCCTGGGGTCTGGGACTGGGGAACAATACAGCAGGAGCGTGAAGTTCAGATCTTTGCAAAGAGGTCCACAGTCGGAGAACCTCACAAAGTCAGGACTTTGTTGGCTACTAGATGATCCAAAGACCACTCGGTACTCACTATCTGAGATGCTCTGCTTAGGTTGTCGGCGAGCACATTCCTTTTGCCCGGAATGAAGCGTGCCGATAGTAGTATCGAGTGGACTTCGGCCCATCTCAGTATCTCTACTGCTAGATGGGATGGCTGCTGCGAAAAAGTACCTCCTTGCTTGTTGATGTAAGCCACTAATGTGGTGTTGTCGCTCATCACCACCACTGAGTGGCCTGTCAGGAACTGTTGGAACTGTTGAAGGGCTAGAAAGACGGCCTTCATCTCTAGGAGATTTATGTAGAGGTACTTTTCTGACTCTGACCAGAGGCCTGAGGTCGTGTGGTGCAGCACGTGGTCCCCCACACTTTTTTTTTGAAGTGTCTGAGAACAGCATCAAATCCGGGAGGAGGACGAGAAGGTCCACTCCCTTTCGTAGATTCTCGTCTGTCACCCACCACTCAAGGTCTGTCAGTTCCGCTGATCCCATGGGATCCGGATGTCCGGGGAGTTGTGAGCTTGATTCCACCAGGACTTGAGTTGCCACTGGAGGGATCTCATCCTGAGGCGACCATTGGGGACTAGACGGGCCAGCGATGAAAGGTGACCGAGGAGACGTAACCACGTTTGGGCTGGAAGTTCTTCTCGTCTGAGAAAAGATCTTGCGACCTTTCTCAGCCTTGTTATCCTGTCGTCTGATGGGAAGGCTTTGTGAAGATTGGAGTCTATGATCATGCCTGAAGTATACCAGTCTCTGTGTAGGAAGCAGAGAAGACTTCGAGATTTACCATGATCACCAGATCCTGGCAAAGTCTCAGAAGTTTGTCTCGGTGTAGAAGAAGGGTTGACACCGAGTCTGTTAGGATTAGCCAGTCGTCCAGATAACGGAGGAGACGGATGCCAATCCTGTGTGCCCAAGATGGCACTAGGGCAAACACACTGATGAAAACTTGGGGTGCTGTGGAAAGACCGAAGCACAGCACCTCCTTGAAGACGGATGGACTGGGATCTGGAAGTACGCGTCCTTTAGGTCCAGTGTACACATGAAGTCTTGAGGTCTTACTGCTAGTCTGACCGTGTATGCCATCTCCATGCTGAACGGAGTTTGTTTGACAAACTTGTTCACGGCTGAGAGGTCGATGACTGGTCTCCAGCCTCCAGACGCCTTTCTTACAAAAAAGAGTCGACTGAAGAAGCCCGGGGACCCATCGAGGACCTCTTGGAGAGTGCCCTTCTTCAACAGGGTCTGGACTTCTGCCCAAAGGGCTTGCCCCCTTGCCAATCCCATGGCAAGGGAGTCTAATGACACTGGATTCCTGGTCAGGGGAGGTAGATATGTTATGAACGGGACGCGATAACCTAGACGGATCACGGAGATTGTCCAGGAATCGGACCCGAGTTGCTTCCACCTGTCTGAGCAACTTTGTAGGTATCCCCCCACTGGTGGAAACGCAGGGGGAGTGCCTATCCTAGCGTTTGCGGCCTTGGCTGCTTCCTCTAGGAATTTTCCCTCCCCTGGAGAACTTTTTGCCTTGCCTGTCCTTGACAGGAAAGGTCTTAGACACCACTGTCTTCGCTGCTGTTTTTGTTGTCGCGGTTTTGGTTGGACGGGACTGCTGGGGTGCTAGAGGTTTATAGGGCTTAGTTGTTAAAGCCCTATGGAGGAGGGAGTCTCGATAAGACTTCCTCCACCTCTCGGCAGCAAGTTTCACGTCCTTAGGTTCAAACAGATGGGGCCCCTCTAGGGAGGAATGTCTGAGCCTATTTATCTCGACGCTTGGGACCTGTTGGTGGAACCTCTCAGAAACTGCATCTTGGCATTTCAAGATGGTGTTTGCCCACAAGTTCGAGACTTGGTGGGCAAGAAACTTGATCATCGTGTGAGTGCCTGAGAGTAAGAAGGTCTCCATTGCTTTCCTGGTACGCTCCTTGGAAAAATCCTTGGATCGTATCAGGATACCAAGGTCCCTAACCAGATGTCCAGCCACAAAGTGGCTTGCATCGCATACTTGGTGACCTTTTCCTGGTTAAGGACCTCGGTTGCCGAGAACGAGACCTACCAGCTGGAGTCTCTCTCAAGAGGGACTCCCTTGGTTAGCTCTTCCAGAGTGGTGAAGAGGAAGAGCTGAACTGGGTTCCTCCAGGATCTCAAAGTACCTCCTTTGCTGTACGCGAAGAGGTGGGAGGAGCTTGTTCGTAGCGCTGGCATGGTTGGAGGAGGCAAACTCGGAGAGCTGTTGGGAGATCTCGTCCCTGGTACTCTTCAACCCTTGAGACCAGGGCAGGGCTGCACTGGTCTTTGAGGGTTTTTGAGTACCAAAGATGTGGTCTAAGACCATGTCTTTGCCCTCTTGAGGGGTATCTCCGGGTAGGAAAACCTATTGAGAACCCTAATTAGAGTCAGAACCTGCTAGAATGCATGCTCTGATTCTTGTTGGTCTCCTCCTGATGTAGGACTTGCAGCGTAGTCTCCTTCTATCCCCAAGAGCTCTTCTTAGGGTGAGTCGCGGACATTCCTTGAGTGGCTGGCTGGCTGTCTCCGTTCTAGCCCTAGTGGAGGACTTTGGTAGAGTTTTGGAGTCTTTGGACTCCTTCCAAGGAAGGAGAAAAGACTCCAACATCAAAGGCCTGTGTGTCATGTCCCTCCTGGTCTCAGATTGCGGGGAACTCTCCTCCCGCGGTTCCCTTGGTGACAGATGGTCTTCGTCCGACAGGGAGGGAGAGTATCCCCGAGAAACTGGATGGTCTGCACGGAGTCAACTTCTCCCTCGGGAAAGTGACCGCGTCAGAAGCTCCTCTTTTCCTCTACAAAGGGGTAGAAGAAGCCATGGTTCCGTGTCTTAAGTCCAGAGCTATAGGTTGCTCTGATGAGCGGTCAGACAGGACTGGCTTGAAAGCCTGTGTTACGGCTCTAACTAAGGCACTGAACCAAGGCTGCTGACTGACGGATGTACTGTCAGACAGATCTCCTGAAGGGAAAGGGAACGAAGGTTCCCTACGAGGAGTCACTGTAATAGGTGGGTCCACCTCAGAAGGCAGTTTAGGGATCCTGAACCCCTCTGCTTGTGTTTGTTTCCCTTCTCCCGCAGGGCTCGCTGGAATGCGTTTGCGGGTAGGGGAATAAGGCGATGGCGACCTTACCGAGTGTAGATCCTGCACCCGTGCCTGTTGGTGTGCGTGCTCGCGCATGGGAGAATATTGATGCGCGTGCTCGCACGGGAGAATATTGGCACACACGCGGGCGTGCTGGAGAGTATTGGCGCGCACATGAGCGTGCGGAAGAGTATAGGCGTGAGTGCGTAGGTGAGAATTGGCGCGCGGGCACGTGGTGGCGCGCGCGTCTCTGTGCGTGCGTGCGGGAGATATTTGGCACGCAGGTGAGCACAAATGTCCAGGAAAGCGCCGGTGCGCCTGTGAGAGTTGGCGCGTAGGTGAGGGCTGCGATATGATTGCTCTTAGGAGAGCGTTGGCGTGCAGGAAAGCACTGGCACATAGGAGAGCGCTGGCAAGAGGGAGAGTCCTGGCGCGTAGGAGAGCGTTGGCGCACAGGAGATCGTGGGCGCGCAAGAGAGCACAAGCGCGCTGTAGTGCGCTGGCGACCCTTGGGGTGTGAGCGCAGGGTGTGCAGGTGAACGTGGGCGTGTGGCGCGCAGGAGAGCGTTGACGTGCAGGTGAACGTTGGCGCGCAGGCGCATGAGTCTGCTGCCTTCTGTGAGGGCGAGCAGGTGAAGGGGCGTGCCAAAGCGCTGTAGAGTGACGAGCTGCTGGCGAGCGCAGAAGGTCTGTCGGATTGCGAGCTGCAGGGTGATGGCGCGCAGCTGCACACTTTGGTAGGGCTACAGTAGGCTCTACCGGTGACAGGAATGGTGATGGTAGGTCGGCAGGTCTGGAGGATGGATGGTCGGCATGCCCTTTGTAAGGGCGACCATCCACTGAAGGGGATCATGAACGATCGGCAGAGAGGTCCAGGGCTGAAGTCACAAGACTGGTTGCAGGAGCAGTGATGATTGATGTATGAAGGTCTGAATGCAGCGGAGGCTCCTCTGCAGGGGACTGCAGCGACGACAATGAACCAAAGAGGTTCCTCTTCACTGCTGGTGAAGGGAGACCTCTAAGGCGGAGAGGAAGGCGTGCCTTCCGACGGATGCGCCCTCTGGGGGCCGTTGGATCAGCAAGCTGACCGTGCGCCGCAGCAGTCCTCTGAAGAGGAGCCTCTATAAGTGAACTCCCCCGAGGGGAAAAACACTTGCAGGAGAGACAGACGTTGAACTTAAGTTTCCCCCTTGGAGGATGATCAGGAACGGGGGAAACTAAGTCGGCAGCGACCGCTGTAGAGTTTGGAGTGGCAAAGATGGATGAAACCGCATGAGACACCTTTGACACAACAACGTCGACAAAGGTCAGGGGATCTACCTCTGCCGGCAACGATGATTGCTTAACAGAAGCACCCATGCAGATGAACTGCAGCAAGTCTTCCTTGGAGGGCGGAACCGTAAGCCCCAAGGAAAACCAAATCTGTAAGAGGGGAGTTTGTGACAAGGCCTCACCCAGGGGGAGAGGTGGGGCTGCTTCGCTAGGGGAAGCAACATCATCTCTCGAGAACCGAGGTTGGCCGATAATAACTTGGTCTACGCTACTACTCGGTCTCTTGTAAGAGACCGAACAAGTAGGAGCTTCGGAGGAGGGTCGGGAGACGGAAGAAGAGGCCTTGGGTTTTTCTTCCTTCAAAGAAACCTTTGAAGGAGAAATATCCGGCTTGGACTTCTTCCGCCGTCGCACAAACCTCTCCCACTGGAAGAAGACCACTCCCTACACTCATTGCGCTTATTAACACTATCACACCGTTGACCTCTGCATGAAGGACAAAGGGTGTGAGGATCAGTCTCCACCGCCGACATATATGTCCCACAAGGGCGGCTGGAGAGTCCAGGGCAAGTGCGCATGGTCCCAGAAGTCAACTTCACACACACACTAAAAGAAAAAGAAAAAAACAAAAGTCATTAATGCCTGCCAATATTCAGCGAGGATGAAGAGCGGCAACGTCCCTTAACCATCCGAGCCGAAAGTAAAGTGAGCTCAATCACAGGTTTTTGAGGGGGAGCCCCCGCTAACTAGCGGTATGGGTAGTTAACCCTCGTTAAAAATTAATGGCTCGTCATTTCAGCTACGCCAAAAGTAATACCCCTATTAAATAGAGTGGTTTGTTTTCCAGTTACGGAACAAATTTCCTCTTCCATTCTCATCCGTTCTCATCATCTCTGTCTTTCTTCTAGCTATCTTCAGCCCAACCTCGTGTGATATTTCATGCATTCTGGTAAGCAAGCATTGCAAATCCTGTGTTCTGCTAACAAGGACAGTATAGGAAGAATAATTTCTTAAAAGGGAATGTGGCTCCTGCCCTATTTAAGTAGCTTAATGGTAATCACACTCATTTTATACACTTTTATTATCTTTTAATATGTGTCATTTCAATTTTTTTTTCAATATACACTAGTATAACACACTGTCCAAATTTTATACAATATTCTTATGCTAGTTGCAAGCATTAATTAATCTTATTGCTAAGACTTGTACTCTTTACTGACTGCTATGTTCAATAACATATACAGGAAACTATAAAACAGTAATATTTCCATAGAAGCTTAAACATACCTTTGATATTACTTAGCATTAGACAAAATTTAATGTTTAATATAAAAAGGACATGCTGAACTTAAATATATAAGAATCTATAGTTAAAAAATTACAGGTCTTGATAAAGCAATTGCTATTATGCTAAGCACAAAAAATTGGCTTATTGAGAAAGTCTTGTAATATTTTTGGATCAATCTATTCTGAAGAAATGTTTCAATTCTTTCCCTGTACCTTGTTCTGAGTATTATTCTCCTGTCTGGTCATCAGCTGCTGATTCTCATCTTAATTTGTTGGACATGAAATTAGGGTCTATTAAATTTCTTATTCCAGATCTAGATATAAATCTCTGGTCACCGTCATTCAATTAGTTTGTTATGCATGTTGCATAAGATTTTTCATAATTCTGACCATCCTTTGCATTCAGATCTTCCCAGACAGTACCATCATGTTTGTAATACTAGGTATGCAGTTAATTCTAATAGTTAGGCTTTCTCCATCATGAGGCGTAATACTACACCGTATTCTAGTTTTATTGCAGCTGTGACCAAGTTGTAGAATGATCTCCCTAATTATGTGGTTGAAAAGTTCAAACTTGCAGTAAATGTTTTTATGTTGAACAGGCTGACATAAGTCTTATATTTTATATACAAAAAATTTTTTTTTAATGTTGCTACTGTTCTTAAAATATTTTAATTGTTCATAACTTCTCATATAGTTTATTTATTTCCTTATTACCTTTCCTCACTGGGCTATTTTTCCCTGTTGGAGCCCTTGGGCTTATTGCATCCTGCTTATCCAACTAGGGTTGTAGCTTAACTAATAATAATAATAATAGTAATAATAATAATAGTAATAATAAATAAACTATAACCAACCTAAATTACTTTAACAAAAACTCATACACCAGTCATTCTACGATAAATACAGTTTTCATCATAGGCCATATGAGAAAAGATAGGTCATTATAGATGATAAAAGCACAAGACAAATTCAACTGTATATATAGATCAGGTATGAAAAAAGTGATGGAGCAAAAATTGATGAAAATACAAGTTGACAGCCTTTTTAACAATACAGTACTGTATAAAACAATTTATTATTGTTAAATCATGCTTTTCCTTTTTCTTTGTTTTATGTGGCACTGTACAGTACTTCACAATAAATTCTATTTGCATTATACTTAACATTGTGATAAAAAACTCAATTAGCCAACAGTATTAACTCTAGTGCAGTTCTTTACTAATAGTTACTGTAGCACCACAATAGTACTTCAGAGCATTGGACCTGCAATTAGAATAATCGAAGCTTAGCTCTGCTTACCTGTGACTCAGTTTTTATATATTTCACTTTAGTCTGTTTTCTTCCTTTGTGATTGATAAAAAGATATACAAAATATAAAAAAAAATCTGTTTAGTATTTCAACCAACAAAAGATGAATACGTGAAAAAGTCTACCAAACACCTATACCAAGGGCATTTTCTGGGTCCGAATCTTAATATCTTTAGAATCAAATTTTTGCATAAAAATGTAATCCCACACTGCTTAGTGGAGACAAGGTTACTTTAATGATTCCTTGACGTTGACTACAGAGCTTTTTAATAACATAAATATTCCCATGACTTATAAATAAAAGTATATGAACATTATTTGGCTACTAGTCTTGTTCAGGTCAATTGTTATCATAGAATAACAAGAGCACACGGCAGAAAGTATAACTGAACATGAAAGCTAAGTAAGACATCGCAAACCCTTATATCCTAATGTATATGACAGTAAGAGACCTGAAGAACAAGAGTAGAATTTGAAACAACTTATATTTGTCTTCTTTGTCTGCAACTTGGTAGACAAATTAATTAGGCAACCCCTCACAATGATCCACCTTAGGGAGAAATCATCTAAAGGTTTAGATGGTTTCCATGACAACAAGGGTCAACTCGAATTAAGGCCAACTAAAAAATTATTTGAAAAGTTTTATCAAATTATTTTTACCCATTCCAGACATATCCTTCTAACACACACACAGATAAACAAACTACTTCTCCCAACATAAAATCAATATACTATCAATGGTATTATCACCTACACAACTTACCAAGCTGAAATGCAAAATCAGTTCAAAGTCAGTTGTAAAATCCTCAAGTTTTAAATATGGTAAAATTCTATATTCTAAAATTACAATGATAAAAGATTCCAAACTCTTACCAAGGAAAAAAATATTTCTACTAATTTTCAGTAGGACCTATGAAAATCTTTCAAAGATTTCTGAACAATGAACAATACCTCTACTAATCTATACTACTATATAAAAAATTATACATACCCCAATCTATTTTACTTAGCCTAAAATCTCAAGAACTTGATTCTCCAGCTTCAACAAGACTGAAAAGCTGATCTGCTTGCTTGATAGCATCAGCTAAGGCTTCACAGTGCCTTTTAAGGTTCTCTGGAACCTTTTCCATACCGTAGTAAGCACCTGAAATGATTAACATGTAATTAAATATACTGTACAAAAGACAAACTACAACTTAAATACAAATAAAATTTCCTAGTATTTTTCCAAATACTTAAATAAACCTATAACAGTCAAAACATTTAAATTTAAAGATTTAAATGCAGCTCATGAATGGTAGAGGCAAGGGACAATGATAATGCCCTTACTAGCAGGACAATGCCCTAGAGACTGACCATATAAACATATGATCAGCAGCCAATCCCAGTCTCCAACCAAGCTAGGACCAGGAAGGGCCAAGCAATAGCTGCTGATGACTCACCAGTTAGACCTATATGCTTCCCCAAAATCCCCCATCCTTAGCTCACACGGATGGCGAGGTTGCAGACAATTAAGAAACTATCGAGTTTGATTGGAACTCGAACCCCAGTTCTGCGAGAGCCAGGCAGAGAAGTTTCCAATAGGCCACTCCTATTGCATAGATAAAGGTTCATAACTAGGATACAGTTAACTGCATATCAATCCACACTCACCTGCAATACTTCCAGCCATTGTTGCGATAGTGTCAGTGTCTCCACCTAAGCCTATAGCATAGTGGAGAGTTCTCTGTATAGGATTATCAGTCTGAAAGAAAAGGAAGCTACTTTATTCAATCTGTTACAGTTTCCATTATACAAATTACAAATGCCACTACTTATTCTTTATGTGAACAAGTCCTTTGATACAGAACATTTTCCACACAAGTTATTTCCAAAAATATTTTACTTACAACTGCATTTGTCTCGTATGCAACAAGCAGTATTGATAGTAAAGCACAAATCCTGATACCATATAAATCTTGAAAGTGCTCAATAAGAAATGACAAATTTGAAAGTAATTTGAAGTTTTCCTAACGATACAAACCTGTAGCTATTTATAGGGATTATCTTTCAGCAAAGCAGGAAGACTAGCCATAAAGACTTTTAAGCGAGGTGACAACTACCGACCACACTAGTTAGCGAGGGTTCGTGAGGGATAACAGGGGGTAGTGAGGGGTAGCAGGGGGTAGTGAGGGGTAGCAGGGGATAGTGAGGGGTAGCAGAGGGTAGTGAGGGGTATCAGAGATAGTGAGGGGTAGCGGGAGGGTAGTGAGGGGTAGCAGGGGGGTACTGATGGGTAGGGGGGGCTGCCAGAAACCCAATTCACTCACACACCAGTGTGTCTAAACCACTTTCGATTGCAGGCAGGACTTTCAAGGGGGACAGGTGATGGCAGGACAATTTGTATAAATAGCTACAGGTTTGTATCATAAGGGAAAATACAAATTACTTTCAAATTTGTCATTTGTTCCGATACTAAATACAAACCCTGCTATTTATAGGAATGACTCGCCCATTAGGAGGATGGAAGTCCGAACCCACTGGATGTGCTTTTGAACAGGAGTTATCTCATACAGGTTTGGCACATGACTGAAAGAAACCCTGTCATCTCGCTAAAACTTCGTGCAAAGCACATATAGCGGCTTGAGCAACCTGTGACTGTCTAGGTAAGATTTTTCAGAGATAAATCTTTAGCATCAAACATAAGCGTATCCAATACCCACCTCACAGGGAGTATGGGGACCTAACAAGTATTATTTCTATACTAGGTTACACATTGGAAATGGTTATTACCTCCTGAGAGGTGAGGCCGGCTTGCAGAGGACCCATGGGTGCTATTCCCCAAGAGAGGGGAAGATGAAAGAAAGTAAGAGCCAGTCATTCTTACATATTCATCCCAGACTAATCCTGGGAAACCTATGCCATCAACCATCTGCTACTTGTCCATAAAGGAGCCTGAGGCATATCAAATTATTTGTTGTGCAGCCACCACAGGACCAATGGAGAATGTCTCCATGTTCCTGTGGGTCAGGATGCCAGAAAACTTCAAATCAATCAATCAATGTTCCTGTGGCTTATATCTTGCAGGTAGTGGGAGGTTTACGTCGTCTGACACTTCCACACACCTGCTTGCAGTATCTGCATCACAGAGTAGTTTCTCTTGAACGCTAGGGACGTGCTGATACCCTTAACGTTATGAGCTCCAAGTCGATGAGCACGAGGAGGATTGGGATTCAATGCAAGGTCTATGACCCTACGAATCCTAGCCGAGATGGTGTTCTTTGTGACCCTGCTCTTGACCTTCTCCATGCTGACGAAGAATACTGACACTCGGGGGCGAGTTCCTGCCGTGCTTTTCAGGTAATACCTCAAATCCTCACTAAGCAAAATAACAGTTGATCTGGGTCATCGGTTACAAAATGAAGAATCCCAATCCTGAAGGGCCCAAATCTATGATCCGTTACTCCCGGATTTTGAATCTTAGTATGTAATAAACTCAGGGACGAGGCAGTGTTACCTCCCCACATTAATATTATTATTATTATTATTACTTGCTAAGCTACAACCCTAGTTGGAAAAGCAGGATGCTATAAGCCCAGGGGCCCCAACAGGGAAAATAGCCCAGTGAGGAAAGGAAACAAGGAAAAATTTAACATTTTAAGAAAAGTAACATTAAAATGAATATTTCCTATATAAACTATAAAAACTTTAACAAAACACGAAGAGAAATTAGATAGAATAGTCTGCCCGAGTGTACCCTCAAGCAAGAGAACTCTAACCCTAGACAGTGGAAGACCATGGTACACAGGCTATGGCACTACCTAAGACTAGAGAACAATGGTTTGATTTTGGAGTGTCCTTCTCCTAGAAGAGCTGCTTACCATAGCTAAAGAGTCTCTTCTACCCTTACCAAGAGGAAAGTAGCCACTGAACAATTACAATACAGTAATTAGTCCCTTGATCGAAGAAGAAGTGTTTGGTAATATCAGTGTTGTCAGGTGTAAGAGGAAAGACGAGAATGTGTAAAAAATATGCCAGACTATTCGGTGTATGTGTAGGCAAATAAAAAATGAGCCGTAACCAGAGAGAGGGATCCAATACATTACTGTTTGGCCAGTCAAAGGATCCAATAACTCTCTAGCGGTAGTGTCTCTTGAATGGGCGACATCACAGAAAAGACCATGCAGTTCACTGACTCCTTTGGCCTAAGCCAAAGAGAGCAGGAAAACTGCCTTCAAAGTGAGGTGGCGATCTGTTGCCTGGTGTAATGGTTCGTAGGGAGCACCCTTCAGGAGGAGTTTGGGAGGGCGTGTGAGAGAATGAAGTTGCGAGTTAATGTGGTAAGAGTAAGGTTATGAGATGCAAGAGAAAGGAGGGTGGTGCTAGATTGAATATCATGTTAAATGGAGAGTTACTTGAGGAAGTATATCATTTCAAGTACTTGGGGTCTGTTGTTATTGCAAATGGTGGAGTGGAAGCAAATATACGTCAGTGATATTAAAGGATGTATAATGTTGGGGGCAGTGAAGGGAATGGTAAAGAATAGAGGATTAGGAATGAATGTAAAAGTTTTTCATGAGAAAGTGAATGTACCAACTGTGATGTATGGATCGGAGTTGTGGTGATGAAAGCAACAGAGAAACAGAAATTGAATGTTCAAGATGAAGTGTCTGAGGAGTATGGTTGATGTATCTCGATTAGATAGGGTTGGGAATGAAGTAGTGAGGGTGAGAATGGGAGTAAGAAATGAATTAACAGCTTGAATGAATGAATTAATGATTTGAAGTTCTCTGGCATCCTGACATCGAAAGTCTTTGACGCCGATTAGCAGCTTGAATGGATAAAAATGTGCTAAGGTGGTTTCACCATGTAGAGAGAATGGAAAATGGCTGTCTGCTGAAGAAGGTGATGAATGCAAGAGTTGATGGGAAAACACAAGAGGAAAGCCAAGGTTTGGGTGGATGGATGGAGTGAAGAAAGCTCTGGGTGATAGGAGGATAAATGTGGGAGAGGCAAAAGTGTGTGCTATAAATAGGAATGAATGGCGAGCAACTGTGACAGTTCCGATAGACCCTGCTTTTCTTCCGGTTGCCTTGGTGACCAGAGAGGCAGGGGCAGTAAGGGATTCAGCATATGAAGCTTCACTGTGGTGGATAAAGAGGAAGGGTGGGCTGTGACACCCAAGCAGTACCAACCAAACTTAGCTGAATCCCTCGGCAGGCCAGGAGGAACAAGGAGAAAAATTCCCTTTTGTTCTTTTTTTTTTTGTGTCGGTTACCCACCAAAAACTGAGGGAATGCCAGGGTAAATAGATTGATAGATCTTACATTTCATTCATCATCATCATCTCATCCTATGCAAAATGACGCAAAGGGCCTCGGTTAGATTTCGCCAGTCGTCTCTATCTTGAGCTTTTAATTCAATACTTCTCCATTCATCATCGCCTATTTCACACTTCATAGTCCTCAACCATGTAGAACTGGGTCTTCCAACTCTTTTAGTGCCTTGTGGAGGCCAGCTGAACGTCTAGTGAACTAATCTCTCTTGGAGAGTGCAAAAAGCATGCCCAAACCATCTCCATCTACCCTTCATGTTGATCTCATCCACATATGGCACTCGAATAATCTCTCTTATAGTTTTATTTCTAATCCTGTCCTGCCATTTAACTCCTAATATCCTTCTGCGGGCTTTGTTCTCAAATCTACTAAATCTATTGGATATTGTTTCATTGACATACCATGACTCATGTCCATATAGTAACACCAATCTCACTAAACAGACATGAAGTTTGATTTCTATATGTAATTTCAGGCGATTTGATTTCCAAATTTTACTTAACTTAGCCATTGTCTGCTTTGCTATTTTCAATCTTTCACTAAACTCTAATTCTAAAGACCCTGCATTGGAGATCAGAGTTCCTAGATACTTAAATGATTCTACCACATTAATCCTTTCTCCTAATGATATTCTATCTTCCATTGCACATTCTGTTCTCATCATGAGTTTTTTCTATTTAGCTTTCTGGTAAGTAAATTTCATTATGTGTTCATAATGTTTAATGTTCATAACTTTTTAGAGTTCCTCTTTTATCACTAGACTTCATTAACTATGTAACTATACAGTGCTGTTTCGTTAGAGCGCAAGAAGTTCAGTAACCCTTGTCAGTGTTACTGTAAATATCCCAGTTTATGATTAACTTCGGTACTATTTCTACAAAGAGCCTCTGATGTTCATATTGCTTCTTCTTCAGAAGCTCGCTTTAATCAACCTTTACCCATGAAATTTTTTAATTTTCCCATTTTCTTCCCTTCAATAAAAATATGCACTTATTTGATGAACCATTCTCCTTGTCTCATCAGTTTCTTCAGTCGCAGACTACTGATCAGGCCTACTCCTGATTGTTTGTTTATTACTATGCATTATCATATCCTCCCCTGATATTCTTGGCTATTACTACGTGGAATGTGCATGGAAATTGTTTGTGGAAGTTCATTATCTGTATTCCCTTGGTGCACCATGTCAGAAGAAATACTTGGATTTAAATAACATAAAAAATAAGTTTCCCTCGCAGTACCTAACAAGTGATAGTTTTGGATCTTGACTCTCTTCGGTGATGCTCCATTGGCAGGTTGGGGAGCTATTCTGAAGGGTCTTCATCAGTCAGGAACATGATCAGATGTAGCATCACAAATACACATTGCCTAGAGTTACTAAAACACTTTGCTGCAATAGTTTAGTCAGAGAATCTTGTGAAAGGAAAAGTTATTGTTGTTCATTAAGGTAACTAACTGCTTTGGCATATATCAAGAGACTAGGAGGCAAGAAATCAAGAATGGTTCTTTTTTCTTCTGACTTGGGAGCTGTTATGTTGGACAGCAGCAAGCTAAATTGCTTTACCTTTTTACTTTATTCCAGGGAATCAGAATGTCTTAGCCAATCAGTTAAGCAAGAGGAATCAATTGTTACTAACACAATGGTCTCTTTATCCTTGGCTGGAAGGTTTGGGAAGAGTTAATGAAAGAAGTTTTCTAAGTCAATGAACACAATGGTGGGTGCATACTGTTCAAGATCCCAACGCTATGGCATGAATGCCATGCTACAAGACTGTATGAACCTAGAAATTTATGCTTTTACTCTTGTTGTCATGATTCATCTGGTAATCAACAAGCTTTGGTAGAGTGCTCTCAAAATGTAAATAGGATTCCCAAAGCCCATTTTGCCCACAGAGTGACTCACAGACCTGAGGCATTTTCTAGCAGAAAAACTCATCCAGTTTCCTAAAAGGATAGATCTTCTCGGACAATCCTAGGGTCATTTAGTATATAAAACCCCATTCATACTACAGCTAACCACATGGAAACTCTTCACTGTATCCTTAAAGGGGATTTTCAATACTGTACCCTCAAGACTGACCATTATAGCAGCCAGAAGACCTTATACAAATAGGTTATATCATCATCAGTGGTATCCTGTAATTTAGGTGATGTAAAATCATAAAAGTATTAGCAACTAAAACAAACATATACAGCAACAGTATAAAGTTTTTTCGATTTCTTTTTGAAGAATCTTATTGTTGATGCTCATAAGGAATTGGGCGTTGATTATCTACAGTTTGAAAGTGAAAGCTCCTGATATTAGAGCAATAACTACAACAGAACTTTTAATTTTTACCATGGATCTATACTTAAACAAAGTTTTATATGCAGTACAGGGGTGTTGCACTTTTGGTATTTGCTAAACATTATATGCGAGAAGCCAAGTTTGATTTGGATGAGTGTTGGGTCTTTTGGTTAAGTAGCAGAAAAAGATGTTTTGACATAACAAATTTTCAATGGAACTTTAGTTAAGATATGGAAGTAATGAGTGAACAATTTAGGTAGTTTTTCAGTTTGTGCCTTTGGTGTTAGGAGCAAAATTAGTTTTGATCATATATGAATTTATTCAATTATCGCAGCTGTTTACCAAATTAAAATGCTATATGGATAAGAGTGGGAAAGACCATTATAGGTTTATACCAAGTTTAATCTAAAGATGAGGATTTTAAAGTTTCAGGGTTTGCCATGTTTACTCTAGTTTTTATTTTAGAGTACAACTGTCCTCCAACCTAGGCAATGTGGTATTCAGCACATGAATTTAAATTTCATAGAAATTAACTTAGTTTATAATCTAAAATTCATGTAAGTTCTTAACCTGCCTTCCAAGCCTTCCAATCTCAGTGGTTCTATTTTTTTCTATACAATACTTATACCTCACAGTGGTTCTGGTTTTTCTATACAATACTTATATCTCACAGTGGTTCTGGTTTTTCTATACAATACTTATATCTCACAGTGGTTCTGTTTTTTCTATACAATACTTAGATCTCAAAAGGATAATAATCAAGATGGCAGCAGCTAGGGGGAAGGAACATTTTGTATAAATGCTCTATACTCCATCACATCTTTCCAGTGCAGGGGGAACAAAAAGTTTTACGTATGTCACTGTTGAGCTTTATATTAGTTTATAAATTATTAGAAGAAGTCCTGAGAGTGACGTAAATAACAATAGATCATAGATGGCAAGCGGTCTGAGGATGTGCAATAGCATTCATTCTTTCCCGAGCAGTACAGGTAGATGTGACTAGAAAACCGTTGCATTGAAGTATGGCAACTTATGATTAATGAATTCGTAATGAACAAATACACTAACAATATAAAATATCATAAATCATATTGGTAATTATATACAAGTGATGCACATCTGCAAACAAATAATAAAAGACAACATATTACCTCGACACTAGAAATTGAATTTGTTGCTCTGATGAATGAGTAGATTGCAGTTGGTACAGAGAGATGGGCAGCAATATGAATTCCTAATTCTCCCCCTACTTGTTCATTGGTAACACATGATCCTCTCTCCATTAATTCCAAGACTTTGGTTAACTTCTTTACATACAAAAATGGTTCCTCTCCTTCATCAAATATGCTGAAAATAAAAAAAAATAAAAACATTCAAATCATACAAAATTGAGAAAAACAGATGCAAATGGGCTTCCCTTAGAACAATATACAAATAATAAAAGGACTATGAGTAGACAAAATTAAAGTTAACATTCTGAAATCATAACATTTCCACGAATCCTATCTCTACATAGAATAGGTTTCTGAAGCGAAAGTGTCAAATTGACAGCCTCTAGATAAAAAAATTTAAAAATCTCACCACCTGTACCTTCGAGCAGTACACTACCTCCAAATTAGCTGCCAAACCCTTCCCAGAAGCTCTGAAGAAACAGACAGCCACTGTAGTGTGGGAACAAGATAGCCATCTGATTTAAGAGGTCAGTGCACTGTGACACCTCTATTTTCTTATTTTAGGTTTTTAATTATTTAACTTGAGATTTTTTTGTGTATACATGTCTGGGTAATACTTCCATGGTTTAACAATTTCTATACTATTCAGGTATATCTATGCTAATCCTTTTCCAAAATATTCCATTACTGGAAATGTAAAGTAAAAAGGTTTTACTCTGATTCAGTTGCTTCTTTTGGCTAATATCGATAATCATCCATTTGCTTTCTTCAATGTGTGTTGTGTGATGACTAATGTTTTGGATGTCTATTTCTTTCCAGCATTTGGGTAGGGATTTGGCAGGTAATTTGAGGGATGGAAAGTACGAAGGGAGGGGTTGTAAACTTCCTTTAGTGTTTTATCTAGAGAACATCAAGTTGGCAACTTCACATTATACAGTACTTTGTTTTGTTGAGAGGTAATTATGGAAATAATAGATTTATCCTAAAATCATATTACTTTCATTTATCTCTCATTTTCACTCTGTCATATGCCATTTTCAACCTTTATTGATATTCATTTTTTACCTCAGGTTTTATTAATTCTTCAACCCTCACTAGCTCCCTTTTACACCCCCCCCCCCCCTCTTTTGCTACAACTAATTTTCCTTCCACCAAAAAATGATCAGACATACCGTTGGCCATACCCCTAAACATGTGTCTGTCTTTCAACCTTCCAAACATTCTTCTAGTTATCAACACATAATCCATTAAAGCCCTTTCTACCACTCCTCCATTTGCCACTCTTACCCATGTATACTTGTTTTTATCTTTCTTTTTGAAAAAGCTAGAACTTATCACCATCTCTTGCTCAACACATATCTACCAGTCTCTCACCACTCTCATTTTCACCTGGTACGCCATACTTCCCAATGACACCTTCTACCTCTCCAGCGCCCACTCTAGCATTTAAGTCACCCATGACAACTACATAATTCCTTCTACCCAGTTCTTCTACACACCTAGTTAATTCATTCCAGAACTCATTCCACTCTTCTTCACTTCTCTCATAACCTGGCCCATATGCACGAACAAAAGCCCAACATTCCCTACCCACATTAACCTAGATGATATCTCCTTCCATTCCACTACTTTACCTGTCATCCATTCACTCAGCAATAAAGCCACACCCTCTCTTGCTCTTGCCCTTTCAATCCCAGACACTCTACCAGTCACTTCACCAAACATCACTTCACCCTTCCCTTTTATCTTTGTCTCACACAAAGTCAATATATCCATCCTTCTATTCCTAATCATACTTCCAATCTCACATATTTTACTCTCTATCGTATTATATCCACGCACATTCAGTCACCCCAAAACTAGAGTGCGGGGAGCAGTCACTCTCCCCCCCAGCTCCACCTCTTTGATGTCTCACAGAAGTATATAATACAGGAGAGGGGGTTCCCTGCCAGCAAATAATTCTTGTTCTGAAAACTAATTTTACATCAATGAACATAAGATACTTTAAAAGATATAGCACAATAAGTAATCCAGTCAATATACCAACTAGCTCAAAATACTGCAAATGCAATTTACTTACTCATCTTCTGTTGGGGTTTCCACTTTCTTCATTTTGGTAATTAAAGTTTCCACAAAGTTTACTGCATCAAGTTTGTCATAAGGAGTGTGAAGAGCAAGATGCACAGCAAGGCACTGTTTGGACAAAAAAATTTTTTTACATATGTCATTTTTAACATATTTTCTTGGATTCTAAACTGAACCATCATTAAACACAAGCTACAATCTACTACTAGAGGAACAAATGAACCAACTGAATTTAATATAATTATGCTCACAGGCATCAAACATACACAAGTTAATTTTAGTCAAAAGACTAGAACTGAAACAGTAGTATAATTTGTCAAACATTGTTACACTCCAAAAATACAGCATACTTTTTCTGGGATAAGAAACAATCATTAAAAAATCACATTGCAGTAAGACAACTGTATATATATCATATATATCTGCAGAAACTCAACATAAACCTAACTTGCAAAATGTTATTTTCCTTAGTAAAATAAATTTTTGAATATACTTACCCGGTGATCATGTAGCTGCAGCTCTGCTGCCCGACAGAAAAAACCTACGGGCGGGATACGCCAGCGATCGCTATACAGGTGGGGGTGTACAACAACAGCGCCATCTGTCGAGTAGGTACTCCAGTACTTCTTGTCAACAAAGAACCAATTTTCTCCTCGGTCCACTGGGTCTCTATGGGGAGGAAGGGAGGGTCCTTTAATTCATGATCACCGGGTAAGTATATTCAAAAATTTATTTTACTAAGGAAAATAACATTTTTCAATATTAATCTTACCCGGTGATCATGTAGCTGATTCACACCCAGGGGGGTGGGTGGAGACCAGCATACATGTTAACATAAGAAGCTAAGTATCCCGTATTTCATTTTAGCAGTTATTCAAAATAACAGACATAAAATTAATAAGTACCTGGTAAGGAAGTCGACTTGAACCATTACTCTGCCTTTTTAAGTACGTCTTCCTTACTGAGCCTCGCGATCCTCTTAGGATGCTGAGCGACTCCTAGGTGCTGAAGTATGAAGGGCTGCAACCCATACTAAAGGACCTCATCACAACCTCTAATCTAGGCGCTTCTCAAGAAAGAATTTGACCACCCGCCAAATCAACCAGGATGTGAAAGGCTTCTTAGCCTTCCGTACAACCCAAAAACAACAATAAAAAGCATTTCAAGAGAAAGATTAAAAAAATGTTATGGGATTATGGGAATGTAGTGGTTGAGCCCTCACCTACTACTGCACTCGCTGCTACGAATGGTCCCAGGGTGTAGCAGTTCTCGTAAAGAGACTGGACATCTTTAAGGTAAAATGATGCGAACACTGACTTGCTTCTCCAATAGGTTGCATCCATTACACTCTGCAGAGATCTGTTTTGTTTGAAGGCCACTGAAGTAGCGACAGCTCTAACTTCATGTGTCCTTACCTTCAGCAAAGCATGGTCTTCCTCATTCAGATGAGAATGGGCTTCTCTAATCAAAAGTCTGATGTAATAAGAAACTGCATTCTTCGACATCGGTAAAGCAGCTTTTTTAATAGAACACCATAAAGCTTCTGATTGTCCTCGTAATGGCTTCGTACGTCTTAAATAGTACTTAAGAGCTCTTACTGGGCATAGTACTCTCTCTTGTTCGTTTCCAACCAAACTGGACAGACTTGGAATCTCGAACGATTTGGGCCAAGGACGAGAAGGGACTTCGTTTTTAGCTAAAAAACCAAGCTGTAAGGAACATGTAGCCGTTTCAGATGTAAATCCTATGTTCCTGCTGAAGGCGTGTATCTCACTGACTCTTTTAGCTGTTGCTAAGCAAACGAGGAAAAGAGTCTTCAAAGTGAGATCTTTAAAAGAGGCTGATTGAAGCGGTTCGAACCTTGCTGACATCAGGAACCTTAAAACCACGTCTAAGTTCCAACCTGGTGTGGCTAACCGACGCTCCTTTGAGGTCTCAAAAGACTTAAGGAGGTCCTGTAGATCTTTGTTGTTGGAAAGATCTAAGCCTCTGTGGCGGAAGACTGCTGCCAACATGCTTCTGTAACCTTTGATCGTAGGAGCTGATAGGGATCTTACCTTCCTTAGGTGTAAAAGGAAGTCAGCTATCTGCGTTACAGAGGTACTGGTTGAGGATACTGAATTCGCCTTGCACCAGCTTCGGAAGACTTCCCATTTTGACTGGTAGACCTTGAGAGTGGATGTCCTCCTTGCTCTGGCAATCGCTCTGGCTGCCTCCTTCGAAAAGCCTCTAGCTCTTGAGAGTCTTTCGATAGTCTGAAGGCAGTCAGACGAAGAGCGTGGAGGCTTGGGTGTACCTTCTTTACGTGCGGCTGACGCAGAAGGTCCACTCTTAGAGGAAGAGTCCTGGGAACGTCTACTAGCCATTGCAGTACCTCGGTGAACCATTCTCTCGCGGGCCAGAGGGGAGCAACCAACGTCAACCTTGTCCCTTCATGAGAGGCGAAATTCTGCAGTACCTTGTTGACAATCTTGAACGGGGGGAACGCATAAAGGTCTAGATGGGACCAATCCAGAAGAAAGGCATCTACGTGAACTGCTGCTGGGTCCGGAATCGGTGAGCAATAATTTGGGAGCCTCTTGGTCATCGAGGTAGCGAACAGATCTATGGTGGGCTGACCCCACAGGGCCCATAGTCTGTTGCAAACATTCTTGTGAAGGGTCCATTCTGTAGGGATGATCTGACCCTTCCGGCTGAGGCGGTCTGCCATGACATTCATGTCGCCTTGAATGAACCTCGTTACAAGCGAAATCTTTCGATCTCTTGACCAGGTGAGGAGGTCCCTTGCGATCTCGAACAACGTCATCGAATGAGTCCCTCCTTGCTTGGAGATGTACGCCAAGGCTGTAGTGTTGTCGGAGTTCACCTCCACCACCTTGCCTAGAAGGAGGGACTTGAAGCTTCTCAAGGCCAGATGAACTGCCAGTAGCTCCTTGCAGTTGATGTGTAGTGCTCTTTGATCCGGATTCCACGTGCCCGAGCATTCCCGACCGTCCAGTGTCGCACCCCAGCCCGTGTCCGATGCGTCCGAGAAGAGAAGGTGGTCGGGGGTCTGAACAGCCAGTGGTAGACCTTCCTTGAGAAGAATGTTGTCCTTCCACCAAGTCAGTGCAGACTTCATCTCTTCGGATATAGGAACTGAGACCGCTTCTAGCGTCATGTCCTTTCTCCAGTGAGCAGCTAGGTGATACTGAAGGGGTCGGAGGTGGAGTCTCCCTAACGCGATGAACTGGTCCAGCGATGAAAGCGTCCCTATTAGACTCATCCACTGTCTGACTGAACATCGGTTCCTTTTCAGCATGCTCTGGATGCATTCTTGGGCTTGACTGATTCTGGGGGCCGACGGAAAAGCCCGAAAAGCTTGACTCTGAATCTCCATACCTAGATAGACTATAGTTTGGGATGGGACGAGTTGGGACTTTTCTATATTGACCAGGAGACCCAATTCCTTGGTCAGATCCATAGTCCATTTGAGATTCTCCAGACAGCGACGACTTGACGCAGCTCTTAAAAGCCAGTCGTCCAAATAGAGGGAGGCTCTGATGTCTGCTAAATGCAGGAATTTGGCAATATTCCTCATCAGTTTGGTAAACACTAGAGGTGCCGTGCTTAGGCCAAAGCACAGGGCTTGGAACTGGTAAACCACCTTCCCAAAGACGAACCTTAGGAAAGGTTGGGAATCTGGGTGGATGGGGACGTGAAAGTACGCGTCCTTTAGGTCTAACGAGACCATCCAGTCTTCCTTCCTGACCGATGCTAGCACCGACTTCGTCGTCTCCATGGTGAACGTCTGCTTGGTGACAAAGACATTTAGAGCACTGACGTCCAGCACCGGTCTCCACCCTCCTGTCTTCTTCGCTACTAAGAAGAGACGGTTGTAGAAGCCCGGGGATTGATGGTCCCGGACAATGACTACCGCTCCCTTTTGTAGCAAGAGAGACACCTCTTGCTGTAAAGCTAGCCTCTTGTCCTCCTCTCTGTACCTGGGAGAGAGGTCGATGGGAGTTGTTGCTAGAGGGGGCTTGCGCAAGAATGGAATCCTGTACCCCTCTCTGAGCAACTTCACAGACTGTGCGTCTGCACCCGTTCTCCCAGGCCTGCCAGTAGTTCTTGAGCCTGGCTCCCACTGCTGTCTGGAGAAGATGGCCGTCAGACTCTGCCTTTTGAGGACTTGGAACCCTTCTTCTTTTTGCCACGTTGACTATCGGCACGGGTACCTCCTCTGCTGGAGGTTCTGCCACGAAAGGGCGGAATGAACCTAGACGCTGGTGTGTCCATCCTAGGTCTAGGCACGGAAGGTAAAGCTGTGACTTTACGTGCGGATGACGCCACCAGGTCATGGGTATCTTTCTGGATCAACGAGGCGGCAATCCCCTTGATCAGCTCTTCAGGAAAGAGACACTTGGATAGCGGAGCAAACATCAGCTCTGACTTCTGACATGGTGTGATCCCCGCCGACAAGAAGGAGCAAAGGTGATCTCGCTTCTTAAGAACTCCAGACACGAAAGAAGCCGCAAGCTCGCCAGACCCATCCCGAATGGCTTTGTCCATGCATGACATGATGAGCATGGCAGAGTCCTTATCCGAAGGGGAGGTCTTTCTGCTCAACGCTCCCAAACACCAGTCCAGGAAGTTGAAGATCTCAAACGCACGGAAAACTCCCTTCAAAAGATGGTCCATGTCCGAAAAGGTCCAGCAAATCTTGGAGCGTCTCATAGCCAGTCTGCGGGGAGAGTCTACCAGACTTGAGAAGTCGCCCTGGGCAGAGGCAGGAACTCCCAAGCCGAGAACTTCTCCCGTGGCATACCAGACGCTAGATTTGGAAGCAAGCTTGGTCGGGGGAAAGATGAAGGATGTCTTCCCAAGTTGCTTCTTGGCCTGCAACCACTCTCCCAGTACCCTTAAAGCTCTCTTGGATGAGCGCGCGAGTACGAGCTTCGTAAAGGCAGGAGCTGCTGACTGCATGCCTAAAGCGAACTCAGAGGGAGGTGAGCGTGGGGCTGCAGACACAAACTGGTCCGGATACAACTCCTTAAACAGGGCAAGGACTTTCCTAAAGTCTAAGGAGGGAGGCGTAGTCTTGGGTTCATCTATGTCGGAGTGTTGATCGTCCAAATGCGCAGCTTCGTCGTCATCAGAGATTCCTTCATCCGAATGCTGAGGAGGAAGCGGCAAAGGAGGAGAAGAAAGCTGAACGGCTGAATCCGGCAGCACGGGTGCATGCGTAGCTGCACTGGATCCAACATCATGCCGCTGCTGGTCAGTCTGAGAGCTGGCAACAACAAAAGCGGAGTGGTGGTGCGTGGTGGGGACTGCCATGGGTTGCGGAGACTGCCGCATTGCGTCAAAACACGGCAGCTTGACAGCACCTTCCCACTGCTGATGCGGTAGCTCACGCATGTCAACGGAGGGTGCCGCACGTCGGCTAACGTCAACATGCGTCTGGCAGGGTCGACTGCGCATCGGTGGTGGAGCTCTCACAGCCGGAGTGTGGGAGCAGGCAGCCGCAGTGTCAGCTGAGCGCACAACCGTGGCAGGTTGTAGGTTAACGGGTGCAGCGTCAACCTTCTCAGCACGATACTCCTGCATGAAGGAAGCTAGCTGAGTCTGCATAGACTGCAGCAAAGACCACTTAGGGTCTACAGCGGTTGGTGCGGCAACAGACGGAGTGATTGCCTGCTGCGGAACCACTCTACCTCTCTTGGGAGGTGTGCAGTCTTCGGAAGACTGAGGCGAGTCCGAACTGACCCAGTGGCTACACCTGGGCCGTTGGACTCGCTCGGAAGGGACCTTGCGCTTGAGAGGTCGTGAGACCTTGGTCCAGCGTTTCTGCCGAGAAACTTCTTCCGCAGACGAGGAATGAATGGGCTCACTCGTCTGTTTGTGGGTGGGACGATCTCTGCAAGATACGTCCGCAACCACTGAGGGTACATCTGTACGCTGATCAAGGCCTGTCGAACCCTTTGGTCCTTCGACATTGCTTCTACCCTGGGCTTGGGAGCTTGCAAGAGGTCCCGGACTGGGAGGACGACTGGCACGAACAGATGCATCCTCATGCGTAACACTGACACTTTTCACAGCACTTGCACTCACTACACTTCCCACTGCACTTTCCTCCTTCAACTCTTTGACGTCAGCCAAGAGTTGATTGCGGTCATTCGCTAATGACTCAACTCTGTCACCAAGAGCCTGAATGGCACGCATCATGTCCGCCATCGAGGGTTGCTGAGAGCTAGTAGAAGGGTCGGGTGTAACCACTACAGGGGAAGGAATAGGTTGTGGGGCATGGGGAGAGGAAAAATCAAAAGAGCGAGACGAACTCCTCCTGATCCTATCCTTCTCTAGCCTACGTGCATTCTTAAGGAATTCTTGAAAATCGAATTCCGAAAGCCCAGCGCATTCCTCACATCGATCTTCCAATTGACAGGCTTTACCCCTACAATTGGAACAAACGGTGTGAGGATCAATAGAGGCCTTCGGAAGACGCCTAGAACAGTCCCTAGCGCTACACTGCCTGTACTTGGGGACTTGAGTAGGGTCAGACATCTTGAATTAGTCAAAGGGGGAAATCCAAAATCTATCCAAGTCGTCAACAAATAATCCAAAATCTAATCAATAAAGCTTGATAAGGTATTGATGATAACTCCTGTACAGCGAAAGCTAATAACTAGAGAGAATACATCACCAAAAAGCGTGAAAATCAACTCCAGAAACAACAGCGTATCAAGTAGGTCTTGCCGGTGGCACGACAGAGAGAAAATTGGTTCTTTGTTGACAAGAAGTACTGGAGTACCTACTCGACAGATGGCGCTGTTGTTGTACACCCCCACCTGTATAGCGATCGCTGGCGTATCCCGCCCGTAGGTTTTTTCTGTCGGGCAGCAGAGCTGCAGCTACATGATCACCGGGTAAGATTAATATTGAAAAACCTATTTACCAAGACCCCTATATAACCTGAAGCACAGAATCTAATTTCTCCTAAGATCAATAAGCACGTCACAAACTTATTCTAAAAAATGCTTATCACCATATCAGTTATAAATTTTAAATAGCAAATATTTTTATTCGGATTGGTGGATTGACAGAATTTTCGCTGAGGCCAGAGAGGCAATTCAGTGTCAAGTGAAAGTGAAGGAAAATCTGGGAGTTACACTTTTAAGTAAAATTTAAGAGAGGTTGAACAATAAGACAGAAGAAAGTCAGCAGAAATTGAGTTAAAGTAAATGACTAAAAAGTTGATCCATTATCAATGTCTCCAGTACACTACAGTATTGAATAATCTGACAACTTTCAGGACTGGTTTTATGAATTTGGGCCATTAAGCCTGGCACTGGGGCTTGGGAGGACCATTAGCACCAGCCAAGAAATTTCAAAAAGAAAATTAAAAAAATTTATAAAATGACTGCTAAAAGAATAATAAATGTAATTGTAAATAACTTATATTAAAATTATCATAAAAAAGTTCAATGATTATTCCTGGTAGTAGTTATAATTTTACATTGCAAGGCTACATTTTATCAAATGCTTTACAATAGGCACAGTAACATTTCTTTATACAGGTATACCTCGGTTAACGTCGTTTCAAGTTAAGTTGGTTTCGAGTTTACGTCGGTTGTCAAAATTAATACATGGGAAAATAAAAATCAAGTTTCGAGTTATATCGTTTGACTTTCCGTCTGGCCGCTATTAGTATTGAAGTCATAATATCACTAAGACAGTGTTAAAAATACATAAAACATGTTATTTTACAACAAATAAGAATTAAAGTAGATAAAATCATATGAAAATACTTACACTTACAGTAACGTTCACATAATTAACATACATCCTAGTAAAGAACTATGAAAACATGTGACTGTGATTTAGCGGTCTTTATAAGCTAAACAGTGGCATTTTCTGTGGTAGCTCAAATATCTAATACATTATTTGAAGCATTAATAGCACATAAAATTATATTATTCTATAAAAATAAGAATAAAAGTATATAAAATCATATGAAAATACATGTTTGTACAGTATACAATTTTTTTTTAATTCAAAGTGAAACTAAACAATCAACGATTACTTTATTATTTATGATTGTAATCAGCTGATTAAGACTATGAAGAATAACAAAGAACAATTTTACAGCATTCAATATAAATTACTAATGCAAATTACATCAGAACCAATTTGTTATAAAAATGTTATTTTTATTAATAAAATAAATTTTTGAATATACTTACCCGGTGATTATATAAGCTGCAGCTCTGCTGCCCGACAGAAAAACTCTACGTTCAAAATACGCCAGCGATCGCTATGCAGGTAGGGGGTGTACATCAACAGCGCCATCTGTCGAGCAGGTACTCAGTACTCAATGTAAACACAGAACTCAATTTTCTCCTCGGTCCACTGGGTCTCTATTGGGGAGGAAGGGAGGGTCCTTTAATATATAATCACCGGGTAAGTATATTCAAAAATTTATTTTATTAATAAAAATAACATTTTTCAATATTAAACTTAGCCGGTGATTATATAAGCTGATTCACATCCAGGGGGGTGGGTAGAGACCAGCATTACTTGTTTACATTATTATGAGCTAAGTATTTTGTATTTCATTTTAGCAGTTATTCAAAATAACAAACATAAAATAAATAAGTACCTGGTAAGGAAGTCGACTTGAACAATTACTCTGCCTTTTTAAGTACGTCTTCCTTACTGAGCCTCGCGATCCTCTTAGGATGCTGAGCGACTCCTAGGAGCTGAAGTATCAAGGGTTGCTACCCATACTAAAGGACCTCATCAAAACCTCTAATCTAGGCGCTTCTCAAGAAAAGAATTTGACCACCCGCCAAATCAACCAGGATGCGAAAGGCTTCTTAGCCTTCCGGACAACCCCAAAAAACAACAATAAAAAACATTTCAAGAGAAAGATTAAAAAAGGTTATGGAATTAGGGGAATGTAGTGGTTGAGCCCTCACCCACTACTGCACTCGCTGCTACGAATGGTCCCAGGGTGTAGCAGTTCTCGTAAAGAGACTGGACATCTTTAAGATAAAAAGACGCGAACACTGACTTGCTTCTCCAATAGGTTGCGTCCATTATACTCTGCAGAGATCTATTTTGTTTAAAGGCCACTGAAGTTGCGACAGCTCTAACTTCATGTGTCCTTACCTTCAGCAAAGCATGGTCTTCCTCATTCAGATGGGAATGAGCTTCTCGTATCAACAGTCTGATATAATAGGAAACTGCATTCTTTGACATAGGTAAAGAAGGTTTCTTAATAGCACACCATAAAGCTTCTGACTGTCCTCGTAAAGGTTTAGTTCGTCTTAAATAGAACTTAAGAGCTCTAACAGGGCATAAGACTCTTTCTAGTTCATTTCCAACCAAATTTGAAAGGCTTGGAAAGCTGTAAAGAACATGTAGCCGTTTCAGATGAAAATCCGATGTTCCTGCTGAAGGCGTGTATCTCACTGACTCTTTTAGCTGTTGCTAAGCAAACGAGGAAAAGAGTCTTTAAAGTGAGATCTTTAAAGGAGGCTGATTGTAGTGGCTCGAACCTTTCTGACATAAGGAATCTTAGTACCACGTCTAAATTCCAACCCGGTGTAGCCAAACGACGTTCCTTCGAGGTCTCAAAAGACTTAAGGAGGTCCTGTAGATCTTTGTTGTTAGAAAGATCTAAGCCTCTGTGACGGAAGACTGCTGCCAACATGCTTCTGTAACCTTTGATCGTGGGAGCTGAAAGAGATCTTTCCTTCCTCAGGTATAATAGGAAGTCAGCTATTTGGGTTACAGAGGTACTGGTTGAGGATACTGAAGCCGACTTGCACCAGTTTCGGAAGACTTCCCACTTCGACTGGTAGACTCTAAGAGTGGATGTCCTCCTTGCTCTAGCAATCGCCCTGGCTGCCTCCTTCGAAAAGCCTCTAGCTCTCGAGAGTCTTTCGATAGTCTGAAGGCAGTCAGACGAAGAGCGTGGAGGCCTGGGTGTACCTTCTTTACGTGTGGCTGACGTAGAAGGTCCACTCTTAGAGGAAGAGTTCTGGGAACGTCCACCAGCCATTGAAGTACCTCGGTGAACCATTCTCTCGCGGGCCAGAGGGGAGCAACTAACGTCAACCTTGTCCCTTCGTGAGAGGCGAACTTCTGCAGTACCTTGTTGACAATCTTGAACGGGGGGAATGCATAAAGGTCTAGATGGGACCAATCCAGTAGAAAGGCATCTATATGAACTGCTGCTGGGTCCGGGATTGGCGAGCAATAAATTGGGAGCCTCTTGGTCATCGAGGTTGCAAAGAGATCTATGGTAGGTTGGCCCCATGTGGCCCATAGTCTCTTGCACACATCCTTGTGTAGGGTCCATTCTGTTGGGATGATTTGACCCTTCCGACTGAGGCAATCCGCCATGACATTCATGTTGCCTTGAATGAACCTCGTTACTAGAGAAAGGTTTAGATCTCTTGACCAGGTGAGGAGGTCCCTTGCGATCTCGTACAACGTCATAGAATGGGTCCCTCCTTGCTTGGAGATGTACGCCAAGGCCGTGGTGTTGTCTGAGTTCACCTCCACCACCTTGCCTAGAAGGAGGGACTTGAAGCTTTTCAAGGCCAGATGAACTGCCAGTAGCTCCTTGCAGTTGATATGTAACGTTCTTTGATTCGAGTTCCAAGTTCCCGAGCATTCCCGACCGTCTAATGTCGCACCCCAGCCCGTGTCCGATGCGTCCGAGAAGAGAACGTGGTTGGGGGTCTGAACAGCCAGGGGCAGACCCTCTCTGAGGTTGATGTTGTCCTTCCACCAAGTCAGTGATGACTTCATCTTCTCGGAAATGGGGATCGAGACCGCTTCTAGCGTCTTGTCCTTTTTCCAGTGAACAGCTAGGTGAAATTGAAGGGGACGGAGGTGCAGTCTCCCTAACGCAATGAACTGTTCTAGGGATGAAAGCGTCCCTATCAGACTCATCCACTGTCTGACTGAACATCGGTCCTTCTTTAGCATGTTCTGGATGCATCCTTTGGCTTGACTTGTTCTGGGGGCCGACGGAAAAGCCCGAAAAGCTTGACTGTGAATCTCCATCCCTAAGTACACTATAGTTTGGGATGGGACCAGTTGGGACTTTTCCATATTGACCAGGAGACCCAATTCCTTGGTCAGATCTAGAGTCCACTTCAGATTCTCCAGACAGCGACGACTGGAAGAAGCTCTTAGAAGCCAGTCGTCCAAATAGAGGGAGGCTCTGATGTCCGCTAAATGCAGGAATTTGGCAATATTCCTCATCAGTTTCGTAAAGACAAGAGGAGCCGTGCTTAGGCCAAAGCACAGGGCTTGAAATTGGTAGACAACCTTTTCGTAAACGAACCTCAGAAAAGGTTGGGAATCTGGGTGGATGGGGACGTGAAAGTAAGCGTCCCTTAGGTCTAAAGAGACCATCCAGTCTTCCTTCCTGACCGCTGCTAGAACAGACTTTGTGGTCTCCATGGTGAACGTCTGCTTTGTGACAAAGACATTCAGAGCACTGACGTCTAGCACCGGCCTCCACCCTCCTGTCTTCTTTACCACTAAGAAGAGACGGTTGTAGAAGCCCGGGGATTGATGGTCCCGGACTTTGACTACCGCTCCCTTTTCTAGTAAGAGAGACACCTCTTGCTTCAAAGCTAGTCTCTTGTCCTCCTCTCTGTACCTGGGAGAGAGATCGATGGGAGACGTTGCTAGAGGGGGTTTGCGTACAAACGGGATCTTGTACCCATCTCTGAGCAACTTCACAGATTGTGCATCTGCGCCCCTTTTCTCCCAGGACTGCCAGAAGTTCTTGAGTCTGGCTCCCACTGCTGTCTGAAGAAGGTGGCAGTCAGACTCTGCCCTTAAAGGACTTGGTACCTTTCTTCTTATTCCCACGTCTCCCTTCGGCACGAGCACCTCCTCTGCTGGAGGCTCTGCCACGAAAGGGCGGAATGAATCTGGACGCTGGAGTGTCCATCCTGGGTCTAGACAAGGTAGGCAAAAGGGGTGGCTTTGCGGGCAGAGGACGCAACCAGGTCATGCGCGTCTTTTTGAATCAAGGAGGCAGCAATCTCCTTTATCAACTCCTCTGGGAAAAGGCACTTTGAGAGAGGAGCAAACATAAGTTCCGATCTCTGACACTGTGTTACTCCAGCTGACAAGAAGGAGCAAAGATTTTCCCGTTTCTTGAGGACCCCGGAAACGAACGAAGCCGCAAGCTCACTGGAACCGTCCCGTATGGCCTTGTCCATGCAGGACATAATAAGCATGGAAGTTTCCTTGTCAGAAGGGGAGATCTTCCTGCTCAACGCTCCCAAACACCAATCCAAAAAGTTAAAAACCTCGAAGGCTCTGAACACTCCTTTCAACAGATGGTCTAAGTCTGAAGGAGACCAACAAATCTTGGAGCGTCTCATGGCTAGCCTGCGGGGAGAGTCTACTAGACTTGAGAAGTCGCCCTGGGCAGAGGCAGGAACTCCCAAGCCGAGAACTTCTCCCGTGGCATACCAGACGCTCGATCTGGAAGAGAGTCTCGCAGGGGGAAACTAGAATGCTGTCTTCCCAAGGTGCTTTTTGGACTGCATCCATTCTCCCAACACTCGTAAAGCTCTCTTAGACGAGCGGGCGAGGACGAGCTTCGTAAAGGCAGGCGCGGATGACTGCGTGCCTAAAGCGAACTCAGATGGAGGAGAGCGTGGGGCCGCAGAAACAAACTGATCAGGATACATCTCCCTGAACAGTGCAAGAACTTTCCTAAAGTCCAAGGAGGGTTGCGTGGTCTTGGGTTCGTCGATGTCCGTATGCGGGTCGTCAATGTGTGCAGCGTCGTCATCATCAGAGAGTCCATCATCTGAATACTGAGGAGGAAGCGGCAAAGGAGTAGGAATAGGCTGGTCAGCTGAGTCCGGCAGCACGGGTGCATGCGTGACTGAACCGGACGCAACGTCATGGAACTGTTGCCCAGTCTGTGAGCTGGCAACAACCATAGCAGCGCGGGGGCGCAAAGCGTCTACTCCAGACTGTCTAGTCTGCTGTGGGCGAGTAGTGGTAACCACACTGGGTTGCCGAGGTTGACGCACCGCGTCAAAACAAAACAACTTCGGTTGTTGTTGTAACTCGCGAACGTCAACGGAAGGTTCCGTGCGTCGCTGAACGTCAACATGCGGCTGGCAGGGTACACTGGAACGCATGGGTGGCGGGACTCTCACAGCTGGAGTGCGGGAGAAGGTAGCCTCAGCGTCCACTGGACGCACAACCGTGGGTGGTTGTAGGCTAGCGGTTGGTGCAGCGTCAACCTTCTCCGCACGAAAGTCCTGCATTAAAGACGTTAACTGTGTCTGCATGGTCTGCAGCAAAGACCACTTAGGGTCTACAGTAGCAGGTGCGGCAACAGACGGTGTTACTGCCTGATGCGGTACCGCTTTGCCTCTCTTAGGAGGTGTGCAGTCATCGGAAGACTGCAGCGAGTCCGAACTGACCCAGTGGCTACAACTGGGCCGTTGGACTTGCGCGGAAGGGACCGACTTGCGTTTAAGAGGCCGCGAGACCTTGGTCCATGGTTTCTTTCGAGAAACATCTTCCGCAGACGAGGAATAAATGGGCTCTCTCGTCTTCGTGTGGGTGGGGCGATCTTGGTTAGATACGTCCGAAACCACGGAGGGAACGTCTGTTCGCTGATTAAAGCCTCTCGAACCCTTTGGTCGTACGACATTGCTTTTCCCCTGGGCTTGGGAGCTTGCAAGAGGTCCCGGACTAGGAGGACGACAGGCACGAACAGACGAACCCTCAAGCGCAACACTATCTACAACACTTTCCACAACACTACCACTCACTTTGTCACTACCCACTGCACTCTTACAATTCAACTCCTTGACGTCTGCCATGAGTTGGTTACGGTCACTCGCCAATGACTCGACTCTCTCACCCAGAGCCTGGATGGCACGCATCATATCTGCCATCGAAGGATGTTGAGTGCTAGAAGGGGGATCAGGAGCAACCACTACAGGGGAAGGAATAGGTTGTGGGGCATGAGGAGAGGAAAAATCAACGGAGCGAGATGAACTTCTCCTGACTCTATCTCTCTCTAGCCTACGTGTGTATTTCTGGAATTCGATGAAATCGAATTCCGAAAGCCCAACGCATTCCTCACATCGATCTTCCAATTGACAGGTCTTATCCCGACAATTGGAACAAACGGTGTGAGGATCGATAGAGGCCTTCGGAAGACGCCTTGAACAGTCCCTAGCATTACATTTCCTGAATTTAGGGACTTGAGAAGGGTCAGCCATCTTGAATTAGTCAAAGGGGAATTCAAAATCTATCCAAAGTCGTCAACAAATAATCCAAAATCAATAAAAGAATGCAAGGATGTATTGAAGATAACGTCTGCAAAGCGAAAGCTAATAACTAGAAATGTGTACTTCACCAAAATCTGTGAAAACCAATCCAGTAGGCAACAGCGAATTTAGTAGGTCTTGCCGGTGGCACGACAGAGAGAAAATTGAGTTCTGTGTTTACATTGAGTACTGAGTACCTGCTCGACAGATGGCGCTGTTGATGTACACCCCCTACCTGCATAGCGATCGCTGGCGTATTTTGAACGTAGAGTTTTTCTGTCGGGCAGCAGAGCTGCAGCTTATATAATCACCGGCTAAGTTTAATATTGAAAATATAGTTTTCATACATTTTGGTTATAGTCCTTATTATTATTTATCATATGAAATACCTTCCCTCTCTCTCTCTGAGGTGCCTTACTCTACACACGTAAAATAGATTCAACAAAAATCTTTGCTTTTTTAGAAAGTATCAGATAAATACTACACACAATATAAACTTTTACTTTGCTTAAATCTATGTTCGATCGTAGGCTGGGATTAAAGCGTCAGTCGATTTCGTCAGCTGATCTCTAGCTTTAGCCGACAGCATAGCGTATGCGTACTGAATAACGTCTAAAATAATCCTGGTTTTCGATGTTATCTGAACTTCGTTTAATTATTTTTGTACTTTTTGATTGTCAATTCCAGTTGTATTTTAACAACAGCAATTACCGATTGTCTTTATTTTGGTTTTGTTGTCAGCTGTTTTCAAGGTCACGACAATATCATGATTATGATCAAATTTAGTTAACAGAGTATTGTTGATATGATTTTGCTCCCTACCACGTAATCCCTGAAGAAAAGAACGAGCGCACAGTTCAACAAACTCTCGACCAGTTTTTTATTAAAATGCCTATCTAACAACAACAGATGAACCAGCTATTGATCCACAGTCTTCTACATACGCGATGTAAACAAAGATATCGAGTATATATATTGGTAAATGTAACAACTAAGTTTATTTTATACGATTGTAAAATAATCATAATGACTCAATTTCCATTCTATACTATCTTAGAGCAAACCATATTCACAAATAATGAGCCCACGATGTACTGCAAACATACTAAATTGTAAACATCTACATTTACAAGTATGGATGCTCATTTATTCGTAAAAATAAAATTACTTTTTTGGGCTCAAGCCATGTCGTCCTGATGGAAGTTCCTTAAAGGCAGCTTCCTAGGGTATATTACAACTACGGCGATATTCCCAGAGAATTTACCTTAAGGTACCCAGAATTCTAACTCCTGGAGCGAGTATCCCTAAAAAAGACCTTAGGGATATCGTAAATATCAGTGGACGTATTCTTGACACGCCTCATAGCAATCTATACCCCGAATAGAGTTAACACTTCGTAGGGGTCAAATGGCAAGAAAACGAAAACGAGAAAGAAAAGGGGAGAGCCGTTCGTAAGGCCCTCTCTTCTCCCGTTTCGTAAGCGTGCCCTGCGCCGATTCTGGCGCCATCTGCATTCCTTTTTGCGTAGCTTTACAACTCTGTGTTTTTTCCTGTGTTTCTACCAAAATCTTGGATTTACTCTCATATTATGCTTTCTCCAACTTCTTCTGCTTCGGATAAGTTGAGTACTATTTCTTTTATGTATAAATGTAGGCTCTTGGTTAAAATTAAAGTATTTATAAGAGTTATCTTTGATACAAGAGCTGTTGCCTGCTGGAGGCGTCGTGGACGCTGTCGCTCGCTAGAATAGGATTTATTTGTTAGCAAGAGCGACGTTCCCAGCCCCCCTGCGCTTTAATAATTAGCTGCTTAGCTTAATTAGGAATTCTGTTATGATGCGTTAGTAGTGCGCCTGGCGAAAGCTTTGCCTAGGCTGACCAACACTAGTCTTCGTAACCTAGTTATTGGTCCTTGTACTTCCTGCATGATATTTAGTCTTCCAAGTGTGATTTTATATTGCTTAAAGCGTTAGGCAACGTTATACATACAGCCCTTTTCGAGTAATTTCCAAGATAGTATTGGAGTGAGTTTCGGTGATTTAGGTAATCGATTCTCTTAGTGCCTAGGCTAGGTTGTCTTAGGTCTTGATAATATTATCTTTTCCCCGTTTGCTCCCTTCTCTTCGGGGAAGGGGCAAACCCTTTCCCTCTGTTTAAGCCTTAGGCTTAACTCTAGTGGTTTGTTTGAATTAATTTTCAAATATAACTATGCTGGAGTAGTACTGTACCTTCCTGCTCCAACTGAATTGGTTCAGAGGGGGACAGTACAGCAGTGTATTAGTCTGAGTCCGTGTTGGTCTAGCGTGGGGCAGAGTCTCCCTTGCTGCCTGACACGGGCATAGGAGGTTTATCCTCCTTGATTCACCTTGGAAGGTTTCGGTAATTATGATCCCTTCGCTCGGTGACCCCTCAGACTTGTCCTCTTTGCTGTTCCAGGTTCGGGATATGTTCCCTTTCCGGAATAGCAATTCCTTCCTTGCCTTGGTTTTAGGGAGGCAGCCAGTAGTGCCAGCCTCCCTCCCTGGATCTCTCTGGCTGAGATGAGCTTTCTTAGTTTGGAATGGTCCTTAACCAAGGCAAGGTTGGACAGGACCCTCTGTCCTTCCCTTCTATTTTCCGTTTCCTTTGTGTCAGTCGTCTCACATCCGTACCTAGCATAGGTTGGGATGGGGAGCTGACGTGGTCCCCTGTCGGCCGGCAGAGAGTGCCGACCGGCAGAGGCCCTATCCTTTGAGTGCTGCCCGGTCCTTCCTTGGTCCCTCAACCGCTGCCGTCTGTAGTTTCAGTAAGCAGTGGTTAGGAAGCTTGACTTAGTGTCTCCCCTTCCTCTCGGCACTCTTTCGGGTGTCGGGCGCGGAGGTACATAGCCTCTTAGCCCGGCACCCATTCTGTTGTCTTCTCTTGTGTTGTCCTTGCCGTCTGCCGGCCTAGTGGCCGGCCGTCGGTAGGGGGGTGTTCGCTAGTTCTCTTGCTGTCGGTCGGCGGTGGTCTTATGCCTTTGTTGGCCGGTCTCCTTGCTCACCTGCCGGCCGCTTTGAGTGGCGGCCGGCAGCCGGACGCTACCTGGAGTGGATGCCAGCCGGCAGGGTTTACTCACCGCTGCCGGGCCGGCCTGCTACATCACTCGGTTGGCCGGCCACTAAGAGTGATGGCCGGCAGCTGGGTGCCAACCGGGTAGCTATGGACCGGCAACCACTACCGACCGGTTCAGGCATAGGAACTGGAGTTCTCCCCCGTCTGGGTGATCCTAAGTTGCATACTTGAGACCTACCTTTGGAAAAGGGGGTGGGGGTGCTGACCGGCAAGAGCCGGCCGGCACACCACCCTCATGTACTGTATCAGTTCTTCCCTGTTTAATGTCTTCTACCAGGGGAGAACATGATATAGTAGGTTACAACACTGTCTTTTCTAACTTACTTGTGTTGCCTTGTGCAGTCACTTGGTGTTGCCTTACAGGGATGAAAAGAGAACTCTTTTCATCTTTAGCCAGAATGGTAAAATCTTACCTTAGGTGTGAGCTACACCTAATTTCCCTCGGGAAATATGATCTTTGGTTATTCTAGCAAAGACTAACCATTTGATTTTAATGGCTGGTGGGCTTCCACAGGTGATTGTGGGGGATTCACAAGTATGTGTCTTTTCCTTATTCTTTGTGGTCTTGCACGACCCGTTGTTGTTGGCCTTACAGATAAGAAAGTGAGTTCTTTCTTGTTTACTATCCGGTATTTTAAAATCATTCCTTAGGGGGGGCTACACCTTCTTCCTTTGGAAATTTTCCATTGGTTAATCTGGCATAGATTAACTATACGATTTTATGAATTGGAAGGCTACAACAATTGGGTGTGCGGGAAATACAAGGATGTGTCTTTCCGTTTTGTTATGCTACTGTGCATATCCAGTGATACGTAGTTCACTTGATACTCATGGAAATTTCTTCTCTTTACAGGAGGACCATCCGTAGTGCGGATGTATTTCTGCAACGTCCGCAGTAGGGCTTCTGCGGACATGGTTCTGAAGGAGGCGTGTGGCATGCGCTGTCTCCACGGATGTTCTCCGGTATTGGGTTCCCCAGGTATGTTTCATATGCACTAACCTATCTATTGAGGTTTTTCTTTTCGCTTCGCTCAAAATCCGTTTTCGTCTCCCCTATAACGGTGGATTCAAGGGATATAGCTAGGGAGAAGCTTCGTACCTGGGTGAGGGGCTTTCAGAAAATTACCTCTGGACCTTATCTTCCAAATGAGAAGATGAGGGCTTTCTTTTCCTAGGGCATCAACTGTTACAGTGATTCCCCAACCTCAAGAGGAGGTCCCCTTAATTCAGATCCCGTGGATGCTGAAGTCACGGTCGCCTTGCTTAGCATCCAGTTGGACGACAGGATGCCAGACGTGTCCGAACGTCTGGAGGAAGACCTCCTGGCAGAAGGCCAGGATGAAGTTCGAGCTCCGGACAAGGTAGCGGAAGAGGCCGAGAGAGGTCGGCTGCTCCGGTTCAGGTCCTTGAACCTGCTCCCTCAACATCATCTGCTCTCGCAGTAGAGCAGGCCCTCCCTCCATTGTTGGCTTGATCCAACAAAGGCAGAGGGAGAAGAATGGGAAGGCAGCTGCATTGTAACTGCAGGGGCACATCCGGACTGCGAGGTCCGGTGGAAGGAGGTACCAGCTTCAAAGGAAGAGACAGAGCCTAAGGAGGTCGTAGTGATAGACCATGACAGGCTCATGCCTTGCTTTCTTCTTTGATGAAAGAGAGGGGCGTCATGAACTCAAAGGTAGCTGTATTTGAGTAAGAGGCTCCCTTCCTTTGTGTCCTCTCCTGCCACAGCCTTCCCCCTTTTTTCGCTGAAAGGGTTTGCGGCGGTTTTGAAAACAGTCGAGGCTGGCAAGCCTTTCCCCTCCCTGGTGGAGTGTAAACCCTTGTTGCTGGCCTTTAGAAAGGAAGATTTAGTAAGCAAAACAAGGACTGGAAGGACGTCCATCTTACCTTCTCAGTCCAGATGTGGGAGGCGGATTTTGTCGGATGCCGGTTCGGCGAGATCCTCTCTAAGCTGTCTGGGTTTCTTTTGCGGAGAGAACTCTAGACAAAAGAAAGACTGGCTGCCTCTTTGTCTCTTCAGTCCACGTTGAGACGATGACAAGTGATCCCAAGGTCCATGAAACGTTCATGGTTGTGATCAAGACTCATCTGGCCACTGTGACGAAGGATCTCTACAGCTCCGTCAGGGCGAAGAGAACCTGTAGGGAATTCGAGTTCGCCCGGGCTACGATGAGGCACGAGCCAAGGAAACTAATCTCCTCCAACAGTTGGGACAAAGACCTTTTCCCTAGTGAGTCGGTCAAAAAGGTTGATAGGGCCGCCACGGACGATAGAAATCTTCTCCGGGAGTGGGGCCTGTCTACCAAGAGAAATTCTTCCCCGGATGGGGTCCCCAACCTTGGAGGAAGACTAAAAGGATTAGGATACTTTCTCGGCCAGCTAAGTCAAGTAGACATCAGCAGCAACGGCATTTGCTGATGCCCTCAGTGCCCCAGATGGTGGCAAAAACCCCGACCACACTTCAGTGGGTTCCCCAATTCGTGTCGACACAGTCTCCGGCATTCAACCCATCGTTCGAAGGTCAGTCAACTGCCTGTCGAACAAGCCTAGAGGAGCAGCCAGAATTTCGTCTAGGCGCCCCTCAAGGAGAAGGGGTTTCATGGGTGGTCGAGGTCAGAGAGGCAAGACCTCAGGACAACAGTCCGAGCGAGATGATATTGGTAGAAGGGAGTCTCCAACGCTTTTGGGATCGGTGGACCTTCGATCCCTGGGTCCACAGCCTACTCAAGAAGGGACTGGGCTGGAGCTGGTACAGCACTCCATCCCCATACCCTCGGCGTTTTTCCGATACTCCACCCCCGTTCTGGAGGAGTTCATTCATGAACTGTTAGAGGAAAAGTGATCCGAAGGGTAAAGTCCATCTAATTCCAAGGGAGGCTGTTTTGTGTTCCCAAGAAAGACTCGAAAATCTCGGAGTCATTCTGGACTTGTCGCCACTTAACAGGTTCATAGCGAACTACAGGTTCAAGATGCTAACAATACAACACATAAGGACCTTACTGCCCAAGTGGGCAATTACCGCCTCCATAGTTTTGTCAGACGCCTATCGGCACGTTCCAATCTATTGTCGATTCCCCTCCTACCTAAGGTTAAGGCTACAACGAAGACTATACGTCTTCAAAGCCATGCCTCTCGGGCTTAAAATAGCCCCAAGGATTTTCACGATGCTTGCGAACGTAGTTCTCAGTCAATTACGCCTAAAGGGAATTCAGGTAGTAGCCTACCTGGATTTTTGGATGGGGTGGGCAGCACCCAGGACAGAATGCTTGCAAGCTTCCCTGTATGTGATCCATTTCCTAGATTATCTAGGCTTCAAGATCAACAGGAAAAGTCTCAACTTCCTCCATCTCTAAGTTCCGGTGGGTGTGAATCCACTGGGACCTAATGTCACACCGTTTTCTCCGTCATGGCGGAGAAAAGAAAGGAGATAGCTGGTTCTGTCAAGAGACTTCTAGATTCCGTATGGATATCAGATGCGAACTGGAGAGTGTACTGGGGTCTCTCCAGTTTACTTCGGTGACAGACCCGGTGCTAAGAGCACAGCTAAAGGATGCAACCGGAGATTGGAGTAGTTATGCATCAGATGCGCGAAGAGATCTGAGAAGACCAGTTCCGCTTCGTCGAAATACTCTTCTTAGGCCTTGGTCCCAAGCCAGACTCCTTAGGAAGTCGGTTCTTCTTCATCCACCTCCCCCGTCGGTGACGAGTCACCCAGACGCCTCGAAGGAGGGATGGGGAGTTCACTCTCATCAGAAAAAGGCCCAAGGGTCTTGGTCCAGTCTATTCAAGACCTCTCACAGTCATTTTCGAGAGACTATGACAGTCCTTCTTTCCTTCAAGAAAGTCTCCCCGCATCGCTCAATCCACATTAGGTTGGTGCTGGACAGCGGGGGAGTTGTGAGATACTTGAATCGACAAGGATCAAGGTCGCCACCTCTCAACCAGGTGATGTTGGCCATCTTCCGATTTGGGGGAAGAAGAAATGGTACCTGTCAGTAGTTCACCTTTAAGGAGTCCGCAATGTGACAGCGGACGCTCTATCCAGGTTCACACCGATAGAGTCGGAATGGTCCCTAGACGCAGGACCATTCTCCTTCATTCTGAGTCAAGTCCCAGAACTGCGGCTAGACCTCTTTGCGACGAAAGACAACAAGAAGTTGCCCCTGTATGTGTCCCCGTACGAGGACCCCTTGGCGGAAGCAGTGGACGCGATGTCCCTCGACTGGAACAGATGGTTCAAGATTTATCTGTTCCCTCCTTACAACCTTCTGTTGAGGGTCCTCAACAAACTGAGATCATTTAAGGGAGTAGCGGCAGTAGTGGCCCACAAATGACCGAACAGTGTGGGGTTCCCTCTGGCATTGGAACTACGATTGGAGTTTCGTCCGCTACCAGATCCAGTTCTGACCCAGTGAGTCCAGAAGTCAATTGTCTGCGCTTCATCACAGAAAACCCGGACCCAGCAGCTCATGATTTCTTTCCTTAATCAGGTGAGAAAGTGTTTCGGGATTTCGAAAGCCAGCACGGACTTCCTAAAGGATTATAAGTGCAAACCTTTTATAAGGCAATATGAGTCATCTTGGAGAGAATGGGTAGCCCTTGTCAGACGAAGATTCCGCAGGAGATCACGACGGACTTCTGCTTGTCTTTCTTCTTCCATCTCCATGGTTATGGATCGGTAACTAACACGATTTTATCATGTAGGCCTGCTTTGACAAGACCCATTCTATATGCCTTCCAGGTCGACCTCGCTAACGAGATCTTTTATAAAAGTTCCGAAAGCCTGCGCTAGGCTCAGACCTTTAGCACCTCCAAAGCCCAATTCATGGTCTTTAGAAAAGTTCTTCATGTTGCTTCACTGTTGAACAATAAGGAGTGTGCGTTAAAGGATTTGACCCATAAGTTATCCTCCTTTTTGCACTCGCGTCCGGGGCCAGGGTTAGTGAGATCATACCCCTCTCGAGAGAGGAAGGTCGTGTTCAGTCCCTGGATGGGTGAACTGAACCTATTTCCGGATCCTACGTTTCTCACCAAGAACGAGTTACCCACCATCAGGTGGGGTCCCTGAAGAATCTGCCCTCTGAAAGAAGATGCATCTCTATGTCCAGTAGAATGCCTAAAGGTCTATCTTCGTAGAACTTCAGACTTCAAGGATGGCCATCTGGCCAGGGGAGAAACGTCAGGCTCAAAATTTATTACTGAAATAACTCAGGGCGAAAATCACATATCTTATTCGCAGAGCGGATCCTGACTGTTCACCCACAGGTCACGATCCGAGGAAAGTTGCTTCATCCTTAAACTTCTTTAGTTGTAGGGATTTTGGACATCTTCGTTCGTACACTGGCTGGAAGTCTTCCAGAGTGTTCTTTCGTCACTATGCGAAGCAAGTGCAGCAACTAAGAGGTTCTGTGGTGGCAGTGGGTTGCGTTGTTAACCCTGCTGTTTAACTCTGCGAGGAACAGTAACTTAATTGGGACAATTAATTCCAGGGTGAGTATGTAGTCACATGTTGTACTACATACTATGTGAGGGTACTGGGTGACCCACGTTGACTGTTCCACTTTCAAAGGTGAACCCAGCATAAGTGCAAACATGCGTGCCGAGCGTTTCTAACGCTAATGTGACTGATTAGTAAAACAGACTTTTGACTTTGATACTTTGGTATCTTAAAAGTGGCTCCAATGTTTTTTCTTTCAGACAAACAAGTTGCTGTTTACTATCATACTTATGCTTAAAGTTTTAGTTATCCTCCTCTTATATATAGATATATATATATATATATGAGTGTGGTTAACCTGTTTGTTTATTGTCTGTCAATAAACTGGTTCTTGAGAACCTTGCGTCTCCTTCACCTGTGAGCATTCATTCTATGTATATTTACCCGGGGATAATTCTAATAGAATGTTCCCTTATGCAAGCTAATATTGCATTGGTTTATGCTTCCCCTTAGCTGGAGGACTCCATCCCATAAAGGGATGGTGGCGGATTTACGAGTTTCCTCCTAAGCGGATATGAACCTTTGTCCAATACGTGTTTTGAGCGGAGGACTGGTCGATATTTCATATTGACACAGTGATTCTTTTCGAACTTCGCTTTACCCAGTATGGGGTGAGACCACTATACTCGCTTGCCTGGGGTTCATACTTAGATATATGTACTCTTCGAGACTTTCCCAGAGTCTAGTAAGACTCTTCCCTGTTGGGGGCAGGAAGCTCTATCATGGTTTATGATTAGTTGAAAAGATGTATGACGGTAACATCTTAGGTCTCTAGGTCGCGTCGACTGGGGGAAATATTTCTGAGGAGTACGGCACATTTTGAGAATCCACAGATACAGTAATGCTCTGGTATACTTCCATCAGGACGACATGGCTTGAGCCCAAAAAACGGATTTTGAGCGAAGCGAAAAATCTATTTTTGGGTAAGATGGCCATGTCGTCCTGATGGACCCGCCCTTCCCTTTCAATGAAAGGGCCGTAGGATCCCTCCCTACATACAGTATCTGTAGCACCTCGTGTTTCGCTACAAGGAATGCAGATGGCGCCAGAATCGGCGCAGGGCACGCTTACGAAACGGGAGAAGAGAGGGCCTTACGAACGGCTCTCCCCTTTTCTTTCTCGTTTTCGTTTTCTTGCCATTTGACCCCTACGAAGTGTTAACTCTATTCGGGGTATAGATTGCTATGAGGCGTGTCAAGAATACGTCCACTGATATTTACGATATCCCTAAGGTCTTTTTTAGGGATACTCGCTCCAGGAGTTAGAATTCTGGGTACCTTAAGGTAAATTCTCTGGGAATATCGCCGTAGTTGTAATATACCCTAGGAAGCTGCCTTTAAGGAACTTCCATCAGGACGACATGGCCATCTTACCCAAAAATAGATTTTTCGCTTCGCTCAAAATCCGTTTTATGGTATTAAATTAAAAAAATAAAATCTATTTATTTGTAAGTTTAGATAGATTCTTATCAACAATTTATTATTCATATTGCATTTATAAATAAAATACAGAAATGGGATTGGTTATTTGTGGTTTAGCCTCGCGACAAGTAAATTCAGAGACAAGTAAATTCGACTTGAGTTGGTTTTCAACATACGTTGCCTCTCCTGGAACCAATTACTGACGTAAGGCGAGGTACACCTGTATAGTACTTTACCGTAAAGTAATTTTAGCTGCTTTTTCTTACAAGTCTGATATATGAAAACCAGAGCTTTTGAATGACCCACACTATGTCTTCAATACGAACTAAATACCAGGAAACAAGAGTTTGTGATATTAAACAAATTCTGGTTAGAAAAATTAGTCATTAATTAATACCCAGGATGAGCCCAGCTATTCATTTGTAAGGAATTTCACTTGATTAATTCTGATCATCTGTAATTCCTAATGTCTAAATATCAATAATTTTCATATTCTTAAAACCAATTCCAAAAGATCAACAAACATAAAATGTAAATTTCTAAAACTGATTTTGGATTTTGATTTACGAATTAAGACCACATGACCAGGCACTGCTGCCTGGAATGCCAATCACCAGGAACGGAGGTAGACGGATAAAAAACCAGCGCAGCAAGAGGCTGAAGAAAATTCGCAAAGATCTGTAAATAATGCCTTAAGTGTACCGTGTGAGCTTAGGTACAATAAAGAGAAAGTATCAATTATTTGTTATAGTTTTATAAATTGTTTGGTAGTATAGTACTGTAGTCTGAAACAAGTGAAATACTGGTGCTTATGATTTTGAGGCCTGACATTAATGTTCACTAATGTTATTTATTCTAATTATTATATAAAAAAATGACAAATTCGTAGATAATTTGTATTTTTCCTAACGATACAAGTCTTAGCTATTTCTTTAGGGGTACTACTTTCTGCAAAGCTGAAATGACGAGCCATTAAAATTTAGCGAGGGTTAACTACCTACACTGCTAGTTAGCGGGGGTGAGGGGGGTAGCTTGCTACTACTCCCACTCACACACCGCTGATTTAGCTCACTTTGCTTGGAGGTAAGACTTCATGGGGGATAGGGATGGCAGGCAAGTTTATATAAATAGCTAAGGTTTGTATCGTTAGGAAAAATACAAATTTTCTACGAATTTGTCGTTTGTTCCGTAACTGGAATACAAACCTACGCTATTTATTTAGGGGTGACTCACCCATTAGGAAGGGTGGACGTCCCTGCCAATCTGGCTTTTGGCTTTACCTGGGGGCTCCTTATCTCAGTATCTTAGTACTCAAAACCTTGCTACGCAAGGTCTGCGACCTACACAAGCTGTGTGTTGAGATATTTAGAAGTGTGACTGTCTAGTGAAAGTTATTCTGAGTCTTTTTGTAGGAAAAACTGTTGTAACCAAAACTTTCCCAATACCACCTCGCCAGGGTATGGGGATGCAACAGTATTAGCTTAATACTAGGTACACAAGGGAGCATGGTTTACCCGCAGTGGTTTGAGGTCAGCTTATGCAGAGAACCTAGGATGCTGCTTTCCCCAAGAGAGGGGAGGATGAAGAAAAGAATAAGAGCCAGTCAAATCTTTTCATTCACACAGACTAAAACCGGGTAACAGTGCCCTCAAATACTGAATCATTATTCAATGAAGAGAAGATTTGAATGAATCAAATTCAATGTGAAGTGATTAGACAGCTAAATAACGGAAATATCAGGAACAGCAGGCGAGCGCTTGCGCGCAATAGCGCACGAGCGCGCAGGGGATACCTGGCACTTAAGCGACTTGCTCACAATGTGAGAAAGCCCCTTTTGCACCGAAGGGACCGGTGCCCGTTGGATAACGGGGTGCGTGGGCGCCCACAGCGCGTCAGCAGCCAGGAACGGAGACGGTAGGTCAGCAGGTCTGGCAGGCGAAGGAGATTGGGAACGATCAGCAGAGAGGTCCAGGGATGCGGCTGCAACGGTTGGTGCACGGTGAGGAGAATTCTCTGCGGGGGACTGCGAAGGCGAAGAACCGAAGAGGTGCCTCCTAACTCCCTTGTGGGGAGAAGGAAGGCCTCTACGGCGAAGAGGAAGACAAGCCTTACTTCTGATACGTCCTCTAGGGGCAGCAGGCAGACCATCATCAGTCCTCCGAAGAGGAGTCTCTGTTAGTGAACTCCCCCAAGGGGGAGAATCACTTGCAGGAGAGACCGTTGGACTTAGCTCCTCCCTCGAAGGATGTTCGGAGGGGGGAACTAAGCCTTCAGCAACATCAGCACCCAAAGCAGAGGTTTGACCTAACTCGTCGGAAGCCTCTGCCACAACAACGTCGACGATAGACAGAGGGTCAACCTCTGCTATCACCGGCGACTATTTGACAGCAGCCCCCAACCTAATTATGTCAAACAGGGCTTCCTTAGAGGACGAACCCTGAAGCCCCAAGGAAGCCCAAAGCTAAAATAAATCATTGTTAGACACATTATCAGAAATAACCTCGCCCGGGGGAGGAGGAGGAGCTGCCTCGCTATGGGAGGCAACGCCCTCTCCCGAATCCCGAGGTTGGCGAACAAAAGTACGGCCTACGCTACCACTCGACGGCCTCTCGGAAGAGACCGATCGTGTGGGAGCTTCGAAGGAGGTTTGGGCTACGGAAGAAAAGTCCTTGGGATTTTCTCTCTTCAAGGAAACCACTGAAGGAGAAATATCCCGTTTAGACTTCTTCCGGCGCCGGGAAAACCTCTCCCACTGGGAGGTAGACTACTCGCTACACTCACCACACACTTTATTTCTGTCACACCGTTGACCCCTACAAAAAGGACACAAGTTGTGAGGGTCCGTGTCGACCGCCGACATATAAGTTCCACAAGGGCGGTCAGGTAATCCGGGACACTTCCGCATGATAGAGGCCAACTTCCAAACACACTGAAAAGAAAAAGCAAAAACAAAGAACAAAGGCTGTCAATTAAGCGAGGTTGGGAGCAGACACGTCTGATCGTCACCCGAGCCAAAAGCAAAGTGAACTATTCACAGGTGTGGCTCGTCATTTCAGCTACGCCGAAAGTAATACTGTACCCATATTAAATAGCGTGGTTTGTATTTCAGTTACGGAACAATTATGTATTTTAGATTGAATCCTGTTCTAATAAAGATGTGATGCAATTCCATGTATGGTGACCTGGCAAAACACTATTGTTATAATTCTACTTTCAAACTAAATTCAATCACCCTGCCAGAAATACACCTTGTGATCTTTTTAAAATCCATACATCTCACATATTGAATATTTCTCACTACTGAACTTTCCATACAAAATTTCTTATCATTATTAGTGACAGAATTTGGAAGGGTGTGTGAGAGAAGGAAGTTGAGAGTTAATGTGGGTAAGAGTAAGGTTATGAAATGTACGAGAAGGGAAGATGGTGCGAGGTTGAATGTTATGTTGAATGGAGTTACTTAAGGTGGATCAGTCTAAGTACTTGGGGTCTGTTGTTGCAGCAAATGGAGGAGTGAAAGCAGATGTACATCAGAAAGTGAATGAAAGATGCAAAGTGTTGGGGGCAGTGAAGGGAGTGGTAAGGAATAGAGGGTTGGGCATGAATGTAAAGAGAGTTCTGTATGAAAAAGTGATTGTACCAACTGTGATGTATGGATCGGAGTTGTGGGGAATGAAAGTGATGGAGAGACAGAAATTGAATGTGTTTGAGATGAAGTGTCTGAGGAGTATGGCTGGTGTATCTCGAGTTGATAGGGTTAAGAACGAAGTGGTGTGGGTGAGAACAGGTGTAAGAAATGAGTTAGCAGCTAGAGTGGATATGAATGTGTTTAGGTGGTTTAGCCATGTTGAGAGAATAGAAAATGGTTGTCTGCTAAAGAAGGTGATGAATGCAAGAATTGATGGGAGAAGTACAGAAGGAAGGCCAAGGTTTGGGTGGATGGATGGAGTGAAGAAAGCTCTGGGTGATGAGAGGATAGATGTGAGAGAGGCAAGAGAGCGTGCTAGAAATAGGAATGAATGGCGAGCGATTGTGACGCAGTTCCGGAAGGCCCTGATGGTTCCTCCGGTTGCCTTGGATGACCGCAGAGGTAACAGCAGTAGGGGATTCAGCGTTATGAAGCTTCATCTGTGGTGGATAACGGAGGAGGGTGGGCTGTGGCACTCTAGCAGTACCAGCCGAACTCGGTTGAGTCCTTTGTCAGGCTGGGAGGAACGTAGAGAGTAAAGGTCCCCTTTTTTTCATTTGTTTGATGTCGGCTACACCCCAAAATTGGGGGAAGTGCCTTGGTATATGTATGTGTATGATTACACTATCATTGTATACAGTAAAACATGTTGCAGGTTGAGTTACAGTATTAACCAAGTCGTAAAAAAACGTTCATAGAATGCCGGCAAGGAATTTACCTGCAAAACAGCTCCATTATATCCCATTCTATTGGCATGAGTGATCAATGCAGAATCTTTGGCTGTGTTCACCACTTCCTGGTCATCTTTATTATAACAAAACAGAGCCACTGGAGCTACTCTCATGGCACCTAAAAAAAATTAGAAATTGATAAAATGGTTGTGATTAAGAATGATCTTAATTACAAGACGTTAGAGCAACATTATGAAAATTAATGATTAAGTTCAAAATATGTGGCCAAATTAATAAAAATATTTAGCATGAGGAAAAGGTTTCCTTTGGTACCAGTCCAAAACAGTTAATAGAATAACTAAAAAAATTACAGTACCTTGGAGTTCTGTAAATGGAAGACAGTACTGCAAGTTATTTTTTCAAGACCAAAGTAATTAGCAATGAATACCTTCCAAAATTTTTCTTTAAAATACAGTTAACAAATATGTAAAACCATCATCATCATGAATGTTTTTACATCATCTCCTCCTTTACAAAATTAGACCTGTATAGTTAACACCCTTCTCTTATATTCTATATTCTGGCCCCCTGAACTCACATTATGTTTTTTAAGTCTTCATATAGTTGCTTTATCAATGATTTCTTGGGCCATCCTACAGATCTTTGTCATGCTACTTATCTACTTTCCTGACCGATAATTCTTCATCCCTTTTTATTATACGTTTAACCCATTTCAATTTTGTGTTCTCAGACTTTTTCAGCATCTGGACACCAGAACTCTAAATTAATTAATTTGTTATAAAACATTACTTTTGCAATCCAGTTAGGAATTTTAACATTTCCAAAAACTCAAACCTGACATTTCCTAAGCGAGCAGACGATGAATGATGACAGGAAATATAACAAAGGATTTTCAGTAATTATACTCATCATTCATATATATCACCTTTTTCAACCTGAAGTAATGGGATTATTTAGATTTACTAGTTTGGGTCATATAGCCCAGTGATAGGGCCTGTGAGGCCATTCAACATCGAAGAAAAAAACTGCCATTACATTGGAGCAAGAGTCAGAAGATAAAATAGTTGTCATTCCATATTAATTTAAATATACAAACCTCCATTTCCAAAAGACCCTCTGCCATTAAACTGTAATCCTGCTGGTGTGTATACATCACTGAACTTGTTTACCCTCAAGGCTGCAAACACATCAACAATATTTGCCCCATATCCTCTGTTTGGCTCTGCATAGTACTCCTTCACAAATCTAGAGGGGCAGACAAGTACAGTATTACTTTCCTTTTTCATTTAAGAAAACCCCAAATTCATAAAAATATTAACATATCCTGTTTAAGAATACAAAAAAGATGACAAATCAACATTTCTCAAGAATTAATATAAAACAATCTTTTCTTCAAACAAACGTCTTAGCCATTAATTGCCTTATCTATGTAAGAAAATATCCAGTCACATCCATAAAAATTCAAAACTGACAAACAACTGGCCAAAAACTCTGTTGTCATTCCATTGGGCTTCAATTTGTGAATCAAACATGTGCAGGCCTGGATGGTGGTAATGTTCCATTATAATTTATAGGTTTGTATAGGAAAAATATTTTTGCATAATACATATATCACTTGTTCTTTACATCCCATTAGCTTTATGTTGATTGAATAGCTATCAAGGCTGGGAGGGCAAGAGTGATATACTACTGTAATCTAAACAAGGGGTCTCAACCTGCAGCCCTCGAGCAGCATGTATCCCTCAGAACAAGAGAATTGTGTAATCTTAATTTAAATAATAATAATAATAATAATAATAATAATAATAATAATTATAATCATCATCATCATCACCTACACCTATTGACACAAAGGGCCTCACTTAGATTTTGCCAGTATTCTCTATCTTGAGGTTTTAATTTAATATTTCTCCATTCATCATCTCCCACTTTACACTTCGTAGTCCTCAGCCATGTAGACCTGGGTCTTTAAATCTTCTAAGGCCTTAAACATTTGGTGAACTATTCTCTCTTAGGGTGTGCGAAGAGCATGACCAAATCATCTCCATCTATCCCTCACCATGATCTCATCCACATATGGCACATGAGTAATCTCCCTTATAGTTTAATTTTTAAACCTATCCAACCATTTAACTCACAATATTCTTCTGAGGGCTTTGTTCTCAGATCCACTAAGTCTAAATCTGTTGGAGATTATTTCATTGTCATACCATGACTAATTTTCATAAAGTACTATAACACTGATCCACTTTTCATGCCATTTGTGGACTATAAAAAGGAGTCTGATAGTGTGCACTGGCCAATTTTATGCGTTATTATAGAATTCCTCTTAAATATAACAAATTCATAGATAATTTGTATTTTTCCTAACGATGCAAACCTTAGCTATTTACTTAGGGGTATTACTTTCTGCAAAGCTGAAATGACGAGCCATTAAAATTTAGCGAGGGTTAACTACCCACACCACTAGTTAGTGGGAGGCAGGGGGGGTAGCTTGCTACTACTCCCACTCACACACCGGTGATTTAGCTTACTTTGCTTAGAAGTAGGACTTCAAGGGGGATAGGGATCGCGGGCAAGTTTGTATAAATAGCTAAGGTTTGTATCGTTAGGAAAAATACAAATTATCTACGAATTTGTCATTTGTTTCTTAACTGGAATACAAACCTAAGCTATTTATTTAGGGGTGACTCACCCATTAGGAAGGGTGGACGTCCCTGCCAATCAGGCTTTTGGCTTTACCCAGGGGCTCCTTATCTCAGTATCTTAGTACAGTACTAAAAAATAAGGAGTCCCTGAGCCTTGCTAAAACCTTGCTACGCAAGGTCCGCGACCTACGCAAGCTGTGTGCTGAGATATTTAGGAGTGTGACTATCTAGGTAAAGTTGTTCAGAGTCTTTTTGTACGAAAAATGTTATTTTTATAATAAAATAAATTTTTGAATATACTTACCCGGTGATTATATAAGCTGCAACTCTGTTGCTCGACAGAAAACTCTACGTTAAAAATCCGCCAGCGATCGCTATGCAGGTAGGGGGTGTACTTCAACAGCGCCATCTGTCGTGCAGGTACTCAGTACTCAATGTAAACAAAGAACTCAATTTTCTCCTCGGTCCACTGCGTCTCTATTGGGGAGGAAGGGAGGGTCCTTTAATATATAATCACCGGGTAAGTATATTCAAAAATTTATTTTATTATAAAAATAACATTTTTCAATATTTAACTTAGCCGGTGATTATATAAGCTGATTCACACCCAGGGGGGTGGGTAGAGACCAGCAATAAATGTTTACATTATTATGAGCTAAGGATTTTTTATTTCATTTTAGCAGTTATCAAAATAACAAACTTAAAATAAATAAGTACCTGGTAAGGAAGTCGACTTGAACAATTACTCTGCCTTTTTAAGTACGTCTTCCTTACGGAGCCTCGCGATCCTCTTAGGATGCTGAGCGACCCCTAGGAGCTGAAGTATCAAGGGTTGCAACCCATACAACAGGACCTCATCAAAACCTCTAATCTAGGCGCTTCTCAAGAAATGACTTTGACCACCCGCCAAATCAACCAGGATGCGAAAGGCTTCTTAGCCTTCCGGACAACCCAAAATAACAATAAAACATTTCAAGAAAAAGATTAAAAAGGTTATGGAATTAGGGAATTGTAGTGGTTGAGCCCTCACCCACTACTGCACTCGTTGCTACGAATGGTCCCAGAGTGTAGCAGTTCTCGTAAAGAGACTGGACATTCTTAAGATAAAAAGACGCGAACACTGACTTGCTTTTCCAATAGGTTGCGTCGATTATACTTCGCAGAGATCTATTTTGTTTAAAGGCCACGGAAGTTGCGACAGCTCTAACTTCGTGTGTCCTTACCTTCAGCAAAGCTTGGTCTTCCTCATTCAGATGGGAATGAGCTTCTCGTATTAACAGTCTGATAAAATAGGATAAAGCATTCTTTGACATAGGCAAAGATGGTTTCTTAACTGAACACCATAAAGCTTCAGACGGGCCTCGTAAAGGTTTAGTTCGTTTTAAATAGAACTTAAGAGCTCTTACAGGGCATAAGACTCTTTCTAGTTCATTTCCAACCATACGATAAGTTTGGAATATCGAACGATTTTGGCCAAGGTCGAGAAGGCAGCTCGTTTTTGGCTAGAAAACCAAGTTGTAGAGAACATGTAGCCGTTTCGGATGAGAATCCGATGTTCTTGCTGAAGGCATGAATCTCACTGACTCTTTTAGCTGTGGCTAAGCATACCAGGAAAAGAGTCTTTAAGGTGAGATCTTTCAGGGAGGCTGATTGTAGCGGTTCGAACCTGTCTGACATAAGGAATCTTAGTACCACGTCTAAATTCCAACCAGGTGTAACCAAACGACGCTCCTTCGTGGTCTCAAAAGACTTAAGGAGGTCCTGAAGATCTTTATTGTTGTAAAGATCTAAGCCTCTGTGACGGAAGACTGATGCCAACATGCTTCTGTAACCCTTGATAGTGGAAGCTGAAAGAGATCGTTCTTTCCTCAGATATAAGAGGAAGTCAGCTATTTGAGTTACAGAGGTACTGGTCGAGGATACGGATACTGACTTGCACCAGTTTCGGAAGATTTCCCACTTCGATTGGTAGACTCTAAGGGTGGATGTTCTCCTTGCTCTAGCAATCGCTCTGGCTGCCTCCTTCGAAAAGCCTCTAGCTCTCGAGAGTCTTTCGATAGTCTGAAGGCAGTCAGACGAAGAGCGTGGAGGCCTTGGTGTACCTTCTTTACGTGTGGCTGACGTAGAAGGTCCACCCTTAGGGGAAGTGTTCTGGGAACGTCTACTAGCCATCGAAGTACCTCGGTGAACCATTCTCTCGCGGGCCAGAGGGAAGCAACTAGCGTCAACCTTGTCCCTTCGTGAGAGGCGAACTTCTGCAGTACCTTGTTGACAATCTTGAACGGAGGGAATGCATATAGATCTAGATGTGACCAATCTAGGAGAAAGGCATCTATATGAACTGCTGCTGGGTCCGGGATTGGTGAGCAAAATATTGGGAGCCTCTTGGTCATCGAGGTTGCGAAGAGATCTATGGTTGGCTGGCCCCAGGTGGCCCAAAGTCTCTTGCATACATCCTTGTGGAGGGTCCATTCTGTTGGAATTATTTGTCCCTTCCGACTGAGACAATCTGCCATGACATTCAAGTTGCCTTGGATGAACCTCGTTACTAGTGATATGTCTAGACCTTTTGACCAGGTGAGGAGGTCCCTTGCGATCTCGTACAACGTCAGAGAGTAGGTCCCTCCTTGCTTGGAGATGTACGCCAAAGCCGTGGTGTTGTCCGAGTTCACCTCCACCACTTTGCCTTGAAGGAGAGACCTGAAGCTTTTCCAGGCCAGACGTACTGCCAGTAGCTCCTTGCAGTTGAAATGCATTGTCCTTTGACTCGAGTTCTATATTCCCGAGCATTCCCGACCGTCTAATGTCGCACCCCAGCCTACGTCCGATGCGTCCGAGAAGAGAACGTGGTTGGGAGTCTGAACAGTCAGGGGAAGACCCTCTCTTAGGTTGATATTGTCCTTTCACCAAGTCAGACAAGACTTTATCTTTTCGGAAACCGGGATCGAGACCGCTTCTAGCGTCTTGTCCTTTTTCCAGTGAAAAGCTAGATGGTATAGAAGAGGACGGAGGTGTAGTCTTCCTAGTGACACAAATTGATCCACGGATGACAGCGTCCCTACCAGACTCATCCACAGCCTGACTGAGCAGCGTTCCTTCTTCAGCATCTTCTGGATGGATAGCAGGGCTGGGGGCTGATCGTCTTGTTGTTCAGCAACGTCCTCATCAGAGGGTTCCTCATCCGAAACTGATGAGGAAACGGCAACGGAGTGGGCAACTTCTGGCTCGCTGAATCCGGTCGCACTGGTGGATGCGTGACGGAGCCGGACGCAATATCATGGAACTGCTGCACAGTCTGTGAACTGTCAACAACCATGGGTGCGCGAGGAAGCACAGCGTCAACCCGAAACTGTCTAGACCGTCTGGGTTGTGCAGTCAACACCCTACCGGGTTGCTGAGGTTGACGCACTGCGTCACAACAAGTCACCTCTGCTGGTTGTTGAACGTCCTGAACGTCAACAACCACCTCCGAGCGTCGCTTAACGTCAACGTGCGGCTGGCAACCCACACTGGGTCGCATCGGTGGAGGAACCACCTCAACTGGCAGACGCGAGTAGGTTACCTCAGCGTCAACAGGGCGCACAACCGACCGGTTGGAAGGTTGTTGGCCAGAAGGTTCTTCTCCGCATTAAGTCCTCTATCAAGGACGCAAGCTTGGACTGCATGTCTTGCAGCAAAGCCCATTTAGGGTCTACGGGAGCAGGTGTGGCAACAGACGGGGTTAGCGACTGAGGCGGAACCGTTTACCATCCCTCTGAGAAGTTGACCTGTAAACAACTTGGAGCGTCTCCTGGCTAGGCGCCAGGGAGAGTCTACCAGAATTGAGAAGTCTATCTGGGCAGAGGCATGAACTCCCAAGCCGAGAACTTCTCTCGTGTCATATCAGACTCTCGCTCTATAAACCAGGGTAAAAGAAGGGAAAGCAAAGGCTGTATCCCCCAAACTCCTCCTGGTGAAAAACCAGTCGCCTAGCCAACGTAACGCTCTCTAGGAGAGCGAGAGAGCACTAGCTTAAAAACAACGGCTTCGAAGTAGCTAGGCCTAGTGTAAGCTCTGACGTTTAGGCGAACGAGGAGCAGCAGTTACAAGATCGGGACGAAGATCCTTAAAAAAAATCATCATGATTTAATTAAAGTCCATAGGAGGCTAAGCAGCTTAAGGCTCCTCTCCATCTGACAGAGTCCTCAAGGGAATATCAGTAGGAGGGAGAACAGCAACTTCCTCATCTACAGGAACCTTGTCCGATAAAAGCTGAGTCTCTCACTGGTGCATTAGTAGCGGACCAGAACGCAACGTCATGTAACTGCTTGACAGTCTGTGAACTGTCAACAACTGAACTGTCAACCACAACAGGTGCGTGAGGACGTACAGCGTCCACTCGAGACTGCTTTGACTGCCTAGACTGAGCAGACAAAACAACTCTAGAATGCGGAGGTTGACGCACAGCGTCAAAACAAGTCAACTCCGATTGTTAGTGAACGTCTAGAACGTCAACAGGAGCATCAGCCAGTGGCCTAACGTCCAAATGCGGCTGAAAAACCACACGAGACCGCATCGAGTGTGGTTCTAAACAACCTGACTGACGTGACTAAGCTACGCCAATGTCAACAGTAAGCACAAAGGAACGTTAGGTTGGCTGAAGGCCAGGATATCGATGAGATAAACGGCTAGACTCAACGGACTAATCGGCAGAATAGTCTTCCATAAGGGAGGCAAGCATATACTGCATGTTTGCCATACAACCCCTTAAGGATCAACGGAAATGGTTGTGGTAATAGACGAGGGTAACGTCTGTGACCGCAACACTTTGCCTACAAAAAAAAAGACTTTCGGAGTCTGTGTTACGCTTTTGTTAGGCGGCGAGCAGTTATCCGATGACTGCATAGGGTCAGAGCTGTCCTAATGGCTGTAACCAGGACGCTGGACCTGTCCTGAAAGGACTGACTTTCGCTTAAGGGCTTCGAAACCTTGTGACAGGTTTCTTATGCGAAAAGCCTACGGATGGCGAGGAGAAACAACGTCTCTCTTGTCTTATGGTAGGGGAGATCTTGGTAAGAAACACCCGATACCATAGAGGGAAAACGTCTGTTCGTTGGTCAAGGCCTCTCGAACCCATAAGTCGTTTGACATTACTTCTCCCCTGGGCTTGGGAGCTTGCAAGAGGTCCCGGACTAGGTGAACGACAGGCACGAACAGACGAACCCTCGGACGCAACACTGTAACACTTTGCGCCTCGGACGCAACACTGTAACACTTTGCGCATATCACTTTATCACTTCGATTTTCTGTTTTGCACTTATTTCTACCTGAAACACGCAATTCTACCCTTCATTAAAAGGTAGTAATAGCGAAATTAGTCGTATAATGCAAGCTCATAATACCAGCAAAAAACAGAAAACATATTTTAAGATAAAAAGAAAAATCAGTGGCTGGGAAAGAGACTAAACACTAGTTCAAATAACTACGTTTTCAATCTCTCACCGCACATAGCCTGGGGACGAGAATAAAAACCTAAAAACGTTTTATCCTTCCTCCCCGTACAGAGACTAGGGACGAGAGTAACAGGAGAACAACGTTACCCGCTTGAACGGAACGTTTTCTCTCCTCTCTCTCCCTCCGTCTCTATCTCTCTCTCTCTTTCTCTCTTGATTTCGCACCTAAGAGAAGAGCCCAATTATATATCGTCAAAAAAAAAAAAAACATGTTATTTGACTAAAGGAAAAAACTAAAAGGTTTTTCAAATAAAAAGTTCCTTTAAATTAGAATTTAAAACATTTAAGCTAAGAAAGAATGAACAAAACGTCAGAATCGATTTACTCTTACTGCAAAGTGAAACCGTGATACACTCTCTCTCTATCGTAACGATAGAGCGCATGTTGAACGTCCTGAACGTCAACAACTGCGTAGCATAAAAAAACTAAACGTTAGTTCATCTTTGAAAACAGTACGAAGACTATCAAAGAAATTCTTTCATAAAATATTACATTTAAAAAGTTTTAAATCCTTTAAAAGCTAAAGACGATATAAAGGGCTCAATGTTGATTAACTTCGGCTTCCAAGTTAGGACCGCCTACTCTCAGGAAAGGTCTGTATAAACAAAGCATTAAAATTTATTTTATATGTTCATAAAAAATGGAAAGTTAATCGAAGAGGCCTAATAAAGGCGGAGAGATATATATAGAGGAAAATCTATAACGTGATAAGATAATTACTAAAAGCCTAAACACACTTCCGTCTAAGGGAAGGGTCGGCCATTTAAAAGTGAAAGAAAGTCCATACTCTCTTTGTCACCATAATTAAATCTATCCAAAACGAGTTCAAGTTTTGAGATGAAGATAAAACACCTGCATAGCGAAAGCTCAAAACTAGAATAGTGTACTTCACCAAATAGTTGTGAAAACAAATCCAGTTAGCAACAGCGAATTAGTAGGTCTTGCCGGTAGCCCGACAGAGAGAAAATTGAGTTCTTTGTTTACATTGAGTACTGAGTACCTGCACGACAGATGGCGCTGTTGAAGTACACCCCCTACCTGCATAGCGATCGCTGGCGGATTTTTAACGTAGAGTTTTCTGTCGAGCAACAGAGTTGCAGCTTATATAATCACCGGCTAAGTTAAATATTGAAAAACTGTTGTAACCAAAACTTTCCCAATACCACCTCGCCAAGGTATGGGGACGCAACAGTATTAGCTTAATACTAGGTACACAAGGGAACATGGTTTATCTACAGTGGTTTGAGGTCAGCTTATGCAGAGAACCCAGGATCCTGCTCTCCCCAAGAGAGGGGAGGATGAAGAAGACAATAGGAGCCAGTCAAATCTTTTCATTCACGCAAACTAAAACCGGGTAACAGTGCCCTCAACCTTCTGCTACTTGTCCAATAAGGAGCTTGAGGTATACAACCAGCTGTTGTGCAGCCACCACAGGACCGATAGAGATCGTATCAAGTTCCTGTGGGTCACGTCTTGCAGGAGAAAGGTTGTGAAAGTCACCTGGGGCTTTCATACCCTTGCTTGTAAAACCTGCATCACAAGAGTAATCTGCTTAGAAGGGCTGGGGGCATAGCTATGCCCCTGACATCATGAGTTGACATGTTGAATGAGGATCTGGATTCAGGGCACAATTGATGACTCTGTGAATCCAGCAGAGATGATGTTTTGGTGATCCTCCTTTTGTCTCTCCCAGTGCTGATGACAAGAGAAGGGACCCAGGTGGGCTGTTGCCGTTCTCTTAAGGTAGAGCCTCATACCTTACCCCGGGTAAAGTAACAGATGATCTGGATCGTCACTTACCGAGTGGAGACTTGAGTAGGATCTGTCACCTCTGGGGACTGGGTCAGGCGACATACTCGGGGACGAAACTGAACGCTGCCTTTCACCCTTCTCATTAATGGGCCATGTCGAAAGAGAGACCATGAAGTTCCTTGACTCGTATGGCCGCTGTCAAAGTGTGTAGGAACACTGTCTTCTAAACCAGGTGAAAATTTGTTGCCTGGTGAAATGGAATATAAGGAGGTCTCCTTAGAGACTGGAGAACTTGAACCATGTTCAAAGAGGGTCTCAATTCCAACTGGGAAAAGGCAAGTTGTAAGTCCGTATGAGTTAGGAAAGATCTAGCAATGAGAGGATATCCCTTCCTTTCAGTTTGAAGGCAAGGGTCAAGGTTGAGTGATCGTCTTTACCTGTTGAAACTGAAAAGGGGGGTCTTTTCCTCTTGCATATACTCAAAGATTCCGCTATTGCTGGAATAGAGATATCGAGTGGGGAGATACGCTTTCCAATGACACAAACCACAGAAGACGTTATACTGCCTGGCAGACTGATGCTCAGGAATTCCTCATATATCTAGACAACTTTTTCGCAATCTGATGCTGAGGAATTCCTCATATATCTAGACAACTTTTTCGCAACTTATTGCGAAAACCCTCTGTGAGAGAGGAGGTACTAGGTAGTCTCCAGGCGTACAATCATAGCAAAGCTATAGCTTGTGATAGATGTTGAAGTGTGGTTGTCTGTGACGTGGAGAGGGTTCTCATGGAGGCTCTATCAGGAGCTGCAGAAGGTTTGGAAACCGTTCTGCGTAATGCCATAGCGGAGCTATGAGAGCCCTTGAGAGGCTGACCGATGTTCTAGCCTTCTTAAGTACCCTTCTCCAGACAAAACAGGGACGAGACATAAACGTCATTGTTGTACCCACCGTTGTTGGCATGCTTCTTGCCTAAGAGCCTTGGGATCTAGTATTGGGGGAGCAACGGAAGCCTGAGGTTCAGGGGCGTTGCGAACAGATCCCTAATTGGAGAACCCCGTAAAGTCGCGACTTTGTCGGCTACAAGGTGATCCAAAGACCATTCGGTAGACCTTACCTGAGATGCTGTGTACAGATTGTCGGCGAGCACATTCCTCTAGTCTGGAATGAAGCGGGCTGATAGTGGTACTGAACAGACTTTGGCCCATCTTAGTATTTATACTGCTAGATGGGAAGAGGCTGCGAGCAAGTCCCTTCTTGCTTGTCGATGTGAGCCTCTATGTGGTGTGTGGTGTTGTCGCTCATCACATCACTGAGTGGCCCGTTAGGAACAGATGAGGCTGTTGAAGGACCGGAGAGTTGGCCTTCATCTCTTAAGAGATTTAAGTGAAGGTACTTTCGGACTCTGTCCGAGGAGCTGAGGTCGTATGGTGCAGCACTATGGTCCCTCCTCTCTTCTTTGGATGTGTCTAAGCACAGCACCAAGTCCGAGGGGTGGGGAAGGATGAGAAGGTTATACCACGCTGTAGGATTTGAGGAATGGTTACAGTATCCTGGCAAGTGGTGGCGCTAGTTGTACAGTACACCCAGCTGCTTCACTTTGCTTGGAGGTAGGACTTCAAGGGGGACAGGGTCGGCGGATAGGTTTGTATAAATAGATAAAGGTTTGTATCATTACGAAAAATACAAATTATCTACGAATTTGTCATATGTTCCATAGCGGAATAAAAACCTACGCTATTTCTAGGGGTGACTCACTCATTAGGAGGGTGGATGTCCCTGCCAATCTGGCATTTTGGCTTTAGCCAGGGTTTTCTTTTTAAGAGTAGCTTAATACCAAAAATAAGTAGACCCTAACACCTCGCTAAACCTTGTTACGCAAGGTCTGCGGGTTATGCAAGCTGTGTGTTGAAATATTAGCAGAGTGACTGTTACGGTAAAAGTTATTCCGAGTCTTTGTAAGAAATAACATTGTTAACCAAGATTTTTCCAATACCACTTCGCTAAGGTATGGGGACGTAACAGTATTGACACAATACTAGGTACACATTGGAGCATGGTTTACCTGCAGTGGTTAAGGCCAGCTTGTGCAGAGAACCCAGGATACTGCTTTACATCCCCATAAGTTTTCACAAATATCGGGTTTTATTAATTCCATGATTTTGGTAAATTCTGGTATTCAAAGAAAGTTTATAATAACATGTTTAACTTATGCTGAGTGTAATTTATCCCAATTTGCGTTAAAATATGTGAAAAATTACAAAATTACAAAGCGTGCATCCGAAAACAAGCTGCTGTCGTTGACTTCGGCGGATTGTGTTATTAAATTTAGACTTACCAAGATGATTATTTATAATATATTTATTCTTTCACATTGTTTATTGACAAAAGATATATCTGATGGAGAAATATAGGTTAATAAATAAGTTTCGATTCACATTACTTGGTAATTATTCGAGAACAATGAAGGTGTTCGGACAAAAATACTTCCGACCAATCAGGTATCAGGAACCTTTCCGAGCTAAAAGGGCACCCCTGTGAGTGGGTGCAAATATGCACCGCTATAAAAAATAGACTATAGTACCTTATTGTTTGTTGATGTGAGCCACTACTGTGGTGTTGTCGCTCATCACCACCACTGAGTGGCCTTCCAGGAAATGATGGGACTTGAATTGCCAGTAAGATGGCTTTCATCTCTAAGAGATTATGTAAAGGTACTTTTCGGACTCTGGCCAGAGGCCTGAGGTCGTGTGGTGCAGCACATTGGTCCCCCCACCCTTCTGGGGAAAGGACGAGAAGATCTACAACCCTCCGCAGATTCTCATCTGCCACCCATCACTCGAGGTCCGTCCGTACCTCTGGTCCCATGGGGATCAGAATGTCCGGGGAATCGAAGGCCAAATTATAATTGGCTTAAAATCGCCAATGGAGAGATCAAATCCTGAGGCGGCCGTTGGGAACTAGACGGGCCAGGGATGAAAGGTGTCTGAAGAGACATAGCCACTTCTGGGCTGGGAGTTCTTCTCATCTTGAGGAAAGGTCTTGTAACCTTTCTCAGCCTCGTTATCCTGTCGTTTCATGGAAAGGTTTTGTGGATATTGGTGTCTAAAATCATTCCTAGGTACAGTATATCAGTCTCTGAGTGGGAGGCAGGGAAGACTTCTTGAGGTTTACCATAGAGTCTGCTAGGATCAGCCAGTCTTCCAGATAACAGAGGAAACTGATGCCGATCCTAAGAGCCCAGTATGATACTGAGGTGAACACTCTGGTGAAGACTTGGGGTGCTGTGGAAAGACCAAAGTACAGTACCCTGAACTGGTATTTCCTGTTGTCTAAACTGAATCTCAGATACTTCCTTGAAGATGGAAGGTTTGGGATCTGAAAGTATGCATCCAGCATGCACGTGGAGACCTGTGGTCTTACCGCTTGTCTAACCTTCTCCAACTTGGTGTGAACTTTGGCCAAAAGGGCCAGCTCCTTTGGGGATCCCTTCAAAAGGAGCTCGTTGACGCTGGGGTCTTGACCCGTGGAGGGAGAGATGAGTGAACAGGACGCAATACCCTGCGTAAGGACTCTTCCCTGGGAGATAACTCAGCCTTAACTAATGAAGAAGTAAAAGAACAGCGTTGTTCTGGCGAACGTTGACGATGGTTAAGGGCTGGTTATTGTGGCCGCAGTGCAGTTGATGAGTACTCGCGAGTAGCCACCTGTCGACAAGCTGCTTATGGGGACTGCTGATAGTTTAGTGGATCGGTGTGATGGCAACCGGCGAGCAGCGAGGAGGGTGTCTATTTGCCTTCCGATCTTCTTGGGAACGAAAGCAAAGGGTGACTAGTGAGTGGCTGAAGGCTGGTGATGGGCTGCTGAGTGGCAAACTGCCGGTAAACGATGGTGACTGACGAGCAGACGAAGGCTGTCTGGTCAGTCGGTGACCGGTGCTCTACCGCTAATCGGTGGGTTGACTCGACAATCAGCGAGTTGGCGATCGAAGAGTCGAAGATAAATGGTGAGCCGCCAGATAAGTTCGAGAACGGGTAACCATTGTTGAATAGCGAACGGACATGTGCCGATGGGTCATTGAAGGATGAGCGGCGACTGGGTGGTTGGAACTAGCTGGAGTCACGAACCGGAATTCGTTGACAAGCAAGTGGCGAGGAGAGTTGGTCTGACGAGGACCATAAGGCTGACAAACAAAAAGACCAAGGTGAGTCTGAAGTCACAAGCGAAAGGTGATCTGAGAGATGCCTATTGGCGATCGGAGATTGGTGAGCTGGAGATCGACGATTGGCGAAAGCACGAGCAGACAATCGGTGATTCGCAGGGTGATCATCGATAGGCGATTGTTGAGCTTACAACCATTGAGCTGGCGCGGAGCCCCACAAAATAGGCGAGCTGACAGATGATCGGAGAAGCTGAGGAGCAGCAGTATGGTTAAACGATCGACTAGGTGGTGATGGGCGAGCAACAGATTGCATTCAATGCTCAGAGTGCTGGCGATCAACAAACGGATAGTTAGAGTAAGGTTTGACGATCGGAATGTTCAGCTAACGATCGGCGAGCTAGCGATCGGCGAGCTAGCAATAGCCGATTATCGGGGATCGGCGAGCTAGCTATCAGCAAGTTGACAACTGGCTATCGGCGAGCTAGCAATAGCCGATTATCGGGGATCGGCGAGCTAGCTATCAGCAAGCTGACTACTGGCTATCGGTGAGCTAGGGATCAGCTATCGGCGAGACTGGATTGGTAACAAAAAATTAGCTGACCTAGAATTGCTGATGACGCTGTCCTTCTTGGCAGAACACCACAGGACTTGCAAATCTTGCTTACCAGAATGCGCTGATTGGAGAAAGACGAGCTGGCGATCAGCGAGCTAGCAATCAGTAGGCTGACAATTGGCTATCGGTGAGGGACGAGTTAACAATCGTCGATCGGCACCCTAGAGATCGGTGTGCAGTGAGCTAGCGATTGGGAAGCTGGCAACTGGCGAGCTAATGATTGGTGATAGGTGAGCTAGCGATCGGCGAGACTGGAGGTCAACAAACGGAGAAAGACAAGCTAGCATTCAGTGACCGGCGAGCTAGTGATTAGCAAGCTGGCGATTAGCCATCTGTGAAAGACGAGCTAGCAATCAGCGATCGGCGATCGGCAGTCGGCGAGCTAGCAATCGGCAATCAGTGAGCTAGCGATCAGCGAGCCGGCAATCGATGATTAGCGAGCAAACAATTGGTGATTGTTGCGCAAGCAATCGGCGATCGACGAGATTAGAGCTAGCAGAAAGACAAGCTGCAGTAGGTCGAACCGTCAAACGATGATCTGAAGACAGGATGTGCCCTTTGGAAGGGCAAACATCCTCAGGAGAGGCTCACGAACGAGACCTCAACGGTGCGTCATGAACCGGGATTCAATGACGAGCAGGCGATCGGTGATCGGCAAGCTGGCAATCGGTAATTGACGAGCTAGCGATCAGCAGCAGATTGGCGAACTGATGATCAGCCAGTTAACGATTGCTATCGGCACACTGGTGATCAGCGATCGGCGAGACTGGAAAAATGGAAAAAGACTAGCTGCAATAGGTCGGAACAGCTGGTCGGCGAACAACCAAACGATGATCTGGAGATGGGATGTGCCCTTTGGAAGGGCAAAAATCGCCAGGAGAGGCTCGCGAACGAGACTTCGATGGTGAGTCATGAACTGAGATTTGTTGACAAGCGGTCGAGTCCGAAGAACCAGGCAAAGGTCGGGAACCAGTAGAATCAGGACAAGAAGAATCCTCCGAAGAGGAGAGCTGCAATGACGAGACTAAAGAGCCAAAGAGGCGTCTTTTCGCCAAAGGCGAAGGAACACCTCTAAGGGAAGAACGGTGGGGTCAAAGACCACAGTAACAATACCGCGGTGATGAACCCCCAAAGGGGCAGTTGGATCAGCGGCAGTTGGATCAGTAGCAGCAGGCCTCCGAAGAGGAGTCTCTATGAGTGGCCTCTCTCTTGGGAATAACAGGTGAACACTCGAAGGAGAGACTTGCCTCGGACTTATCTCTGCCCTGACGAAAGAGTCGACTCGGCAAGTGGGGGAGTGTAGTCTTAGGAGAAGAAACAGCAACAACAATCGGCGTCGATGTGATGTAATGAAGTTGAAGGGAAGTTCTCCCTCAGAGGGGGAGGAAAACCCAACACCAGGGGAGCATAACTCTCCCTCGGAAGGGAATGTAGTCCAACCCCTGGAGGCAGACCTCCAGGCAGTGCTCTTTCCTTCCCATCATCAAGCCTTGTTGAAGTTGAAGATCTTCTCGAAGACAGTGTGCTGATCAGAAGCTGCCACAGGCGCAGAGGGACAGAAAAGTGATGGCGCAGTGACAGCAGATTCCCCAGGCACGAACGGCTCTGCTCTTCTACGTCGGCTATCTTAGTCGAACGAAGAAGAACGGCATTGCTAACTGAGGAAAATAAAACAAATTATGTAACAGAAACTCCCTAGTCCGCGGACAGGAAAGGTGTCCACCGAGAAAACAGATACAAAATAAGGAATGCGCACTCCCTTCCCCGGCCAACGTCGACAGGAGAAAGAGAGCAGCAGCATAAAAAGTATAACAAAACAAGAATTACAGTTAATTAATTCAGCTAAGAGTATCTACTACTCGGGAAAACCACTCAACCCTCCCGGGGGAAGGGGGTCCGCGCAGAGATGAAGCTGAAAAGTTGAATTACAAACAATTAAAATTTCACTTAGTTAATGAAGAAACCATTCGGTAGTGCAACCTAACCTGCAAACGGGAAAGGTGCTCCCCCCACAGAGTATACTGTTGGCTGCCCATGAAAAGTGAGCGGCGATGACCGTGAGAAAGAGCAAGATCAAAGTCAAGCTCAAAGAAGGCTGCACTCCCTTCCTCCAGCATAGATTCCATGTAGAGAGGATGGGGACAACTACAGCTGAACGGAAGAGTATCCCAACGATGATGATTCCCCTGCGGGGGTGGCTGAGTCGCACGGAAGGCTATCCGCCTATGGTATGACCAAAGTCCAAGGGGGAAAGGTTGGCAGGGAAGGTTCTCCACCCTTGAGAACCTGCCATACTGCAAAAACACACAAACAGCAACATACACTGTAAAGAAAGCTACAACATACATATAAAAACATTAAGAATGTTTCCATATATATATATATATATATATATATATATATATATATATATATATATATATATATATATATATATATATATATATATATATATATATATATATAGAAGAGAAAAACAAGTTAAAAAGACAAAAATTAATGGCAGTCCAAAATAGGAGAGGAGGAAAAGCGGCAACAACCGCTCACCCTCAGAGCCAAAAGTAAAGTGAAGCACAGTCACGTGTGCGAGTGAAGGGGGTAACTAGCTACGCCCCTAATCTCCGCTAACTAGCAGGGTGGGTAGTTAACCCTCGCTGAATTTTAATGGCTCGTCCTATACCCCTATAAATAGTGCAGGTTTATATTCCAGTTATGGAACAACTCAACTTTAAAGAGGGTAATTGTTTGTAAATGATATTGGAACAATTCTAATTTACTGTAATGTATATGATTTACACAAATATAGGTTACTAAAAAATAAAATTATGATTGCTCTAATATTTTGACATACAGTACTGTACTCAATAACTGTAATGCACATTACAAAATAGATTACAATAATAAGCTTAATAACCAAAGTGACATTATGCAATCATGTCAGCAATAAAAAGGTCTTTACCCCGAGTAAAACCGATGAAAATGTAAAGGTTGACAGGCTAGTGAATGGATATTACATCCACCACGCACTCTCCTCCCACTAAGCAATTAAATTGTTCCCTGGCTTCTATAACCCAAACAGCTTGTACCAAGTTTACTTCCCTATAAAAGACGAAGGCTTGTAAGTACTCTTGAACAAAGAAATTCTATCTATTTTCATTGTTAATCCCATACCAGACTTCAGGCAAATCTATTCAAAGGCCAACTCAAACATGGGTGCTATACTTACTTCCTTGCCATATCTTTGGCATTATAACCCTTGGAATCTATCAGTGATTGGGCAACACTCCTAGCCATAGCAGTATCATCCGTATACGATTTGTAAGGTACTGGAATTATAAAGGCGACAAATTTCTTACTGGTAATATTATATTACATGACTAAAATATTGTAGTAATAAAGTACTGAATTTCCTCTCATGCTAAACCAAATAAAAAGTTCCAGTTACATTAAATATAATACATGTACAATAAATTCATTACTGCATAGGAAATTCATAAATATGCTCGTCATACCTTTTAAATCAGGATCTAATAACCTCTTAAAATAGGAATTCAAAACTGAACGAGAAATGTTTATATCTCCTTCAAAGGGTGCTCCAAAGCAATCCCCCATCAGTGCACCAACCATACATCCACGAAATTTACTAGCTACTGCTTCCATAACAGCCATTAAGGTAAATCACCTGAAAAAAAAAAAAGTCTACATGAATATCTTTTGACCTGCGACAACGAAAATTCTAAATTCCCTCTTTTACACTTTAGTAAAAAAAAATTTAATCTATTACTTGTGTACAAAACTAATTTGATAAAAAAAAAATTATACTAAAAAATTATGATAAAGGATTGTGTGATACTTTGTACGTGTAGAATAAAAAACCCGAATGCTTTGATATTTCATATTTGAACTACTAAGTAAACAAAGATCTTAATGAGTCAGTCCAAATACCTTCCTTTAGTAAAAAAATAGAATTTTAATAAAATTAAATTCAATGAACCTCCCATGTTTACAGTAAATGCTCCTCCTCTGAAACCTTGGTTTTATCGACATTTGACCCTAAAATTAAAAAGTCCTGCATTCTTTCCTTATTATTAAAATTAACAGATATCGCAATAACGTATATATATATATATATATATATATATATATATATATATATATATATATATATATATATATATATATATATATATATATATATATATATATATATATCTTTATATATATATATAATATATATATATATATATATATATATATATATATATATATATATATATATATATATATATGTAAACAACCCTTAAATCTTAAGGGTTTCCAAAAATAGTGGATTGCTACACTTTACAATCGGAACACATATGTGAATATACGAATAACACTAGAATCCCAACATCGAAAGAAAATAAACAACGATATCAAGAATTGTTGGGACTGCATCGTATTTTCATGAGAACTACGCAGCGAAAATTAACAATACACTAGTTCTATTTAATCTTTGAAAATAGTATCGATGATTTAAAGAACGAATACTAAAAACACAAAAATTTCTTAAAAATTAATATAATCTTTTTATATTAAAAGTTAAATACTGATTGTAAGTTAGATTTCCTTTTCATTCTTTACAAAAAAAAAGCAAAGAAAAGAATTATGCAATATATTACGTAGTACTATGTTGCTTACGTCACACGATTGTGACGTCATAGAGATGGTAGAACGATCTCCGCCATCATGTTTAAAGAGTAGGTTCGTAAGTTTTACAGTAGGGGGAAAAAACTCCCATTCCTACCTCTGTTAAGATACAAACGTAGTTAAAGCATTAACACTCAGTAAAAATAAAATTCAACCAGCAAAGGCTAAAAATAAATTGTACATCACCAAGATAACTGTAATATACAGGTTATAGCGAGTGAAAAATCCAACATCTTGCCGCTGGCGCGGCAGGGAATATATGAGGGTTCCTGGAATGGTTCCTAGGTACCTCGCTAGGGCGCAGGGGTGGTACACCTGGCTATCCAATTGGCGATTGGCGCGAGATTCGAATTTTCTGCCGTGACGTCAGGGACGTAAGCTATATATGTAACTACCGGGTAAGTCTTATGTTTAAAAATGAATAATCGATAATAGATTGGGCTAGCCAAATTAGACTACATCGGAAATAAAAAATATCTGATTAATCGATGAGTTTCCTTATATAAACCCGTGAGAGAAAATATAGTCTAGGTAGGCTAGTTTCATGGGAAGCAATCCAACTAACATAACTAGGAAAGGAGATACAGTTTTTATTATAGTTACACATGGAAAAAGCTTTTCTACTTACAAACAGGTGATTCCTATAGAAAATAGACATGTATTTTCACTGAAAATAAAACTTAATTATCTAAGAAATAATAGGTAATATTTCGGTAGAGTCCCACCCAGCCATTACCGCTTGCCAGTACATAGGAGCTAGATGTTTTTCTTTTTTCGCAAGTAAATCAAATGCATGGCGCAGCAAAACCCATTTAGGACTCTATCGAAATATTACCAAAATCTAATGGCTTTCCTTGGTCAATGCGCTCATGAAAAAAGAATGATATCAAGCTCCTATATACTAGCAAGCGGTAATGGCTGGGTGGGACTTTACCAAAATTTTACCAAATAATAAACAATGGGGTTAACATGCACAGATCAGCATGTACTGCTTGCCAGTATATAGGAGCTTGCTTTTTTCTTTTTTCACGAGCGAAGCAAGCACACGACTGAGCAAAAACTATTAGATTTCTAAAAAAAAAGAAAAAAATATCCTCGTTCTTAAACGGTATAACAAATTTTCAGTTTATTTGCTGTTGAAATGAAGGTCAAATTCAGTGAAAGAACATTATTTTCTACAGGAAATAAACTTTTCTTGGAGCCTTTGTATACCAGCGGCCAGTTCCTCATGCATTGATTAAAAATGGACCTAAACTTTCCCCCCCCTAACCTAACCTACATGCCGTGTCCTCACCTACATAAGTAACGGGGGGCTAACACTTCTGTATTCTAAGTTAGCCATAATAATACATACAGGTGGCCGCTATCCTACATACAGCCCGTTTTCTTTACTGTTCTAAATGTTGATCCGCCTGTAACTATAGCCTAATTTTACAAAAAACCTGAGGTTTCAAAGTAGTTATTCCAAACGTTTTTTTAAAAGTATGTGAACGCGTAAGCTTAATATTTATCCAGAAATTTGGCCCGCCTCAATTTTCTGTTCATAATTCGGTCAGGTCTAGCCTACCATTTACACTTAGCCTGAAGATTGCGTTAGACACAAAGCTATCTTTCAAGCAAAAGTTTTCTTAACTTTGCCCTAGGATCCTAAACAAAAACACCGGCACTGTTTGGCTTGGACAACGGAAGACGACAAATGCAAAAGCTTTAGACCTTAGTATCATTTAACTCTACATAAATGATCCCAACTATTAATATAGTAAATTACGACTGTAATAACATAAGATGAGAACACGTACTACGACAAGTAACGAGATGGTTTTAACGTTTCAGGTTCCTCGTTGCTCTCTCAACAACAAGGTCACGATGATTGCGGGCACACTACTAGAAGTGTAGTGTGCACAAAGGGTTGCCATCTGCAGCATATTCATCATCATCATCATCATTATTATTATTATTATTATTATTATTATTAATATTATTATTAGGCTCCAACAGGGAAAATAGCTCAGTGAGGAAATGAAAAAAGGAAAATACAATATTTTAAGAAGAATATCAAAATAAATATCTCCTATATAAACTATAAAAACTTTTAACAAAACAAGAGAAATAAGATATAAGATATAACAGTGTGCCCGAGTGTACCCTCAAGCAAGAGAAATATAACCCGAGACAGTGGAAGTCCATGGTACAGAGGTTATGGCACTACCCAAGATTAGAGAACAATGGTTTGATTTTGGAGTGTCCTTCTCCTAGAAGAGCTGCTTACCATAGCTACAGAGTCTCTTCTACCCTTACAGAGAGGAAAGTGGCCACTGTACAATTACAGTGCTGTAAGAATTGTTTGGTAATCTCAGTGTTGTCAGGTGTGTGAGGACAGAGGAGAATATGTAAAGAATAGACCAGACTATTCAGTGTGTGTGAATGTATAGGCAAAGGTAAAATGAACCGTAACCAGAGAGAAGGATCTAATGTAGTACTATCTGCCCAGTCAAAGGATCCCCTAACTATCTAGTGGTAGTACCTAAACGGGTGGCTGGTGCCCTGGCCAACCTACTACCTACTACCTGTCATTGATTACTTCCTACACAGACAGCACAGCTTGCATACTTTTACTTCCAACTTCCAGGACCTGTCAGATATATAGGGCAACATCTTTAGAGGGTGTTTCTAAATTCCCCAATTCTAATTCATGACAGCTAAACAAATCTTGTTGTATCATCTGCCTCACTATACAACACACAAAACCTATACTTTTCATTACTGTTTATATATATATATATATATATATATATATATATATATATATATATATATATATATATATATATATATATATATATATATATATATATATATATAATATATTTATTTAATTCTATCATATTCAACCTTGTTTTTATGATGATTATTGCTTCCTTCGTGTTAATTACTCCTCTGCAATCTCTTATGCCATTACTATTTACAAACCGTAGTATGGTAATTTTTACTTTTGTCTTCTATTCTTCTTTTAATCTAATTTGCCACATTACTATTCATTTCCTTCTTAAATTCTTGCTTTTTATACTTTCTTACTTCTTCGATTTTAATATATTTTTTGTACATTTCAATAATATTTCTCCCTCATTATTCTCCATATGGTTCCCTTATTTGTTACCAATTAAACAACAAAAGAATATACATTGGACAAATATCAATCCTACCCTATTTTTAGTAATGTAAATTAAACTAATAACATGAATAAAGTGTAAACAACTCAAAATCTTCCTTCTAACCTTTTGTGAAAAAGAAAGTACACTAAACTTCTCCAGACCTCAGCGACGAGAGAAGGATAATAATAGAATTACAGCAGCCGTAAGAAGAAGAAGATAATAGGAAACGTGCTGTTTAAGAAAGAAGTAATAGAGAAAAGAAAAGAATATATTTATTAGATGTGGGAAAAAAGAAGAAAATGGAAGAATTGGAATAAAGAAGAAAGCCAAGGAGGTGCCGATGGAAAGCTGAATCCCTCCACCCAACAACTGAACTGAACTGTTTACAAACAAATTGTTTGGACTGACGTAATGCGACGAAGTGACCACACCACGTTGCAAGACCTGTGATACTTATCAACAGCAACTTAATAATCGATATTATTCTTTATAGGTAATTTTAAATACATTAGGGGATGTATGTATGATAGCAGCCACCTGTATACTGTATATGATGATGGCAGGCTAAGAATACGGCAGTGTAAGAAGGGTCACAGAAGGCCATTAGCCCCTCCGTTAGGAACAAGTGTCATTTTCGAAGAGAACGGACCATTTTCTATAGAAAAAAAGTAGTTTTTTCCCTAGGTTACATTACCCTGTAATACAGTACAATAATACCAAGTAATGACAAAAGCAAATCTTCTGAAGGGCATAATTATAAATTGCTTTAATTCGGGACTAGAAGGTTATACTGTTACAACATTATATTGTGACAAGTCTATCGTTGAGGATATTGCTCAACTTACATTAAACAGATCTAGGGGTGTATGTATGATAGCGGCCACCTGTATGTATTACTATGTCTTAACTTAGAATACGGCAATGTAAGGGAGGTTGGAGGGGGGCGTACCGCCCCCCGTGAGGTAAGGACACAGCTTGCAGGTTTGGTTAGGGGGGAAAGTTTAGGTTAGTTGATGTCCATTTTTGATCAACGCGAGAAGACCTGGCTGCTGATATACAAAGGCTCCCAGATCTAAATCATAAATTAATTATATTTCTAAAGTAAGTTTTCAATGCATACCCTTGGCTTTTAATGGAATTCATATAGCCTGGCAAATTAGGCTGTAAATAGTAAGTAGAATAGTGCAGTAACCATTATGGGGGAAAACGAGACTTGGTATATAGTGTAATTTAAGATGTTCTGGGTAATATTTCGAAAGAGTCCCACCCAGCCATTACCGCTTGCCAGAAATAGGCGCTTGAGCTTTTTGTTTTTTCGCGAGTGCAATACAGAGCATAAACCATTAAGGACTCTCTAAATATTACTGAAATTTAATGGCTTCTGCTCTGTTGTGCACTCGCTTCACTCGCGAAAAAGAAAAATATCAAGCTCCTATGTACTGGCAAGCGGTAATGGCTGGGTGGGGCTCTATCAAAATATTAACATTCAGAACACAGTTGAGGACAATTCTTGAAGGAAACCTGTATTTATTGAATTACCAGTCTTATTTTATATTATTGGTACTAATTTGTTGAAACTAGTTTTTTTTTAAATAAATGGGTCGACTACCATAACTCAAAGACTAAGTTTCTGCCAGATATCATTATCAAAAAATTCAAAACGATGGAACCATTGTTGAATGACAGACTAGGCCTTCTGGACGAATAGAAAATTAATTTTCCATCGCATTTTCTAGGAATTCATTTGTAGCCGTTACTTTACTCTGCTGTGGCTTGCTTAGCTTTCAATTCAACATTATCTCCTCTTCTGTTCTTGCAAGCTTGGGCAAGTATTTTGGTATTGTTTAAACCTTAGACTTTGCTTCCCATTCTTTTTGTCAGTCTATATATATCAAATACACATTTCTGCCCAAGCCTATCATTATTCACATGATAACAAGTGAGGGCTTAATTACTAAGGATATCCAAATATTTAAAATATAATCAAGAGGTTATTAACGTAAAACGTTGGGATTTGGATTTTGTTTGAATAAGTAACTTCCTATAGAAGATCCAGCATCTGTTCCAGCGTAAGACTTGGGCTTCCATTTTTCATTATCAGATTAAATATATCAAACATGCATTTCTACCCTCACCTATTATTATTCACATGATATTGAAAACATACATAGGTTATAAATGTACAATGATAGAATTTAGATTGTTATAACAAGTGACTTACGAAAGTAGCAACACCTATCTGAATTTTTCTAAACTGTGCAAAACAGCTTTTCATGGCAGGTGTCAAGATGAAAACTTTAAGCGTAAAAGGGAAATCTTTAACTAAGATATGTACTGTAACCACTTAATAGTGGCCTGCCATAATAGGGTATGAGGGTTCAGATTGTTATATTTGAAGAGATCTAATTGATTGATGTGTGCAAGTTCTACTGTCCTAACTAATATTGCAGTAAACTACTGTATAATAAAACCAACTAGGCTACATGGCCATTTTGAACAAGTGTGAAAGGGTATTAGTAAAACCAGTCCTTTTGAAATTGGGACTGAAATCAAGGGATTGTCATGGAAAAATAACGGAGGATGGATGAACAAAATGGAGTCAGGCTATGTACTGCATATGTAGTGAAATACAGATGTAAGAGATATCAAAGAATAACTCCCCTTTCCTCTCTGCCAAAATAGGTTATATACAGTAAGCATATAAATCTTTTATATCTAGTCTGTTTATTATAATGTTACACAAGCATTGTTCAATGTTTAACGATACCACATTCTAGGTCAGTTTATGTAAAGGGGCGGGGTGTGTAGGATAATTGAGCAAGGACATAGTGACGCAGTTGGGTTTGGGGAGCTCCTGGGGATTTAAATGTTTACTAGTGCCAATGCACAGGTAAAGATTTACTACAACTTTCAATTCTGATTCTGATAAGTTTATGTATACTGTATCAGGTAAGGAGCCTCCAAAGCTTTTGAATTTCAAGTCTTGAATTTCTGAGGATTTGGTTCATAGGGAACTTGACCTACGAGATTACTTACTTGACACTTGTATAGCTAAAAAAAGACCCTCATGAATCCTGTAACAATACCAGCAGAATATATCAACCATGCACCCTTCAGTAATCTTACCCATTATTCTTATACTGTATCAACAATTCCAAATCTTATTCTGGATATTTCACTTTTATTCCCTTTTTCTATTATAGGAAATGACCCTACACTGTTCAAGTAAAGAATCTAAGATGTGAAATGTTAAGCACTTAAGACCACCAAATGGTACACATCTATGTTCTCTTAAGACCAGAAATGAGTAGTTACCAGTAGTCCTTTAGATCTTCTTGTGGATAAGCGAACTGTTGGCAGTTTTGGCCTAGCACAAATGTCTAGAAGATATTTTATCTTGTCATAAATTATTGAAATACAGTATCATGAATAAAAAGTAAAATTTCCTAATGAAATATTGCATGTCTTAACACATTATCAGGTTAAGCGAGTAAGTTATAGATCTTTATTATAGATTCTCTCAATTGGAGCGCGAATCAAGTGTAATGTACTAAACATATGGCTATTCCGAAAGGCTGGTTTACTAAACCAACCAATTGATGCAACTTTGCTTCCTGAAGTCTTTGATATACTGTACAGTCGTTAGGTTTACTCAGTGTTTGACATTTCACTGAGGAAAATTATTTTTAGCTTTTTCTTGATGATTGTATACATTTATTCCTAACCTTTTCCTCAGATATGGCTGATGTATTTTTTCTGTTGTATTTTGGTTTGTACAATATTTAATACATTAATTTTCCCACATTTATTCTTGAAACTACTGTAACTAAATATTGTACCTTAAATAAAAATGTATAATATTCTTATTCAGCAATTAACTCTTATATATACTTGTCTTTTCCAGATTCACAACCCTGGAAAATGTTGCAGGTTCTTGCAGAAATCTTACCTAACATAAAGGTCTGTAACATTTACATTATATCAGCTAATGGAGAAAGATGTGAAAAAGTTGACATATGTAAATCAGAGTGCATTTTGGAATTTGAAGACAAGCCTACTGTGACAATTTCGCTTCCAAGAGGGACATACCTTGTTCCAGATGTGATAACAGACATCAATCAAAATGGAGATACTCTGTTTATAAGAGCATCTTTAGATGAGAATTGTTCTTTAATCAGCACTCTTAGTGCTGAACTTGGAAGTAATGCAGGGAATTTTTGTATCAATGAACCACTCCATGACATTATGATTGGAAAGTGCATATCAGGCCACTGCAAAAAGTGCCACCATGCTTTTCAAAAGGATGTAACATTCCGTCGGGTGCTGCCTCTTCCTTCTGTCGACTGGGATCATTCATCAGAAGGGTGGTTTTGCCATGTACATGGTGAAGAAAGTAAAAACCTAAAACCAGCATCTCTTGTTCCAAATCATGATGAATGTTTTTATTCAGAATTATTTTTCCTTTTGAATAGCAGTGCTTTGGACTCTATGAATGTTTACCATAATGATGAGGACGATGGTAATGATCTCAAGTGTTCAAATTGCAGAGACTCATTAGGAGAAAAAGGGACATCCACCTTGAAGTTATGGACTCATAGTGTCAAGTGGATTCACAGTAATGACACAGTGCTGTTCAGCAAAAGTATTGAAAGTATATTAGATTCTCTTTTTGAAAATATTGACAAAGACAATTTTGGTGTTAATTGCCGATTAGTTCTATCCACAGGTATGCCAAAAGTTTACCTGTTTATGGTGACAATGAATACAAATCAAAAGTTACTTCTATCAGAATCCCATTCAGATGATGATTTACTAGAAGACCCTGAATTTAGTCAAGGAAAAAGATCACGATCAGGAAATGATACAGATGTAAACCTCAGGAAACGTTTTGCCATTAAATTACTTTATAAAATCAAAGAAGATGATGATGATGAAAGTGGATCTTGGCAGGATGATGTTAATGTGCATATTCTACCATGTAGCTCATCATTTTTCACCGATGTCAGATCTTTACTCGAAAGTTCGTCAATGTACCTACCACTTGAAATGAGAACATTCCAAAATATGAAAGTGGGATATGTAATGAAATCTTGATGAAATAATATTACTACTGTATACTTTATTCTCATTGAACTTATTTTAAGGAGAACTGTACCTGTTTCTAAAAAATTGTGTTAGGCAGTACAGTACATTGATCTTTAATTTTTACAGAAATAAAAGCATCAAGGATTTATCCATTTGCATGTGTATAATTGAATTCCTTCTTATTCCTATGCAGATACAAACCTCTGAGTCATTTGATGGGGTTTCTTCTGGTTTTGTTTTCTACGGCCAGACAATAAAAAAAGAAATCGGTAGATTGTGTCACGCTACGTTGCTAGGTAGCTACTGTGCATGACTGTCTACACTTGTCTCAAGCGTTCACTCTCAACACTTTTGGCTGTGTTGGCAGTCGGATGTTCCTGCCTTCAATCCTACGATCAGACAACCGCATTGCCTGCTCTTCGCTCTTATTTTGCTTGTGCTTGTGTTTTTGTGTCATTGACATTACTTGTCACTTGCGTACAGTATTCATTATTTCAGTTAGTATGTGTGCTTTTTGACCCTGTTAGATTCCATGCGTTCCTGTCTGGGCCATAATGGTCGCCCTTGTGGAACCTTTATGAGACAGATAGATGTGGATTCTCACCTGGTATGTCCATCGTGTCAAGGAAAAAGTTGGTCAGTGGAATCTCCATGCGAGTATTGTAAGGAGTGGTCATTCTGCCAGTGGGATAGATTTCGTTCTCGTCGGAAGTAGCGAGCCAAGAGAAATCTCTCTCCTCCTTCGGCATGCTGTGAGAAGAAATGAAAGGTAGGTTTAGCATCGAATGTTATCTCCCCACCAAGTTCTGCGTTTCAGGAGCCCTCTGAGGTTTCTGTCACGGAGGACGATGGCCCCAATTTCATTGACAGGTTATCTCCTAGTGTTAGTAATGTGCATTATGAAATTGAACCCATTCTTATCACGGACACCTTGGCTACAGAAGCTGCACTCCCCAAACCAGATGGACTAAGTGCAGATAAGATGTTTCCTTTAGAAGTGTCTCCCATTAGGACAATGAATAAATTCCCATAAGGACCTTAGAGTTGAGGCTGTCATTTCCCCTTTCACCGTGGGGGGCCTTATTGGAAGATCATGATTACCAATCACCAACTCATACTAACAAGAAAGGCTTGCCTTGTACACCTAGGGTTCCTCGGCAGAAAACTTCTGTAAAGAAAGTTCGGGATGAGCCGAGAGATTTGTCGTCTGTTTATCGTATATGAGGGTGGTTGGACCGCTTCGGCTGTGTTCCCCCCTCCCCCCCCCCCCCCTCCAGAGTTGGAAATACCTTCATGCTTCAAGCAGGCTTCTCCTTCCAAGCTTCCTAAAGCTCGGAAGTTGAGTGTAACTATTCCTGCCATAGCAAGAATGTCTTCCAAGATTACTGTCAGGTGTCAACTGTTCAGATTCATAAATCAAATGTGCCAACAGATCTTAACATGATGACGTCACTGTACAAGCCGCCTGTTCTGCGCATGAGGTTACTGTATACCCCTGCAGCCCAAGCAGGCCGACAGGTCCAATTAAGTCATTACTTCTAAGCGTTGTGACGTCGCTAAACATGCCGCCATCGTGATGAGTGATAGTTTTCCTCTGCCTCATGATGATGATGAGAATGTAACTAAACGTCCATCGGATGTTAGAGGATGTAATAAATCCAGATTTCCACCGGAGTTTTATAAACTTTCGGCCTGGAACCCAAGAGATAGAACCTCACCCTACACAGATAAGAACCCTGTGTCTTATGCTAGAGATAAACCTATTAATTGTCCGGATAGACCCCGTTCTTTCACTCGGTCTGCCTATCATAACTTTTTTTTTTTTTTAATAGGAAACTCTTAACAGATCAGGAAGCACAAAAATTTCCCCCCTTCCGGAGAATCAGTCCTACATCGGATGTAGAACGATTTGGCAGATGGCGTAGACATGGTCCTTGCCATTGGCGTTCAAAAGAACAAAGTACTGAGAACTCTCTCTTGCCTCATAAAACTAGTTCTGAAAGAGACTAAGTCATCTGTTTCCTGATCAAGATAAAGATATGAACGCTCTTACTATGGGAGCACAATAGACTTCTAACACTCCTTCTTCCCCTTCTCTCCCTGTTATTACTTAAGGGAAAAGAAGAACTTTGGAGGAAGGATGAAAATCTCTGTTAAGACAATTTCTTCACCGGGATATCACTTGATGATTCCCCTGAAAATCTCATGGCGCTTGCAAGTACAAGGCCCTAGTATTGAGCTCAGAAGCCTCTCATTTTATTAGTATCATGAGCCTAACCCGTCACTTAAGAGGTTGGACGAGCCTCCCTTAGCACAGACTGCTAATAGATGATACAGCATCAACGATACCTTCCCGCTGTCTCAGAGCCCTTGACTTAGGTTTGACGTGGCCTTTTCCAACCAAACGAATGACACTCGAGTTTTTGAACTCCCAAGTCTCTGCTGTGGAAAACTCATTAAAAGCAAGTAAATCATCAAAACTTTGGCCTTTACCTTTGCTGTTCCCTAGAGATGCTACAGTCCTTAGGAACTCTGACCTTATCAACTCTCCTTCGCTTTTCATCCTCGGACATGACTACAGTGATCAAGAAGTTAGGAGACAGTGGAGCAGAGCCCTGTAGTCAACAGAGCAACAGCACCAGGGTTGCCCATTTCTCAGAAACATACAAAGAACTCGACTTTCAGGGAACCTCCTCAACACACACACCTTCCTCCCATGGACGGACAACTGCCTGGGAGGCAGAATCCAAGGCCTAACTTTTGTTGATGAGGTCATCCGTTCGGGCAAAGACGACATGGTGGCAGAAGATAACACTGTGAAGGGCTTGTCCCCCAGCTTACCACCAGTGGGGAGATGCCTACAATGCACATGGTAAAGGTGGCAGGACTGAGGGGCCGACCCTTGGACGGTAGAAATCCCCCTTTCAAGGCATCATATCTTCTTCATAGACTGTCCACCTCCTCTGACCGGGAATCAGAACCAACCATATTAATTGAAAGGATCGTTGAAACTACCACTAGCACAGGAAGTCTCCAAGTTGCTAAGCAAAAAAGCAAGAGAGGAAATCTTCGAGGACTCTTCAGGCTTCCTCAGCAATCTATTCCTGGTAGAGAAACTGACGGGAGGTTGGAGACCAGTCATAGACCTCTCCATTTTGCCGGCAAGGTTCAAGATGGAGACTCCATCCTCCGTTCTCCAGGCCATCAGAAAGAAGGACTAACTTCTGACCATAGACCTGAAAGATGCTTACTTTCAGGTCCCCATCCATCCTGCCTTGAGGAAGTACCTAAGGTTCCCCTTTTGAGACAAACTGTTCCAGTTCAGGGTGCTTTTCTTTGGCCTGTCTACAGTCCCCAAGGCCAGTCTTCACCAAAGTCTTTGTCCTTGTCTCAGCCTGGGCTCATGAGATACTTCTATTGGCTTCTCTTGGCAGAATCCTGAGCTCTCCTGTTGAAAGACAAAGACCTTTTACTGGATCTGTGCAAAGAATTCGGGCTCCAACTGAACCTCCAAAAGTCCAGCCTTGTCCCCAAACAATCCATCATGTATCTGGGCATGGACATACAGTAGATTCAGTGCAAGATAAAGCCTTCCCTGCTGCAGACAGAGTGGTAAGGTCCAGGTCTTTGGCAACAACTTTCCTGAAAGGGGACCTCCTGCCTGTCCATATGTGGCAGAAGATGTTAGGTCACCTCTCCTCATTAGAGAAACTCTCCCCCTAGGGGAGATTGCATCTGCACTCAGTGCAGTGGGCTCTGAAGACCCAGTGGTCCAGACCATCCTGCAACCTTGCTGCGAGTACAGTACCTCAAGAGGTGATATCGGACCTCCTGTATTGGCTGAAGGAGGGAAACCTGTTAGCAGAAACACCCCTCCAGGTTCCAACCGAAATGTTCAAGCTGTTCACAGATGCATCTTGCCAGGGATGGAGCTCCCAAATAGAAGAGGAACAGATCTCCGGCCTATGATCAGAGGAAGACAAGAGCTTCCACATAAACTTCCTGGAAATGAAAGGCACGCAACTAGCGTTACTCCACTTCGCAAAGACTGACAGGTCACTCCGTGTATTGATGAGTGACAACTCCATGGTAATGACCTACATCCCCAAACAAGGAGGCGTAGCCTCTCTCCTGCTATGCAACCGAGAAGTAGAGATTCTCAAGTGGACACAGTTCCAGGTGATCTCTCTCTCAGCAAGGTTTATCCCTAGTAAGAGAAACGTCATTGCAGACCATCTGAGTTGTCGAGGGACAACAGTTGGTTCAGAATGGTCTTTGCTTCCTCTAGTGGTGGAGAAACTTGTGACTTTGTGGGGTTCCCCATCTCTGGACATGTTCGCCACCCACCTGAATCACAAATTCCAAGCTGCAGTGATGGAAGACGCATTTCAACACCCGTGGGACAGTCTAAACTTCTACACCTTCCTACCATTCTTCCCGATTCATCAGACACTGAACAGAATCAGAACATCCAAGAGAGTCAAAGTAACACAAGTGGGCCCAAGGTGGCCAGTAGCAGAGTGGTGTTCAGACCTGCTGGAACTTCTCTAGGAAATACCAAGAGAACTTCCAGAATGACTAAACCTGCTGCACCAACCTCGCATAGGAAAATTCCACGACGCAGTACATTGCCAGTCCCTTCACGGTTAGAAACTAGGGAGTGTCTCATCCAAAAGAAAGGCTTTTTTAAACCAACTACGAAGGAGCTTTCCAGATACCTCCGAAAGTCTTCTGCAGCATTTTACCAGGCAAAGTGAAAATCTGAAATTGGTGTCCTAAGGAAAATGAGGCCACTATTCCCCTGATTGCAGACTTTTTAATGTTCCTAAGGAACAAGAAGGCTCTTTCAGTTACTTCACTGAAAGGCTACCACTTGGCCTTGAACCAACTATTCAAACTGAAAGGACTGATCCTCTCAGATTCTTGGGAACTCTCAGCATTGATGAGGAGTTTTGAGCAGTCTTGTCCTTGTCGAGAACTAAAACCCCCCTCCTGGGATGTGACAGGTCTTACGGGCCTTGAAGAAGGCCCCGTATAAACCTATGCGTCAAGCTTTAGACACAGATCTTACCCTGAAGACAGTCTTCCTCATTGCCTTAGCTTTGGCCAAGAGAGTGAGTGAACTGCATGGTATATCTCACCTGGTGTCACATTCCTGAGGGTGGAGAAAACTATCTTCTTCTTTTATTCCCGAGTTTGTAGCCAAACCCAAAATTCGGTTGATGATATCAGATTTGACTCTCATGATCTTGTCTCTCAATGAGGTAACTGTTGACCCGGATGACATGCTACCATGTCCCGTAAGAGCAGTGCGTAAATATCTAAAGAGGATGCAGTATCTCAGGCTCAGAATCTCCAATTTGTTTGTGAGTACTTCTTCTTCTTTGTCTACATCTTTTCCCACTTCTATGTGGGGTCGATGTTTCTGGTCAGCTTTCTCCATCTACCTGTGTCCCACACCTCATCACCGGTTAATCCCTTTGATCGAAGGTCATCCTTGATACAGTCCACCCACCTTCGCTTTTGTCTCCCTCTCCTTCTCGTTCCCTGTACCTCCATTTCCATTACACTCCTCCCAATATACTGTTCATCTCTTCTCATGCCATGACTGTACCACCTCAGTCTACTTTCCTGGATCTTATCTGATAGTTTTCTAACTCCTGTGGTACCCCTAATTACCTCATTCTGTATCTTATCTCTTCTTGTCACCCCACACATCCATCTCAACATTCTCATCTCTGCCACAACCATCTTCTTCTCTTCTGTCTTCTTTATTACCCACGTCTCGGCTCCATACATCATTGCCGGTCTCACAACCTTCGCCTAGTTCTCTTGCGTTATTTCCCTTCCACCTGGTCTCCTGCACACACAGCACTCCAATCTTCCTTCTCTCCATGAGGTCAACCAGCTCTCGCCCTTTTTCAGTCATTGTCCCCACATTCAGAGTTGCTACTCTCATCCTCTCCTCAGATATTTTCCTCTGAGCTTGCCTTTTTAACCCAGCCCACCCCTTACTGGGTAGCCCTTGCCTATTTTTCGGAGGGATCAGGCGAGGTCCCAACGCGTCGCTTAAGGGGAACGCCCTAGCATTAATTTCATTCTTATACTCACTGACCATAGTTGTTTTGGCTAAATTTTAATGGCCGGATGCCTTTCCCGCTGCCAACCCTCCCCATTTACCCGGGCTTGGGACCGGCACCAAGTTGAGGCTGGCTTGCCCCCCTCAGTGGCTGGGTTGTTTGTTAGTCGTACTGGTTGTTCCAAAAAGATTTCTAGAAACACCATCTCTTTATGGTTGAGAGAAATTATCATGAAAGCCTATACAGTAAGTCCTCAAGGGAAGTGTCTTGGGTTGGGGGGGGGGGGGACTCGAGCACATGATATAAGTGAGCTTGCTGCAACCCTAGCATTCCGCAAAAATCACTCAGTAGCGCAAGCACTAAAAGTAGGAGTCTGAGATAGACCACTTGGACACTTTTTCCATAGGACCCATTGTTGCTGCACAACAAATAGTCGAATTTAAGCTTTCATGGTACAAGTAACTGCTTCTATCCAAGGCATCAGTTATTCTCTGCATTATAAGGGTGTTTAGAAGTATAAAGGCGAATGGCAATTTTGATCAAACTTGAAGACCTCACTTAAATTCTTCCTAATGCAGGTAAGAATGCCTTGTGTTTCTAAGCTGATATATTGCATATATTAATAGTACAAGCCATTTGATGTTCATATCACTTCACCCTGGTGAAGCTCTATAGAATACAGTAGAACAGAAGGCCCTGCTTCGTAGGAGCCAGCTGCACTGATCACAAATAATTCACTTTGATCTCTTGCTATTACAGTACTATAGTGATTGTATCTTGGGGTAAAGGGCAGACCTCCAGCCTCATGGAGACTTCCTCACACCTAAGAAATGACCTGGAAGTCTGTATCCACGTAGGAATAAATTACAAATTTTATATAATTTGTATTTTTCCTAGTTATACAAACCTGAGTCATCTACCAAAGGTCCTGCCCCAGCCACTCCTCAGGTCTTTGACCAGAAGAGTGTTGAAAGTGCTTGATACAAGCGTAGCCCGTCATGCGCAGTAGCTACCCAGCAATGTAGTATGACGCAATCTACAGATTTCTTTTTTGATTGTCTGGCCGTAGAAAAGAAAAGCAGAAGTAACCCCATTAAATTACTCGGGTTTCTATTGCTAGAAAAAAATGCAAATTATATAAAATTTGTAGTTTTATTGTTAATGATAATGAAATCATGTTCATGGTTACCACTACACCTTTTAGTTTTAATTCTCTGAAGCCTACAGCTAATTGTAAATTTATTTCTTCATCCATGAAATATCTTCCTTTTCTAAATATAAAATCTCTAATATAGTAAAAATATTGAGAATTTAGCAATAACACATACATTCAAGAATAGAATTTTTATACCAGAAAATATTAAAAAATAAAGAGATTTTGACGAAGGAAATATCTATTTCTGGGAAGAGGCCTGTGATGCCCGGTGAAAAGGGTCCTTCTTTACACTTTTCTAATATAAATCTTCCAAATATACTAGAGAAAGATAAAAGCATGGAATGCAGAGGTTACTACCCTCGCGCGATCACCGTGTGGGTGTCGTGTATACAACAAGGGCGTGTGAAAACCACTGTTCACAGGCTGTCTTCCATTTAGATAATCCCTTCATCAAAGGGGAGGGCCGTGACAGGCCCTAGAGAACACAGTTGGTCTACCCCACCGACACCTACCACGCGCGCCCTCCAGGACATCCTTCTGTTTTGGACTTGCCCGCTAAGTCGATAAGTGTTTTGTTCGGTGTTTTTCGCAAGTGATTGTCGTTAATTCAACATGACTGACGTTGCTACTTCACCTTTACCAATGTTAAGTACCATAGTTTGGTTTGACAGTTTATTTCAGTACCAGGCATTTGTTCTTTTTCCAGTATTGTGGATTTTAGTTTTGGAAGCGGTTGGCCTGCCAATGCCTTCTGTAAAGCTCCAGGTTTTAATGGAAATTCAAACTATAATCTTCATCTATCCTCTTAAGCACAATTGTAAATTCTAATTTGAAAATACATACCGAATCTATTCAATTTTTTTACAGTTAAAATCACACTGAAATCTTGTCAGAGCTTTTTGATAGTACTGGTTTACATTTAAAGGAATGTAGAAAATAATTGGCTCACATTCGCCGATTATACCTCTAAGTTTAATTTGATAATGATAATCATGGTTCCTCTGCACACTCGGCTTTCAGATTTGGTTTGGTTGTCATTAAAATAGTTGGTTCATAAACAGTATCAATTTGTCCAAAAGTCTAAAAAAAAAATTACATTTGTCACTACCTGCAAGGTATTTTCCTTGTCTGGCTTTTTACATGAAATTCATTCACATTTACATCAGGTAGCGCTCTCACATCCTTATTGTCTACAACTTTAAGTCTTTCAATGGCTACATCGTGTTTAGCAGTGCCCTCCTCTCCAACCTATATTGTTCTCAGTTCTATTGGTCTTTTGGTTTATTAATAGTTATGTAATGCACTAGGTATTTGAAATTGGTTATTCATTTTCATGGTAATGGATGTCAGGCCTCTGCGACCCTTTTGTTATGTTGTAGTGTTCAATTCCTTTATATTTTGGTATAACTAACAGCAGCATGTATAATTTTGTTAGAAGAAAAAATGAATTACCGGTAATTAAGTTGAGTGAGAAGCTCCAACAGTGGTAATGAAGAATAATACGGAGACATAATCAACAAACATCACAATGACGCTCACTGACAAATAAACATTACAAATTCGTAGATAATTTGTATTTTTCCCTAAGTAACACAAACCTGGAGTTATTTATTATAGATATTCTTTCAGCAAAGCTGGAAGGTAGCCAATTAAGACTTTAGGTGAGAGGTAGCAACCCTGCACAGACAGTGGGCAGGGGGTGGCTAGGGGTACTATCAGCGCACACACACACATTATATATATATATATATATATATATATATATATATATATATATATATATATATATATATACACACACACACTCACGGAATGTTGATCTAGATATATATATATATATATATATATATATATATATATATATATATATATATATATATATATATAATATATATATATATATATATATATATATATATATATATATATATATATATATATATACATACATACATACATATACACATATACATATATGCATACATACATATACACATATACATATATACATACACATACACTCACGGAATGTTGATCTAGTCACTTTTTCTATTGCAGGCAGTACTTATTGGGGGACAGGAGATGGTGTGACAATTTAAACAGTATAAATAACTCCAGGTTTGTATTAGTTAGGGATAAATACAAATTATCTACGAATTTCTCATTTGTTCACCAAACTAACAAACCTTACGGTACAGTATTTATTATGGATGACTCACCCTTAGGTGGGTGGATAAGTTCAACTTCTAGCATAGTCATTGACTCAGGTTTGCCTAGTACAGTATTAGACTGTAAACGAGGGAAACCTTGACACCTCGCTCATCAATACAAAAGTGAGAATGATAGCTGCCTGAGCAATACTGGATGTGAGATATAGGTATAGGTAAGAATGTTCTAAATAGGAACATTAAACATAAAAATAGACTTGTTCCTACACTGATACAAACCCTCATTCTTTACTATAGGAAATATTCTAGCGCGAGCTGGAAAATATGGCAGAAAAACCTTGACAAGGTTGTTAACGACCGGGCAGGTAGTTATCTACCTGTTAGAGATGGGGGACTGCCAGTCGGTAGCTACTGTTTACCTCCAATCAAATTCTAGCCGTCGCAGTGGTAACACCGCTGCTCCTACTTTTATTTGACTGGCAGACTAGCCTTTCTTTTTTGTGCTTTTGATTCATTCTTTTTCTTTTTTAGATGTGATATCTTCTATTATGAGGAAATGTCCCGGGGTGCCCCGAAATCCTGTGGCACCTTTATGTCGCCGCTGGAAGTGGATCCTCATTCCCTATGCCTGGGTGCAGAGGTCATAGATGTTCTGAAGGCTCCCCTGCCAAGTATGTAAAGAGTGGTCACCCTCTCAGTGGGAGAAGTTTGAGAAGAGGAAGAAGAAGAAATCCAAGGGCTCGTTACCTCCAGGTTTGCCGTCGAAAGGTAAGGAGTCTCAGCCCTCTTCTTCGGGCTCTCGTTCTCTCCCTTCAGATTCTTCCTTGCCTCCCTCCTCCAGGGGAAAGTCAAAGAAGAGTGGCACCATTGATTTAACCCCCATTCCTCTTAGTCAGGCGGATCCCGTTGCCTTTCCTAGTGGGGCAATGTTTTCCGCCACCGGGAATGTCTCCGTTACCGCTTCCATTCCTGATCATGTACGAGCGGTATGGCCTTCCCTTGGACTTCTTGGTTCTCCTTCGGAGGAAGTTTGGAACCAGTTCCTCACAGGCAAGGTTGTACCTCAGGTCCCTTCTGTTTTGGAACCCTCGGGAGTTCCGGACCTTGCCTACCTCCCGTCAACTCAGTCGGCGCCCGCTGAAGTTTCAGTGGATATAGTAACTTCATCTCCTGCAGCGACAACTTCTCACACCGCTTGCGCTTCTACAACAAAACAGCGTCGCAAGCGCAAACATCGCAGTACCTCCTCCTCCTCCTCGGAGGCTAGGAGGGAGAGAGAGAAAGAAGAGGAAAAGGAGAGCTCGCTCTCCTTCACCTAGACGTTCTCGCCGGAGAGACAGGTGATATAGGAAGAGACATCATCGTTCTCGCTCTTCCTCGCCTTCTGTCTCGGCTCGAGACTATAAGCGCTCTCGGCGCAAACCTAAGAAGAGTGATTCCTCTCGTTATCGTTCTGCCTCGCTGTCGTCTTGCTCTCGTGAGGGATCATCTAAGCACTCGAAGTGCTTCAAGAATGAGAGTGCTACATTACGTTCTCGCTCTTCGTCGCAAGAGAGCTCTTCAAAGCGTAATAAGCGCTTCCCATGATTTTTCATCTAATCGCGCTAGGAGCGCGGCCAAGGGCAAAGCGCGTCCTGATCTTGACCCCTCTCCTTCACATATTAGTATGAGGCTTCTCCTCGCTTTTGCTCCTCATCATCAGAGAAAAAGCTCTCTCGCCCTTCAACTTCTCGATCTCACAAGTCTCCAGTCATACACTCGCGGGGTCAATCTCCTCGCCCTCGTGTTTCAGACAGGACAACCTCCCCGGTTCCATTGCTCCCTAATGAGTTAGGGATTATGAACCTCTCGAAAACCTCAGAAGAAGACGCAGGGGTTTAAGCCTTCTTCTCTTCGGTTGAGAGCAGAAGGAAAAAGCCAGATCGCCGATCAATTCGGCCTCTTCCACCTCATCCTTCAGTCCTTTCAAATAGAGGAATCTCTACAAATTCTACTAGGTCATTTACGATAATTTGGTTGCCTTCTCCTAGACAGTCTACATCCGGGCAAGCTCAGGCGCTCGCGGCGCCATTATCCAGCGCTCAGCCTTCCCCTGCAACAACGGTAACATGGTCTCCTACTTTGCCGTTACTTCCAGACACTCCAATTTCTATCGCTCTTCCCCTTTCGAATAAGAAAGATGCGAGGGGTAAGGCAAAAGGTTTGTCTGCTACTCGCGTCTCCACTTCACTTATAATAACACGCGAGGGATTAGCGCAGCCTGAGGATTCCTCGGAAGAGCCGCCGTCGAACGACTTGGAGTCCTCCTATTTAAGGGCTCTAAGAACTATGTGTAATATCTCAGGCCTCGGCGATTTGCATCTGTCTCCTCGACCTCTTGACGCTCCAGCCTTAGATAGGCTATGTCGTCCTCCACCGAACCCTAAGGCCAGAATTGAACTTCCCTGGTCTGTTCACACTGCAGGCCATCTGAGGAAGGCCTCGCAGGCAGTCTCAGGAGAAACGGGAGATGGAAAGCTATGAGGGCCATGCAATGGACCATCAAGGTGCTTTTTTGGGGGTACCGCATCCCCTTCATAGGATCTCCTCCTCCGATCTCGTCCTCCCAGGTCCTTCGGGATCGTGGGAAACAGCAGGCCCTAGCTCAGGAAATCCAGAGCATGCTTCTGAAGGGCATCATCCAACAGGTCCCCAACACCTCCCCGGGGTTTTTCAGTCATCTCTTTCTGGTAGAGAAAGCCTCGGGGGGGTTGGAAACCAGCAATCGATCTCTCAACCTTAAATCAGTTTGTGAAGCAGACTCCATTCAAAATGGAGACTGCAGCCTCCGTGATCCAAGCAGTGCGTCCAGGAGACTTTATGGCATCTGTGGACTTGAAAGATGCATACTTTCAAGTACCAATCCATTACTCAGCTCGGAAATTCCTGCGCTTTGTGGTTCAGGGTTGAAGCTTCGAATTCAAAGTACTATGCTTCGGTCTCTCGACCGCCCCACAGGTGTTTACAAGGGTTTTCAAACTCATATCCTCCTGGGCACACAAGGACGGGATACGCCTGCTAAGGTATCTGGACGATTGACTACTCCTGGCCTCGTCCAGGGAACAAGCTCTGGATCACCTGAGGAGGCTTCTCGACCTTTGCAAGGAACTGGAGATTCTAGTAAATGTAGAGAAGTCTTGCTTGATTCCGACTCAAGTCTTGAACTATCTGGGGATGTCCATCAACACCCAGGTAGGGAGGGTGTTCCCTTCGGAAGACAGACTTCTGAGACTGAAACTATCCATCGCCTAACTCTTGTCTCCACTGCCTCCTCCAGCCATTTTGTGGCAGAGTCTTCTGGGCCATCTTTGTTCCCTGGAAAAACTAGTTCCAGGTGGAAGATCAAGAATGCGAAGTATCCATTGGCATCTGAAGACCCATTCGTCCCAAAAGAACGATTCCCCATTCTTGCCATTGGAGGTTCCAGCTCTTGTGATACAAGACCTTCAGTGGCGTTCAGCCAGAGAGAATACCCAGACAGGCATTCCTCTCCAAAGCCCCAATCCGAAGTTAAAACTCTTTTCGGACGCGTCGCTACGAGGCTGGGGTTCCCACCTAGGCCCGAAGTTAGCATCAGGAGTCTGGTCTCTGATAGAGCAAACTCTCCATATAAATCACCTGGAATTGTTAGCAGCCTGGAAAGGCCTAAAATACTTTGTAGAAGATCTTCAAGGACGAGGGGTGGTGCTGATGAACGACAACTCCAAGACCATCTCGTGTATCAACAAGCAAGGGGGTACTCTGGCAAGAGACCTCTATCTTCTAGCAGTACAGATTTGCCAGTGGGCGGAAGGTCACGACATTTCTCTCACAGCCAGGTTCATTCCGGGTCGGAGAAACATCGTGGCGAATCAGCTAAGCAGGCATCACCATGTGTTGAGTGGCGAATGGTCTTTGGATCCTCGAGTAGCGAAGGCAGTAATAACTTTGTGGGGTTTCCCCACAATAGACCTGTACGCCACTTCTCTGAATGCGAAGCTTCCTCGCTACGGTTCTCCAGTTCCAGTTCATCAGGCAGCGCTCCAGGACGCCCTTCAACATTCTTAGGATAACCTGGACGCATACGGCTTTCCACCCTTTTGCCTGCTGAGAAGGGTGATCAACAAACTCAGGACCTCCCGGAACTGCAATCTAACCCTAATAGCTCCGGCATGGCTAAACAGAGAATGGTACGCAGAACTTCTTTCCCTTCTGGTTTAGGTTCCAAGGTTTCTTCCTCTGCAATCCCTTCTGCTGACGCAGCCACACAGTGGTGTCTCCCACAGGGGAATTCAGGCCTGGAGGCTGTCCAGTCACTCCTCAGACGCTGAGGCTTTTGAGAGAGAGTGGCTTAGCACAAGTCCAGGCACCTGCACCAATCTTCCACAAACCTCTACCAAGCAAGATGGAGAGTGTTTACAGCTTGGTGTAGAGGGCGAGGCTTGTCTCCACTCGATCCCTCTCTTCCTTTAATGGCGAACTTCCTTTTGTACCTCAGGGAGGAAAAGCTACTCTCAGTCTCGGCGATTAAGGGCTATCGCTCAGCTTTGAGCCTCATCCGTAGACTGAGAGGGGTTGACCTTTACACCTCAGAAGATATCGCCTTGTTGATTCGAGGTTTTGAGCGATCTTGCCCCCCCAGTTGAGATTAGACCACCACCTTGGGACGTGTCTTCGGTCCTATGTTCCTTGAAGGGTCTGGCCTACGAGCCCTTAAATAGG
>NC_090743.1:24187216-24223404 GCF_036898095.1 Palaemon carinicauda
AGGGCTTGAGACTACTTTCTGACTACTTCCTGGTAGCTCTGGCCTCGGCTAAAAGGGTCAGTGAGCTACATGGTCTGTCTTATGACTTCACCCATTCTAGGGGATGGGGGGGAAGTCTCTCTCAACTTCATACCAGGCTTTGTAGCTAAGACTAAGAATCCTTCATCTGCCGATGAGAGGTTTCGAGAATTTCAGTCTTCCAGCCTCAATAAGGTAACACATGATACAGACCAGTTGTTACTGTGCCCAGTCAGGGTGCTAAGGAAATACCTGAAGCGCACCAGACCTTTCAAACCACGTCTCTGTCATCTCTTCCTTAGTATTAACAAGGTAAAGAAGAGAATCTCTCGCAACACCATTCTTTCTGGCTCAAGAAAGTTATTGCGAGGGCTATTCACGGAGACCCAGAGGCAGCACAACCCAAAGCCTAGCAAGTTAGGGGAGTGGCTGCCTCACTGGCATTTAGAGAAATTTCTTAGTCTCCCAAGTCTTAAGAGGTGGGGTCTGGAAACGCCAATCTACAGTCACCGCTCACTTTTTGAGTGACCTGACACATAGGTCTCTAGACACCTTTTCTATAGGGTCTATTGTGGCAAGTAAACAGGTGCTGTAGCTACCTTACGCCCTTTCAGGTGACAGTAGCCATTGGTTGAGGATCCTCTGTTACACTAGGTTTTAAGAAGGACATCCATCTATCTTTTTCGTTTCCCTCTCCTTCCCATCTGGGGATCCTAGTCTGTAGCCAGTTTCAGCTGGACTTGCCAATGGAAATAAGTTATGAAACTCATCTGATTCCTCTCACAGGGTATAAGTTATACTCGTCCCGAGGATTCCCCTTTTCAAGGTCAGGGGAATCCTAAGTATGAAGGGGTCCGAGTCGAATGTTCCGGACCCACTTCATCCTGAAACATTTGTTTCCACGAAGCTACAAACTTTCAGTTGTGCTAAGATTATGGGGATCTACAAAGAAAGAAGATTTACAGGAGATTTTTTCTTCAAGATAGTCTAGGCTGAGGACTATCTTCCCTATGAATAGGGAACTCCTTGGCCACCCTAGCCTCAGGACTAAGTCTCCTATAGTAAAGAATGAGGGTTTGTATCAGTTTAGGAACAAATGACAAACTTATAACAGAGTTTGTATTTTTCCTAACATACAAACCCGAATTCTTTACACAAATCTTCCCTCCATCACCGCCCCCTAGATAGTCCTAGCTAGAATCCGATAGGTAAACAGTAGCTACTGACCGGCAGTCCCCCACCTCTAACAGGTGGATAACTACCTGCCCGGTTGTTAACGACCTTGTTAAGATTTTCTGCCGTATTTTCCAGCTCGCGCTAGAATATCTCCTATAGTAAAAAATTTGGGTTTGTATGTTAAGAAAATTACAAACTCTGTTATAAGTTTGTCATGTTTCCCAATGCCTACCCCACAGGAAGCACTGGGGACATGTACAACTATATCAATGTAAATTAAACTAGGTTACACAAGGGAAATGGTTATTAACTGCAGAAGTTGAAGCCAGCATGCAGAGGGACTCATGACACTGTACCCCAAGAGAGGGGAAGATGAAGAAAGGGAAAAAGCCAGACATACTTTCATTCATCCCAGACTTAACCCAAGTAACCAATGCCTTCAACCAACTGCTACTCATCCAACAAGGAGCCCGAGGTACTAAAAGCCACTTGTTGCGCAGTCATCACAGGACCAATAGTAAACCTATCGAGTCTCCTGTGTGTCACGTTTCGTAGATAGTGTGCTGTGAAGGTAGTTTGATGCTTCCATACAGCCGCTTGTAAAACTTCCTACACGGAGAAGTTGCACTTGAATGCCAGGGACATACTGATACTCCTTACATTATGAACTCTAGGTCTTTGAGCCAGAGAATGTTCAGAATTGATAGTGCAGTCACGAACGAGATCCTTATAAGCCTCCTTTGACCCTTCTAGGGTTAGTGAAGCATGCTGAACCTTTGGAGCAAGCTCCTTTATTTTTTCCATGAGGTCTGACCTCAATTTAATCACTCGTGTGAAAAGGAGGACTCAATGACTGGATATGACTTGGTGGGTCCCAGTCAGGAATGAAATTCTGATGAGCTCCCTTGACCCTTCTATGGTTGGTGAAATGTGTTGTACCCTTGGCAGTAAGCTAATGCTAATGACAAGTCCTCTCATAACTTCGTACAAGTAGAGAAAGTTCCAACGACGAGGAAGTATCTATTCCTTTTGGTTTAAAGGCGAGACCTCAGGCTCAGAGGTAACCTTTGACTGCCAAAACCGAGAGAAGGATTTCTTCCCAAAGGTATATCAGGAAATCCGCTATCGCTAAAATAGAGGCATCCAGGGAAGTGATACCACTTCCAGGACACCAGTCACAAAAACCTGACCACTTTGCCATGAAGAACGACGCTAAAAAGCATCTGAGGTGTGTAGACATCCTTTCCGCAACTCGTGAAAAGCCTCTCTGACAAAGGAGTTGCTGGACAGTTTCCAGGCGTGAAGTCGAAGCAAAGCTACGGTTTTGTGAAAGAAGATAGCATGTGGCTGTTTGAGTAGATCATGTCGTGGAGGAAGTTCCCTCGAAAGCTCCGTCAGGAGATGCCAAAGGTTAGGGAACTACAGTATCTGCGTAATGCCAACGCGGGTCTATTGGAGTCATTGATAAGTTCTTGCTTATTTTGACTTGATTGAGGATTTTCTCATCAGACACAACGGGGGAAATGCGTACACATCTATGCTGTCCCACCATTGTTGGAATGCATCTTGTCCGGGGCGGGGGGGGGGGGGGGGGGGGTCCGGGACTGGGGAACAGTTGAGCGGGAGCCTGAATTTCAGGGCCATTGTAAACAGGTCCACAATCGGGGAATCCCATGAAGTTAAGACTTTGTTGGCTACTAGATGATTCAAAGTCCACTATCCGAGTTGCTCTGCTCAGATTATTTGCAAGCACATTCCTGTTACCTTGAATGACATAAGCAGATAGGGATACCTAGCTGTCTTCTGTCCATCTGATTATTTCTACTCCTAGATGGTTCTCTAAAAGATCTATATGCTGGTACCTTTCTGATTCGAACCAAAAGACGGAGATGGATTGGTGCAGCATATCCCCCCCCCCAACCCTTCTATTGATACATCCGAAAGAGCATCAGTTCCAGAGGGGGGGGGGGGGAACGAGAAGATTGTCTGCCACCCACCACCTGATGTCTGTCAGTTCTTCTGACCATAGTTGAACCATGGTGTCCACAAATTCCTTGCTCAATTCTCCTTGGACCCATAAGAAAAGATTTTCCCTTTCCAAATATTGGAAAATGTCAATGGCACTAGACTACCTGGTCAACCAATTATCTCGTAGAGTGGTCAACAGTACCGCGAGATTGTGATTGTTGTTCCCCTCCTTAAGGGTTAGCAAGTTCTCTTGAGTGGAACAGTGGCCCTGACTCTCAGGTGAAATTCAAGAGGAGGAGGAGAAGCGGCAGCAGCAAAAAACATAAAAAAATCCCCGAAATAATAATATAAACTGTAAAATCCCCCTAAATTCTAAAAACTATAAAATAAAAAAAAAAAAAAAAGCTGCAGCAACAAGAGGAGTAGAAGACGTGGCAGCAGCAAAAAAAAAGGAAAAAAACTCTAAAATCCCCCCAAAATATAAAAACTATAAAATACAGAAAAAAAAGAAGCAACAAGAGGAGGAGGAGGAGGAGGAGAAGGAGCAAAAAGATTAAGAAATCCGACCCAAAATATAAACTATAAAATCCAAAAATATATGAAAACTAAAAAATCCCAAAAATATGAAAGCTAAAAATCAAAAAATAAATACTGAAACTAAAAAATCCAAAAAAATAAGACGCAGCAGCAATAGAAGAGGAGAAACATGAGGAAAAGCAGGAACTGAAGCAGCAGCAGCAAAAAGTTAAAAAAATATAAAAGCTATAAAATTAAATATCAATTTGAAAATTATAAAATCCAAAAAACTATAAAACCGAAAAAAAAGAAGATTCAGTAACAAGGAGGAGGTTAAGCAGTAGCAATAAGAAAAAAAAATATAATTATAAAATCTAAAAATATATAATTATAAAATCTTAAAAAATTTTAAAACTATAAAACCCAAAAAAAGCAGCAGCAACAAGGAGGAGGGTGATAAGCAGCAAAAAGATGAAAAAATATAAAAACTATAAAATCTAAAAGAAAGAAGCAGCAGCAAGAAGAAGAGAAGCAAAAGGAGAAGCAGCAGTAGCAAAAAAAAAAAAAAAAAAAAAAAAATACAAAAAATAAAGACAATAAAATCCTCACAAAAAATATAAAAACCTATAAATTAAAAAGAGCAGCAGCAGCAACAAAAAGATAAAAAAATTTAAATAATATAAACTATAAAATCCAAAAACAAAAGAAGACGCGGCAACAAGAGGAGGAAGAGAAGAATGGGGATGAATTAGAAGCAGCAAATATATAAATCCAAAAAAATATAAAAACCATAAAATAAGAAACAATATAAAAAACTATAAATTAAAAAAATATAAAAACTATAAATTAAAAAAATATAAAAACTATAAAATCCAAAAATATTTAAACTATAAAATAAAAAAGTATAAAAATTATAAAATCCAAAATGATATAAAAACTATAAAATCCAAAAAATATAAGAATTATAAAATAAAAAAAAATATAAAAACTGTAAATTCCGAAAATAAATGTAAAAACTATAAAATCCAAAAATTATAAAAAAAAAAAAATTAGGATGAAAAAAATATAAAACTAAAATATAAAAACTATAAAATCCAAAATCATATAAACACTATAAAATCTGCAAAAAAATATTAAAACTATAAAATCCCCCAAAATATAAAAACTATAAAATCCACAAAAATATAAAAACTATGCAATCCAAAAAATATAAAAACTATAAAATATAAAAATTATAAAATTAAAAATTATAAACCCACCCCAAAAATAAAAACAAATCCAAAAATTTATAAAAACTATAAAATCCACAAATTTATAAAAACTATAAAATCAAAAAGATATAAAAAACTATAAAATCCCCCCAAAACATAAAAACTCTAAAATCCAAAAAAATATAAACGTATAGAATAAAAAAAATATAAAAACTATAAAATCCAAAATAAATAAAAAACTATAAAATCCACAAAGAAAATATAAAAACTATAAAATCCCAAAATATATGAAAACTATACAATCCAAAAAATATAAAACTATAAAATAAAAAATATAAAAACTATAAGATAAAAAACTATAAAAATTATAAAAAAAACTATAAAATCCAAAAAATATAAAACTATAAAATCCAAAAATTTATAAAAACTATAAAATCCAAAAAATATAAAAACTATAAAAGCCAAAAAATATAAAAACTATAAAAGCCAAAAAATATAAAAACTATATAAGCCAAAAAAATATAAAAACTATAAAATCCCAAAAATTATAAAAGTATAAATTCGAAAAAAATATAGAATATAAAATCCAAAATATATAAAAACTATAAAATCCAAAAAAATATAAAAAACTATAGAATCCAAAAAAATATAAAAACTAAAATCCAAAAAAATATAAAAACTTTAGAATCCAAAAAAATGTAAAAACTATAAAATCCAAAAAGATATAAAAACTAAAATTCAAAACTCATGTAAAACTATAAAATCCTAAAAAATATAAAAATTATACAATCCAAAAATTTAAAATTATAAAATTAAAAATTAAAAAACTATAAAATCCCCCAAAAATATAAAAACCATAAGATAAAAAAAATATAAAAACAATAAAATCCAAAAAATATAAAAACTATAAAATAAAAGAATATAAAAACTATAAGATCCCAAAATATAGAAATATAAACTACCTCAAAAATATAAAAACTATAAAATCCCCCAAAATAAACAAAATAAAAAATATATAAAAACCATAAAATAAAAAAAAATATAAAAACAGTAAAATCCCCCACATAACACCCTCCCCCCCAAAAAAAAAAAAAACAGCTGCAACACGAGGAAGAGGAAAAGCAGCAGCAGCAAACAGATAGTCCAAAAGATATAAAAAACTATAAAATCCCCCCCCAAAAAATATATATATATATATAAAACCACTAAAATCCAAAAAAGAGAAGCAGCAGCAAAAAGAGGAGAAGTAGCTGCAGCAAAAAGATGAAAAAAAAATCATATATATATATATATATATATATATATATATATATATATATATATATATATATATATATATATATATATATATATGTATGTATGTATGTATATATGTGTATATATATATGTATATATATATATATATATATATATATATATAAATTATAGTCTCAAAAATATTTAGACTATAATATCTAAAAAGAAAATAAAAAATAACTATCAAATCCCAAGAAATTAAAAAAATTATGAAATCCAATTATATATATATATATATATATATATATATATATATATATATATATATATATATATATGTATATATATACAGTATATATATATATATATATAAACTATTAATATAAAAAAAGAAGCAGCAGCAACAAAAGAAGGAGGAGAAGCAGCAGCAAAAAAATAAATAAATAAATAAAATATATAAAAACAATAAAATCCGAAAAAAAAATTATACAAAAATGATAAAATTCAAAAATATATAAAAATTATAAAATCGAAAACAAAGAAGCAGCAACAACAAGAGAAGTAAGAAGAGAAGCAGCTGCAGCAAAAAGATAATAAAAAAATCGAAAAAAACATATAAACTATAAAATCCAAAAGGATATAAATTTATAAAATCAAAAAAAATATAAAGACTATAAAATCCTTAAAGGAATAAAAAAACTATGAAATTCCCAAAAAAAATAAAAAAAAAATATGAAATCCAAAGAAAAATATAAAAGCTATTTAAAAAGAAGCAGCAGCAAAAAGAGGAAAAGGAGAATAGGTAAGAGAAGAAGGAATAGAAGCAGGAAGAGAAGCAGCAGACGCAAAAGGACAAAAAATCCAAGCAGAAAAATAAAAACAATAAAATCCAAAAAATATAAAAAAAATGATAGAATCCCCCAATAAAGAAAAAAATAAGAAGCAGCAGCAACAAGAGGAGGAAGAGAATCAGGAGGAAAAGCAGCAGCAGCAAAACGATAAAAAATGTAAAAAAAAAAAAAATATAAAAAACTATAAGATGAAAAAATAGAAAACTATAGAATATAAAAAAACAGCAGCAAAAAGGAGAAACAGCAACAGCAAAAAGATAAAATAAAAAAAATATAAAAACAATAAAATTGAAAAACATATATATATATATATATATATATATATATATATATATATATATATATATATAAACTATAAAATGAAAAAATATATAAAAACTATAAAATAAAAAAAAAATTAACTATAAAATCCAAAAAAATATATACATATAAAAAGAAGCAGCAGCAACAAGAGGAGGAGGAGAAGCAGGAGCAGCAAAAGGTAAAGAAATCCAAAAAAAAAAAAATAAAGGATAAAGAGTGGACTCAGTTGGAAGGATGAAGTAGTTGGATATTGGAAGCTGGAGAGCATAGCAACTTATTTTTGAGGAGGAAATATCCTTTGATGTAGGTGGTACAAGCCCTACATAATGGGATAAGGATGGACTCAGTTGGAAGGATTAAATGGTTGGACTTTGGTATATTGAGAGAAAAGGGATTTCTTTTTCTTTTTTTAGGAGGAAACATCCTTTGATGCAGGTGGTACGAGCCCTACATCATCGGAAAAAGGATGGACTCAGTTGAAGGGATCAAGTGGTTGGACGTGGAAGATGGAGACCCAAAGCACCGTTTTTTTTTTTCTTTCTTTTTTAAGGAAATATCCTTTGATGTAGGTGGTACAAACCCTACATCAACGGATGAAAGATGAACTCAGGAGGAACAAGTGGTTGGACTATGGGAGATGGAGAACAAAAGGAACTTTCTTTAAGAGGAAATATCCTTTGATGCAGATGGTACAAGCCCTACATCATGGGATAACGTGTGGACTCAGATGGCAGGATCAAGTGCTTGGATTTTGGAAGATGGAGAATAAAGGAACTTTATCGGATAAAGGATGGACTCAGTTGGAAGGATCAAGGCGTTTTGACAAAGGCCCATTTGGGTGAACAATCATTTAGCGGCTGCCAAACGATCCAGTGCCAGACGCCTGAATCTGGCTAATACTGGGGCCTCGTCGTCTCGATATGGTGATAAATACAGTGTTTGGCTGGAACTGTGGGCATTAGACGAAATTCTGGACAGAAAACTTCCGAGTATGACATGAGGAGGCGGACTTAGGCATCTGTGGGTGTGCTGATATGGAGAGCAAGGTCGTAAGGGGCGGACTGGAGAGGTGTCAAGGAGTACGAATCCGAGTTGACTAACTGACGGTGAGCAACATCCACTAGGAGGTGGAAATGTGAGAGGAAATCCGCATCGAGGATTAACAATGTGACTTCAGCAACGAGAAACTTCCAATTATATTTGGCGCTTCCAAACGATAATGCGAGGGTTTCATAACCGTGGGTGGGTATTGCATATCCGTTGGCAGATACCAGGCAGAGGTCAGCAGACTTAGACATGATAGCAATACGTCGTGTCCTGGAGAGTGGCCTTGGCAGAAGAGAATGGAAAGCACCCGTTTCTACCAAAAAATAGCTCCCATAGATACATCATGTAAAAAGAAACGATTAATGATAAGGGAGGCCACCGCCGCAAGCGATTGCCAACTTACATGTTTTTTGGCTGCTGGCAACCATTTGCACATTTCTTCACAACAGCCCAGAATTTGGATTGGTAGTAGCATAACTGCATCTATAAGTGACTGGAGAGGTCGTTGGTTGGGGCATAAGCTAGGGGTGGTATATGTGGGTGGTGGGGGGCTTTATCGCCACTCCGGCACGTCACAGGGTGGGCATCTGTGTCCTACCGCATTAACGTCGGTTCTGGTTGATGTTGAATAGTTGTCCACTTTGTCAGGAGTACAGGCATTGATGGAGGTTTTGCAGGTGGTGAAGTAGGTGCCCACAAGGGTGTCAACTTTGGTCATTAGGTTCTTCATGGGCAAAATATCTACGTAGGGGATGGCAGTGTGTACAGGTTCAGTTAGGCGCCTTACTGAAAGGGCACGAAGTAGATTCACTTCATGAGAAGAGCAGTCTTCGTTTTTCTCTCCAACCACTTGATCCTTATGAGTACATCTTTTATCGAATGATGTAGGGCTTGTACTACCCGCATCAAAGGATATTTCCTCCTCAAAAAAAGTTCCTTTAGCTCTCCAACTTCCATAGTCCAACCATTTGATCCTTCCAACCGAGTCCATCCTTTATCCGATGATGTAGGGCTTCTACCACCTGCATCAAAGGATATTTCCTCCTCAAAATAAAAAGGTTCTTTTTGCTCTCCATCTTCCGTAGTCCAACCACTTGATCCTTCCAACTGAGTCCATCCTTTATCACATGATGTAGGTTTGTAGTGCATCAAAGGATATTTCCTCCACAAAAAAAGTTCCTTTTGGTTTCCATTTTCTATAGTCCAACGACCTTAGAACATAAGCTAGTTACAACTAAAAGAGCTATGGAAAGAATAATGAGAAGAATAACACTTAGAGACAGAAAAGGTGCAACATGGATACGAACACAAACTAAAGTAGGGGATATTCTAACATGTAAGAAGAAATGGACATGGGGAGGACATAATGTATAATGAGAATGACAGGCAATAGATGGACATTAAGAATAACAGAATGGGTCCCTAAAGATTGTAAACGAAGTAAGGAAAGGAAGAGAAGATGATGGATTGACGAACTAAGAAGGTTTTCAGTCGTGGACTGGCACAAAAAGGCCATACACTGACGCAAGTGGATAGACAAGTCTGAAGCCTTTGCTCTGCAGTGGACTAGTAATGGCTGATGATGATGATGCTGATGATGTATGTATTTATACATGCATACAACAACAACAACAACAAATGCATCCGTTTCTAGTCCACTGCAGGAGAAAGGCATGTTACTAATTTTAGCTAGATCTCTATTGAGGAATTCAGCAACTATATTTTTATTTTGAGATGGAACTGATGCAAAGAGAATAGCATCATCTGCATATGCAACAAACTCGTTTTCTAGGCCAAACCACATATCATGCGTATATACAATAGAAAATAATGGGCCGAGAACAGTGTCCTGAGAGACAATAGATATTACATTATCATATTCATTATGGTGCCCATCAATTGATTGATTTAAAGTTTTCTTGCAACCTGACATCTAAGATCACTGAAGCCGATATCATTTATTATATATAAAGAATAAAAGCATAATCAATTAAAACCATAAAAGTTAAGATGTCATTATAAAAATTAAATAGTTTTCTGAAGACCTGCTTCTGAAATAAATCTAAAAATACCGCTCGCATAGCAGGACACATCATGTCCAAGAATCTTGGCAAGTATGAACCTGCCATCCTCACCTCGAGCCTCAAACAGATATCTATTTCTTAAGTTTCTATAATTGGGGCATTCGGTCAACAAATGCCTCACTGTTAAAGGTACCAAACAGTCGTTGCAATACGGTTCGTGTTGGCCCTTCAGCAGAAACTCGTGTGTCAACCGCGTGTGACCAATGTGAACACGACAAAGAGTAGTCTCCCACTTTCAGGGCATCATTATCTCTTTCATCTTATTTTGAACCAAACTATCCAATGTTGTTGCCAATTATTATAAACCAACTTCTTAATGCTAGGTAAAAATCATTACAAAGAATGGGATACCTTCTTGGTAGCAACTCAGCTGCAGCACTCTTTGCCAGTAAATCTGCCTTCTCATTTCCAGACACAAGCTTCTAAAGCTTGTAGGACACTTCTTGCATCACTAAAAATGGAAAAATTGCCCTCGCCTTTCACCGCTATTTTCTCAATAGCAGTTGGTATGCCATACAATTCGGCAGTAAATATAGAGGATACTAATGGAAGTGCACCTCTACAATTAAAAACACTACTAAATACTTCCAATCCAACGCCAGCATCGGATTTGGAACCATCAGTATATATAAAAGTCGAATCTCTATGTTCTTCAACATGTTCCATAGAGCGACTTGGCTTCTAGGTCAGTCATGCTCTTTTAATACCAATAAAATATTTACAAAAAGATATATCCGGTAATTTCCATGGAGGGGTTGATGACATTCTACACAAGAACACTTTATTTTTACCTATATCTAGATTCTAGACTATCTATTAATGTTTTTACCCGGAAACCATAAGGTTGAGAAGATTTTGGTTGCAACTCAAAATATGTACGATGCTTTACAAGGTTTGCAGTCTGACAGGCTAAAGAATTAGGGAGCCTTTGCAACCTAAACCAATACCGAACAATAGAAGACTTCCGGTAAAAGTCTAAAGGTAATTCTCCAGCGTCAACAAGGAGGCTTGGGATAGGCGAAGTTCTAAGGGCTCCTGTGGACAATCTCATACCAGCATGGTGTATAGAATCTAAAATTTTTAATCGGCTTGGGGTGGCTGAGGAGTATATTTCACAACCATAACTAATTTTTGAAACAATTAAGGATTTGTTTAACTCTAAAAAGAGTTTTGCAGTTTGCCCCCCCCCCTCCCCCAACCGCCCCCCCCCCCCCCCATGATGTATGGGATAAAACTTTTAAAAGATTCAGAGCCTCAAGACATTTTACTTTTAAGGCTTTCAAGTGAGGAACCTATGTAAGTCTACAATCAGAAATCAATCCTAGAAATCTAGCTTCACTTACACAAGAGATCCGTTGACCTTTGATGTATATATCCGTATTTGGATGTAATCCTCTAATACGACAAAAATGAACAACAGTAGATTTGCTTGTCGAAAACTTAAAACCATTCACATCAGCCCACTGAATAATTTTATCAATTGTGATTTGTAGTTTTCTCTCAACCATTGCCATTCTAGCTCTAGCAAATGATATGGAGAGATCATCAGCAAATAGTGTTGAGAGAATATCTTGAGGAATGATTGAGAATATCCCATTAATGGCTAGTGCTATGGTCCCCACCAACAAGTACTTTGCAATATATTATTTAGAAATTCAATAATGATGCTAAGAAAAGACCAGTATACTCCCATCCGGTTAAGTTTGAAAACAAGAGTCTTTAGATTAACCCTGTCAAAGGCAGCACTAAAACCAAGGCCAATCATTGAAACTGCCAGACTAAATTCAAAGGATTTTTGCTAAATATTGGGAACTGTAAGAAAATTTATCAACGATAACAACCTCTTCACAGTTTCCTCATTCATTGTTCATTTGATTTAACTTATACAACACAAAACTGCTGAAAACATGTTTTGACGAAGGCTGTATTGAGGGTGGTCCTTATCGACGCAAAAAAAAAAAAAAAAAATTGTGAAGAGTTCATAGTCCACAACAAAACAAAATTAAAGAACTTAGCGGCCATATCAAAGAGAAGTAAAAAATAATATGGCAAAAAGTGAAAGCAATAACCCCAAAAATATAAATAAAATCCATATGCTGACTGATCGCAAACTACTAACGATGCACTAAAATTTCGTGGAAATTACTCCGTTTCTTGGAATTCTAAGGTAAACCCTTCTGTCACGCCATAGGAAAAGGAAAAAAGTGGAAAAATAACATCTTAAGGCAGTATACACTAACAATCTCTCTCTCTCTCTCTCTCTCTCTCTCTCTCTCTCTCTCTCTCTCTCTCTCTCTCTCTCTCTCTCTCTCTCTCTCAAAATACTGAGCGTACAGATGGTCCTTTCTGGCCACTTCACAAGAAAAAAAGTTGGAAAGCGGTGTTCTAGAAAAATGTACAGAAGTGCGAGGATTAGTTTAATTAAGAATCAACTACTTGGAATGGTGTTATGTTCCTCTCTAGTTCCTACTTCGTTTTAAGGACCGAGTGGAAAAAAATAAGAAAGTCTGGTATCAAGTGATTTCGATTGAAACCTGTATAGGTTATAAATACGATGAACATATTAATGAGTACAAAAGTGAATGCCACAGTTACTCGTATGTATATTTCAGTGCTATTGAATGTGTTACTTTATAATATTTAAGTAGACGAAAGAGAAAATAATTGCAAGATTTTAAAAGAAAGTTCCTTCATATGAAGAAATTATTATTCTACCCGAATAAATAAAAGCCGGATTGATCAATGCAAATAGTTTTCATTCACAAGTTTAGAGATATTACGTGCTCTAATTAAAGGCCAAGAAACATTACGTTTCATTTATATGTGGTGATAACAATGTACCATTTACAAGATAACATGTTTCAGTCATAGGTGGATAAAATCTGGATCATTAATAGATGCAGAGACATTTAGATTATTCACAGGCCAAAGAGAAAGTATATAACATACATTTGCCATTTAAAGTTGAATAAAATAATTTACAAAAATAATGAATAATTTAAACGTGAAACCCCCCAAATGTATCTTTCACAGGTAAAATGATGCCCAAAATAATTTTCTTATTAAGTGCTATCTTAGGCTATGTATCTTTTTTAGAAGCCGAGAGATAAACTACTTATCTTTTGCTGTTCAGGAGTAAATTACACATTATTAACAGGACAACAGATAATAAGTGTATCTTACAGACTTGAAGGGATATCATACAAGACTCTTACAGGTTGAGAAAAAAAAACATTAATCTTTTACATCCCAAGAGTTTTACATAGCTTTTCCACGTCATAGAAAAAAATACGTACGTTTTAAAGGCTAAGGGGTAAATACGCATCTTCTTATAAAATGTAAATTGTTTATTTATAAAACAAGAGTTGATGCATGTACAGTACCATTCAGGGGTCAAGCGATGGAATGAGTTACTCAGTAGAAAACTACTCCAAGAAAACATTTTAGCCGCAGGAAGTGACATTTGACATTGCATGTCCTAAAGGACATCTCCAAATACTCTATCACTTACTTATTATTATTATTATTATTATTATTATTATTATTATTATTATTATTATTATTATTATTATTATTATTATTATTATTAATTGCTATGCTACAGCCCTAGTTGAAAAAGGACAAATCCAAATATTCTATTACTTATTATTATTATTATTATTATTATTAATTGCTAAGCTACAACAATAGTTGAAAAAGCAGGATGCTATAAGCCCAGGGGCCCCAACAGGAAAAATAGCCCAGCGAGGAAAGGAAACAAGGAAAAATAAAATATTTTAAGAACAGTAACATTAAAATAAATATTTCCTATATAAACTATAAAAACTTTAACAAAACAAGAGGAAGAGAAATTAGATAGAATAGTGTGCTCGAGTGTACCCTCAAGCAAGAGAACTCTAATCCAAGAATCAGTGGAAGACCATGGTACAGAGGCTATGGCACTACCCAAGACTAGAGAACAATGGTTTGAATTTGGAGTGTCCTTCCCCTAGAAAAGCTGCTTGCCATAGCTAAATTCTCTTCCACCTTTACCAAGAGGAAAGTAACCAATGAACAATTACAGTGCAGTAGTTAACCCCTTGGGTGAAGAAGAATTGTTTGGGAATCTCAGTGTTGTCAGGTGTATGAGGAGGACAGAGGAGAATATGTAAAGAACAGACCAGCCTATTCGGTGTATGTGTAGGCAAAGGAAAAGTGAACCATAACGAGAGAGAAGGATCCAATGTAGCACTGTCTGGCCAGTCAAAGGACCCCATAACACTCTAATGGTAGTATCTCAACTACTGGTTTATGTGCATGGACAACCTCTGGTACATAGACATTACATTAAATTCTATTATTCGTCTACTAATACATTGTGAGCCACTTTTTTTTTTGGGGGGGGGCAGCTATTCTATATTGCTAACGTTATTTACATTTATGAATTTTTCCATTACTGATGGAGGACCAGTCATTACGAGTAGAGTAGTAGTTAACAATTATATATAAGAAAATAACAATTCCAGAACCAGCTCCTTTGGACACGCATCACTTTGGGAAAAGTAAGAGAATTAAGACAAAAGAGGTACGAGGTTGGCTCTCGCTAGAACTGGTATCTAGTGGCTATTGCCCAGCAGGTGCGGTGGCGAATCTCGTACGACGGAAATACTGAAGGTTGTAAATATAATCGAGGTTCGAAAAGTCAGGTACTCTCGCCCTACGGAGGAGAGAAAGAGTGAGAGGGAGGGAGAGTGTGTGTCACTCGCCAAACGAGTGGTCTCACAAGGATTATTTTTAGGAAGCTGAGCAGAGGGGACTTTCGTTTCTGGCCCCACCACTAGAGCCAAGGTTAAGGTTTTTAGCTTCATTAACTCGGGGATATCTCAAGAGTTTTTCAATCGTGAATTCAAAAGAAATAGTTGGTTCTTTAAGGAGAGAAAGAGAGAGCAGTTGCTTACAGTTCCATGAAAAAATATAACTTGAGATTTCATGCAACATAGATACCGAAATTAAAAGTTGACATTGCTGACCCTTGGTGATCGTGAAATGCTTACGACCTTTGCAGATTGGAACTTATCTGATTAAACCCCCAGTCCCCAGGATCAAAACCAAGTTTAGGTCTTAACTCCTGGTCGCATAAGGTACAGATTCCTTTATCCAGCTGGGCAGTTTAAGGCACGTTGTCAACGTACAAAATCCGACCGGACAACAATAAAGAATTAAGAAGGAATTTGGCAGAAGAACGGAATAGGAGAAAAGGGGGCCCTGTTTGAATCCAATAGTACTAGTAAACTGGAAATACCTCAGGGTAATGTATAACATTTCTAAATTATCAACATCTCTCGGTAAAAGTGGTATAATTGAATAAGTGGTAATATTGCCTTCAATAACAGTGTAACCTATGGAAGCTTGATTATCTATGGTTAGATAATCAGGACACTATTCGAACATTTCTTTATGTCTGAGATAAGTCTTCGAGCAGGTAAAGTTAAGAAAAAAAGGAGGAAACAGCGAAAATCTTTTATCAATCAGTCTGTTATTTTCACTCTATTTTCATATCTCTCTCTCTCTCTCTCTCTCTCTCTCTCTCTCTCTCTCTCTCTCTCTCTCTCTCTCTCTCTCTCTCTCTCACGGAAAAGCACTTGAAAGCGCACTCGCCAACAATAAAAACTGGCCAAGATCTTTTTTAGCTTGTACTCTTTGTGTGCTTTAGATTTTAGGAGTAGCCAACTGGCAGGAGACCACGGTCACGACCGAAGAGCAATCAAGGCTGAGCTCGGTAGCAACTGCTACAAAAGAAAAAAAAAAGAAAAAGAAAAAAAATTTCCTGGCTTCTTGCTCCTTGAATGGCTAAGGATCCACTGCAACATTAAGCATTTGGTTTCGAGATTTTCGCCCAGTGGTCTACGGCAGCAACGAGCTGGCTAGCTGTTGCACGGACACTGTTGTAATGAAAATAGGGAGCACTGTAAACGGCTAATTGGGGATGGAAAGGGAAATTTATTAAAAAACCGCGCCCGTTCTCTCAGTGGACTTCGCGCATGCACACCCTTTTTAGCCTTCCACCATACCGTCATTTCTGCCTCTTTGCTGTTTAACCTTTTGACCTCGGTAATCAATTACCTCCCCGACATAAGCAACTGTCCTTATGTCCAAAATTCTAAAACTAAAAAACCGAAGATAAAGAGAATGTACAAACGTCAGAAAAATAATTATTGCTACAAAAATCCTTCATGAATTATCAACCTGATTCAATCATCCTGTTTACCAGACAGAATGCCCTGTATTTTTATTAAATAATATGAACAAGAAAATTCGATGCTTATACTCTGTCCAACAAAAAAAGAACTTGAATCTGCATTAACGATAATGAGAAGTTTCCTTCCTAGAAAATATTCCCGTTAACTGTTCTTCTCTGTTTGTTCTAAGAACAATTACTTGAAATTGACATTTAAATAAAAAAAAAAGACTAATTTTCTTCAAATCTATGTTAATTTGAAGAATATTCCATTAAAATCCCCAATCAGAAAACTGAATCACTCCACTGATACAAGTTCTGTACGCGTAGGCTATAATCTCTCAAGTGCGGAGGCCAATGGGACTGGCAACCTAATGTTCTCTTCTAGCAAACTCCATGGAAAGGAAATAAAGGAATGCAGAGGGATGGGGTTGAAAATAACATGAAGAAAAACATCGTTGTTAAAAAAAAAAGTGTGCAATGTTCAGGAAAAGCTGTAGAGGAAAAAGTTCCCGTTGCGGCACTGAATCAAGAGTCATTCTAAAAGTATTTGAATCAACAGTAGCAGAACCCTTTATTTGACAGATGTTTTTCTCAGTGACAAATTCCCTATGAGTAAATATTTATCTAAAAGCATCCATATTATTTATGTACAAGAAAGTTTCATTTTCAGCAAATTCAACATTTTCACATGTACAGCACACCATTTCCACAAAAAAAAAAAAAAAAAAAAATCATTCTCCTTAGAGGTTTACATGTAGTTAATAAGTACCAAGCCATTGCGACGTCGCACAACGTCCCAGAGACCAAACACTTCAAAATATGATTACCAGTGAAGGCCCTCTTCAACCTAGCTACAACCAAGACGAACCTGGCAATGGCTGATGCCGACTCAGCAGGTCGAAAAGAATAGCCCATAGTTCAAATATGCCTCCACAAGCCTTTATATAGGTGAACTACAATTAATATTTTTTTTCCATAGTTCCTCGTCTTCTCTGTACGGTGAGCCATCTTTTCTGTTTAATCTTGATTCCTAATATTTATCTTACTTCATTCTGTCAATAGTTTTCCTTACTTTGTCATTTACGCCCTTAAAATTATCCTTTTAACAATTCTCTAAAGCACACTTTTATAACCATACATGTCTTTCCATCAATAATTATTATTCAAAATAACAGATGAACCGTTCACATTTACAAACAACTATCACATGGTCACTTCACATACTCGGCTTGCAATTATATCGCCTACTCGTAATCTTAGTTCCTTTATAAGTACATTAAAAAACCAAGTAGGCATGACACGCTTGTTTCAAACCAACCACCGCCTCTGCATCAAGGTTATCTTCTTAAATGAGAGAAACTTTCCTCTTGATTCTTAATTTTTCTTAACATAATTTAATCCGAGAAGTACATTTCCAACACCTTTTACGTCGAATGTAGTGTCAAAAACCAAGCGAGCTGTTTTCAAAATATCTTGTGGTCTACCATCTTCGGGATTAAAACTACACTGCTCTTGTACTTTCACGAATATATTTTTTCTTTAATTCGGAATACTATTTCTCATCAAGCAAAGTTAAAGCAAGAAAGAATATGACTGATCTGAATGTGTTAATTACTTGGATTTTATTTTTCTTTGCGATATTCAAATTCGAGAAATTCATGTTACACTTTCTTGTCAGGTTATGAGAACATTAAAAAACTAATCATGTCCAATATAATTTACTTTTTTATAAACTTTGTTCAACATTCATATCTTGGGCAGCCAATTATCATTGTTATTAACACTGTTATTGCACATTAAATTCTGTTGAATAGTTCGAACAGAATAGTTCGAGAAACGTATCTTACTTGCTAGATAGCCTAAAGAATAAGGGTCATATTCTTTAGTAAGCAAAAAAAAAAAGTTAAAATAGGTTAAGTTTGGCTAGGATGTATAACGTATTTACCATTGCCTTTGTGGTATATTTGTAAAGATACCATGTAGTAGAGGGTATCAAGTGCTATAGAAAACATTCAAAGCTCAATGTTTAAAAAAAAAATGGACTATTCCTGTTTTTTTTAGATTAATTTTTTCTTTCTTGGATCCTTAGCAAATCTAAATAGCACATTTTGCTCTATATCAACTCCTTTTCTCTAATTCGCATTATAGTGTGCATGTAAAACAACATGCCGATAAAAAAAAAATATACATTCTACTGTATATATAACATAATCTAAGATGCCGCAGCTGTTACAAGCTTTCAAGGCTTCAACTTAATATTGCCATTCTTTCGTCCACCACTTCAACTCACCATTCTCTCCCAACATAACATTCAAGATAAATATTTTCAATTTACAAATACTTAAAATACTCAGCCTCCTTCCCTTTCATCATAAACATTAAGGAGGCATTTCAAATGGTACTTTAAAGGTTTAAAGGTCACTCATGAATGGCATTCAGGGGACAGTGAAATATGCCCCAGAGACTGATCAAATATACACATGATCAGCACCCAAGCCCGCTCTCCACCCTGACTAGGACCAGGGAGGGCCAGGCAATGGCTGCTGATGACTCAGCAAGTAGACCTATAAGCTCCCTTCTAAACCAATCCCGCCATTCTTAGCTCACAGGATATTGAGGTTGCAGAAATTACGAGAAACTATCAGAGATTGAGCGAAACTTTAACCCCAGTTCAGCAGAACACCAGGCAAGGTTGTTTCCAATAGGTGCCTTGTGAGCCTTTCTCCATATTGATCAAACCTACGGATTTTCAATCTAGGATAGGATGTGTGTCTTCCGGCTATTTTGAGTAGAGCAATTTTAGCTACTGAATATTGTCCTGAATCTTTGTTGTGTCATTAATTTAAATGACGGTTATGTTCTTGAAACTTCTTTTTCACCATTATCACTGCATTAAGGGGTCGTTACCTGATACGGCCTCTCCAATGGCTTCTATCAAAGGCATCCTCTTCCACCAAACCTCTTCTTTCCAGATCATACTTCACTATATCTTGTCATCTAATTCTCTGCTGCCTCCCTCTTGAAACAGTGGTTTGAAATTGCAGTCTACAGTACTTAAAATTATGTTCATTGTTTACATCAATTATCACCTTAAACGAAATATTAAAAACCGATCAGTGTAAGAATATTCGCTTAAATCCTAAGGGCAAACTAATCGAATATTTAATTAGTCTTAAATAAGAAAAAATTGCAATCTCAATAAAACTAGAGAACTTCCTCTAAGTTACATGACGCAAGAATAAAATGCTATGTACAAGTTCCAAATACTTTATATTTCTGCAGTTTCTTAAGATAATTTTCAATCTACATTCTCGAAATATATTGAATGTCGAAATGAATCTTTTCCAGGATGGTTTCCATAGAATAAACATTAAATTTTGACCAGTGGCCGCCAAAATGTCCTTATCTGTAAGGCCATGTAAAAACTTATTACCCAGATTAGATGAAACATGTTCATCCGTATTCTGATCAAGCACAGAGAGAGAGAGAGAGAGAGAGAGAGAGAGAGAGAGAGAGAGAGAGAGAGAGAGAGAGAGAGAGAGAATCATCATAATTATTCAATGGTTCTTTTTGCATTAGTTTCGCTCCTCAACCCCTACTTCTCGTTGGAAGGTTTTTATTTTATTTTTTTTTTTTTTTTTTTTTTTTGGCTGCTCTGTTTCAATATTGTAATTGAGCTGAACACTTCAATTTCTACAGTTTCCCCATCCGTCTAAATTTGGAAACTGACAGACTAATCCATCCCATCCACGTTTTTATTTGTGTTGGTCTTGGATGTGTTAAGTGATGTGATCAGAAATGAAGAGTTGTGGGATTTGTTACATGCAGACGAATTGGTGATTACGGCTGGAAATGAGGAAGAAAAAGATGGTAGAGTGGCAAGAGACCTGGAAATGGGTGGTTTGAGAGTAAATGTGGATAAGACTGAAGCTATAGTGAGCAGTAAGGAAGGTAGTGAAAGGATAGCCATACATGAAAGTAGAGGAACAGTAATAAAACAGGTAGAAAAACTTATATGCTTGGGATCTACTATAAATCAGGAGGGAGGATGCGAGGCTGGAGTTGAGAGTATGATAAACGCAGCATGGGGAAAGTGGAGGGAAATAGCAGGCGGGGTATGTTATGAGAAAATGCCAATCGAGGTAAAAGTCAAGATCTACGGCACAGTAATAATACCAGTGTTAATGAATGGGTCAGAAAAATTGGGCTTTAAGAGTAAAGAGGAAGCAAAGCATGAGAGAACAAAGATGAGAATGCTAAGGTGGGTTTTGGAAATATCACTGTTTGAAAAATTGGGAAATGATGAAATAAGAAGAATGGCAAGTTAGAAAAGATTACGAGATGATAAGAGCATGACGACTGAGATGGTATGGGCACATGTTAAGGATGGATATAGTGGGGTGGGAGTGAGGAGGGCTTGGGAGAAACTTAATAGGGGAAGATCTAGAGGGAGGCAGAGAATTAGATGGCGAGATAAAAGTTAATGATGATATGGAGAGAAGAGGTTTAATGGAAGAGGATGCTTTTGTTAGAAGGCATTGGAGAAGGCGTATCATGCAACCGACCCCTTAATGTAGGAATAACGGTGGGAAGAACAAAAAGAATAATCCATCCCATGTTCAGAATGTTGGGAGGATGCTACATTTACATGGAATGGTTTAATCTGACAATTTACTAATTAAGAGTGATGGAGACACTACAGAAATTGAACAATAGTCAGCTCAAAAAGAATATTGAAACGGAACAGAAAAAAAAAAATATATTCCAAAGAGAAGTAGGGGTTGAGGAGCAAACTAATGCAAAAAGAACCATTGATTAATGAAGAGAATTCTCTCTCTCTCTCTCTCTCTCTCTCTCTCTCTCTCTCTCTCTCTCTCTCTCTCTCTCTCTCTCTCTCTCTCAAAGCACTTCTAACTTCCTCTTGCGGATCTATCTAGCTTAAATATATCTCCAATCAAGGAAATCACTATGATTTTATACACGGAGAGAGAGAGAGAGAGAGAGAGAGAGAGAGAGAGAGAGAGAGAGAGAGAGAGAGAGAGAGAGAGAGAATAGTCATCACTACCATCAATAGCCGTAGAATCTGTCAATTCTTCTGATAGATTTTACTAGTCACTTTCGGTAATTCCCAAAAAATAAAGTTTGCGGTGAAATTTATTGGGGTAAAATAAAGCGTAAATTCCTAGGCTAAAAATGCCACGAGGGAGTACAGATTTGTCACACATCGCACTGGACAGAGTAAGCGCTTAGAATAGAAGACAAAGACAAAGACGTAAAAGTTTATAAAATTGAAAAGAAAAAAAAACACAAAAATGTGTTTGCACAAAGAAAGCATTCTCTTCCAATGGAACATAAACTACTAGTGTTGATTCTGCTGCTGCTACTGCTATTGTTACTGCAAGTGCTGCTGCTGCTCTTGCAGCTTCACGTAGGGGCTATATTATAAATTTATAATCTGGCCATTTAACCACGGAAAAAATGAATGTAATCTTACTCAATTTTAGTTACAACATCGACAAAATAATATAATAGTTACGAATTCGTTGCACAAGTGTATCTTTCTTTATGGGTAATTATTCCTTGGACTTAACCCAAAATTCTCTCACCTTAAGCAACACTGGTGCAAAAACCTTTAACGCCTGTGGAATGGCCCTCACAAAGAAGAAGAAGAAGAAGAAGAAGAAGAAGAAGAAGCAGATCACTGCAAGTCGTAGTCGAAGGTGACCAGAATAGAATCTACACTGAAGCTAAAGTTGGAGCCGCTGGGAACTGCGATTCTATTCTGCCGTTAGAACAAGCAGCTTTTAATACGACCTGGACTAATTCCCACGTGACACTTATCACTTTTATTCCGTTTTATTTTTCATGACATTGCAATTAATAAATAGGATTTTTTTCAGAGACATTTCACCTGAAATATAGAATAGAATATTTATCTAGTTTTAAATACTATAACGAACATGAGTTACGTTGATTTTTTTTTTTATTTTACCTGATTTTGGTGACAATGAGATTAGCCATTTTGAAGTCCGAATAATACCCTCTTCTTTATTCGGGTAGCCCTATTTTGTATTTTATCTTTTTATGAATAAATATGATACTTTGAAAAATTTTTTCATTTTTATTTTTGTAAAAGGTACTCTCTTGTTCATATTGTGAACTGTTTGGCGGCCGTAGACAATACACAGTTTTTTGCATAAATGGAAATCAATATAAGCTTTTACCATTTAGAATTTTCATCCGTTCCCTTCTCTTTTACGTCCTAGCTCTCAGACGTCTTTAAATTAAAATTTTGTCTTCTAGTTTTTTTCCTTTTATCCATACAAATCCGCGAGCCAGACCATTAAGCCTACAAAGGTAACCAGGAATATTGTGGTTCTGCACATAAATGAATAGGAAAAATTAGCAATATATGAATCAACGCATGATAGAAAAACAAAAATATGTTCTGATATAAGTAGGACTAAGCGAGTTTTAATTAAGAAGCGACGAATTTTATCTTAGATTTATACTTGAGTTGTCACTGGCTTGTTACATCACTGTGAGAGCGGGAAAATTGCACAATTACGATGTGCAGAAAATTAGTGTATATTGTTGGTGCAATCCAACTTATTCATCAAAATGAAATTAAATTTCTTTATCCTGATTCCTTAAATGAGCTTTCGAAATAGACAAAAGCATCGAGTTGTGATTCTGCTACAAGGGCAAAGGACTAATATTAACAAGAGGTGAATGGGATTTTGAATCAATGAAGGTTCAAACCAAAAATGACAGGAGAGACATACACAGTTTTCCGGACGTAATAATTCTGTGATGTAAAATTACCGAAATGAATATAAAACATGAAATTGCAGTCACGAACATAATATTACTGATACTCTTAGCATTACAAGACAAACTTTAACCCTTGTTGAAAAAGTCTTATACTACAAGACCTGGGAGGGAACCAATACTTAAAGGAACACAGTAAACAGAAATGGACGATAAATGAATGAAAACTAAATTGTGAAAGATAAATAACAAATGAAAGCAATAATAATATGGCCTGACTATGCGCAAAAAGGACACTGCCGGTTTTGAAAATAAAGATAAAAAATGAAAATATACATAAAATATATAAATGAAAATGCAAACCCTTGATTCATCACCATGCATCATTGACCTTTTTAATACGCCGATCCAACATAACGTTTGAAAAAAAATCAAGAGCAGGAGATAATTGACAAAGTAGTGTAAAGGGGTGTAACCTCAAGGAGGACAACTCTCACCAAAGACAGTGATTTCAAGCACCTTTTTCCTAGAACTACAGTACTTGCCATAGCCAGTTTAAAGGTTTAAAGGCCGCGCATGAATGGCAGGGGCAAGTGATAGTGACATTGCCCTATAGAGTAGGACAATGCCATAGATCAGCGCCCAAGACCTTAGATGTCAGGATGCCAGAAAACTTTCAATCAATCAATCAGCGCCCAAGACCCTCTCCACCTAAGCTAGGACCAAGGAGGGCGGGGCAATGACTGCTGATGACTCAGCAGATAGACCTATAGGCTCCCCCAAAACCCCATCCTTAGCTCGCAAGGATGGTGAGGTTACAACGACCACAGAAAATAACGAATTTGAGCGGGACTCGAACCAGTCACAGACGTTACCACATCGGCAACCACAACCCCAAATAATAACAGTACCTACCCACTTGACTACACTCGTATAGTGTAAGGTGCATTATGCTTAGTGTTGTCAGGTGTAAGAAATATGTTAGACTATTCGGAATATGTGTAGGTAGAGAAAAAAAGGCCTGGATTAGAGAAGGATCCAACATCAGACAGAAATGACGATCCTGGAGATCCAAAGAACTCTCTAGTGGTAGTATATATTTCAGCGGGTGGCTCATGACATGGTCAATTTTACTTCCTGTCTTGCTGTTTAAAAAAAAATAAAAATATTGAACGAAATACAAATTAAGGTAGTTTTTACATTAAAAATGTAACTTCTGCTATCATTAATCTATTGATAAATAATCCTATAAATCAAACTCACACATGAGAGAGAGAGAGAGAGAGAGAGAGAGAGAGAGAGAGAGAGAGTTTTCAATAGGTAAAACTAACCGTATCATCTTTTTCATTTTCACTTAACACCACAATCTTGGTTTTCAGCAAAATACGTTCACGCCGAACCACACTACTAATATGACAACTGCTAATCTATAACTGATATCTAGACTACATAATAGAAAATGCTATAGAAAAAATTCTACGAAACTCCACAAACCCACAATAATAGAAATTAGGGAAAAGAACCTAATATCTACAAACGCTTAATAGCAAGCTCAACCTAAAAGCGGCCCTAGTAACAAGGACCAGTACCGGCTCAAATGAAGAGTGTAAAAAGTCTTTACCTACATCAGCCACACTACAACGACATTCCAGACGTATGCTGACCAAAAAAAATCAGGGGGTAATATATCGATAGACAAAAACGGAAAACCATGCCTTAAAAGAACAAACTAATGGAAACCAGATCGTTCACAAGAACACCTACAGTATGCTCTTAATAGCTGAAAACAGTAAGCATCTCCCTCAAGGGGCCCTTGTTGAAAATCCAACGGAATCTAACTACACTCTACCTTCAAGCAGAAAGTGCGCTTGAAGTTAAGTGGCGAGTAATGGGACGGTATACCCTTCGGTAATTGAAACCATGACCTATTCCGCAGGATCGTTGCCTCCAAGAGATGGCCGAGGGAGCAAGAATGCTGTGCTGCCAGGTGATTCCAGCTCATGCAATGACCCTGACAGTAAAGGGGGTCATGACAACCTGACCTCTAATGTTGCATGCCTGCACGTGTGTTTGTGTGTGCATGTCAATATACTTGAGCATATACTCTGTAAATTACATCATAATTTATGGATCTCTTGAATTTTCAAATATTTTCTTTTTTTATATCTTTCCTTTTAAAGCATTTAATATATCTTTAAATTAATGAATCAATCATATCTAAACCTTCGTATATACAAAATTAATTGTTAATAATCACTTTATAAAAGACAAAGAATTGTCGAAACAGAGCTGTAGTGATAGAATAAATGAAAAGGACTATTCATCGTTTCTTAACCAAATGATAACGCAGGAGAATCTGAAAAATCTGCAAAAATACGAGGACTCCTTTACGAAAAGACGTCGAAGCCCCTAGGCAATTTTCTTCAATCAAATTGAACAGGCAAAATCTAACCGAGGTCCTTTGTGTTAATAGGCGCAGGAAGAGGAGATTATATATATATATATTATATATATATATATATAATATATATATATATTATATATATATATATGTGTGTGTGTGTGTGTGTGTGTGTGATCTGTAGATACATATACATATGTATGTAATTATAGTTTAATATGCATACTTCATACATATATAGCCTATATAACTATGAATGCATACATATATATATATATATATATATATATATATCTGTATGTATGTATATATATACTGTATATATATATATATATTATACACATACATAAATATATATATACATATATCATAAATATATATATATATATAATTATATATATATATCATAAATATATATATATATATATATATATACATATACTGTATATATATATATATATATATATATATATATATATATATATATATATATATATATAGTATATATATATATATATACACATACATAAATATATATATACATATATCATAAATATATAATATATATATAATATATATATATAATATATCATAAATATATATATATATATATATATATATATATATACATATATCATATATATATATATATACATATATCATATATATATATATACATATATCATATATATATATATATATATATATATATATATATACGTATAATATATATACATATATATAATATATATATATATATATATATATATATAAATATATTATAAATATATAAATATATATATATGTATATATATATATATATAAATAAATATATATATATATATATATATATATATATATATACATAAAACACACTAAAAAATTGGCGTGAGTTCACGCAAATTATACACGAATTAGAGCCCTACCGTAAAGGATAAGAGTGCCAATAAATTAACACAAAGAGAGATAGAGCCGTAAGGCCATAGTAGCAATTCGAGACAGATTGGGACGATAACACACCTGTGTCGTTAATGTAAAAGAACTTCGCAAAAGGGAGAGGTCAATAAAAAAAAAAAAAAAGGATTTAGCAAACGCTCTAAGTTCTGGCATGTATTTAGTCAGGGAAAACTTCGATGGATCAGAAGTTAAAATATTCCCGTTGATAATCATTTATCTTTGAATCTTCTTAACGTTAAATGGGGATATAGCTATCAAATCATTCTTATACTCACAATCCCTCTCTAAAATATATATATATATATATATATATATATATATATATATATATATATATATATATATAAATATATATATATATATATATATATTTATATGTATATATATATATATATAGATATATATATATATATATATATATATATATATATATATTATATATATATATATATATATATATATATATATTTATATATATATATATATATATATATATATATATATATATGGTAAGCACATTTAGCTAGCACAATGACGGACCTGTGTTTTCGTTTTCCTAGTCTGAAAAGTAATGACTAAACGAACAAACGCATTAAAATCTAGCACTGTATAACTTTGTTGACCTAAACAAGGAAATATTCATATAGCTGTTAAGTAAACTGTAAAGAATTATACCGAGAGAGAGAGAGAGAGAGAGAGAGAGAGAGAGAGAGAGAGAGAGAGAGAGAGAGAGAGAGAGAGAGAGAGAGAGAGAGAGAGAGAGATATATCATTGCTCGTCAAAAAAAAAATCTAACAATGCCTAAGAGCCTCCGCAAGGTAAAACTCACGACCCACCCACCCCCAGCCAGCACCCCTTGTAAGTCTCTTCACGAGATAAATCTATTCAATGGGCGTTTTACAAACGCGATAGCTTAGAAGTAAAACTATCCTATTTTTCCATCATTATATTCAGACTTCAATATTCTTCGGTTTTTTCTCCCCTATGTAAGAATGATCTACAGTATTTTGGTTCATTGTGTCCGGTGAAAATCAATAAATATGTACCATTTCACTACTACAGTATATTCGATAATGATTTAAAAAAGGCAATACATGCCCCTCTAGAACTAGAAAAATTTCTACTTCAAGTGATTCACGATAAAAGATTTCTTATAGGAATACTGACGATCTATTGTCGATTACAAGGACAGAGTGACTTCGACCTACAGACAGTACCTCCCCCAATGTTTTATTCATGATTATCTGCGTTCTGATAATTTCTGTTGTTGTGGCCTGATTGGTAAAGTCTCTACCTGGTGTTTGCCAGTCGGGAGTTCGAGTCCCGCTCAGTCACGTTAGTGCCGCTATTGTCTGCAACCTTACCATCCTTGAGAGCTAAGGTTGGGGGTTTTGCGGTAGCCTATAGGTCTATCTGTTGAGTCATCAGCAGCCATTGCCTGGCCCTCTCTGATCCTAGCTTGGTGGAGAGGGGGCTTGGGCGCTGATCTTATGATATGTGGTCAGTCTCTAATGCATTGTCCTGCTTGATGGGGCAAAGCACTGTCTCTTGCCTTTGCCATTCATGAGCGGCCTTTAAAACCTTTAAAAATATGTACGAGTAGTTGTGAAAACAAGAAAAGGGCGTCACTGACACTGACTGAAAGATGAAAAACAGTGGTCAAAAGGAGGGGACATAAATGCTCCGCCAAAATTTGTATCAATTATACCCCTTAAATTGAAATAAATAATATTTTCATCCGTTAAATGTGTATATTTGTAATTCAAAAATAAATCATCTTCACTGCCTTCATTTACAATGGTAAAACATTTATCTTCCTTTACGGTAGAATATTCCAATCATAATTCACTCGTTGGGAGAGGTTCTCTTTATGGCTAATTAAAGAGGAGAAATATTTGTTCCCGTCATTGTTTTTTTTTCCGACCATAGGTGACCAACAGCGACGCACACTAACTACGAATGTCTTAAAAGATGTTTTTGGCCTGAGGTTAGGGCTGGCAATTTGCCAAAATTTCCTTAGTAATGACGAAATTAATGCGTACACGTCTCTTCGCATCGGTTATTCATTCTTTTAAACCTCATATATCACTCAATGTTAATATATATATATATATATATATATTATATATATATATATATATATATATATATATATATATATATATATATATATATATATTGAATTTGTATAGACTACATCTGGTTTCGGCTAAAGACATCCAATTGCCATTCTATTTATAATGTTAATATACAGACAAAATTTCCGAAAAAGCCAAATATTATCGATTTCCACGAGTTAAGGAAAGCAAACCTTAACCTAAAATCGGTACTTGAAAAATGTAATCATGAAATTTACATACCTTTGGTGAAGAGTTAGGTTGATTATAACGTAACTAAAAAAAAGTCCCATTCACCTACATCGTATTCAAGTCATGGTAGTTCTGTAATAAGAGAAAAAAAAAACATAATGCTGTAAATTTAAAGATAAAAATTTAGAAAACAAATCATGAAAATAGAAACAATTATGCAGACTGGGATAAACATAATATGCTTTAAGTATATGAAAAATCCTTAGATAAATCTCTTGACAAATTATCAAATCTTTTCATTCACCCATATTATAATATATATATATATATATATTATATATATATATATATATATATATATATATATATATATATATATATATAAATATAATATATATATACACACATATATATACACACATATATATATATATATATATATATATATATATATATATATATATATATATATATATATATATATATATATATATATATGCAGCCGTTTCTAGTCCACTGCAGGACAAAGGCCTCAGACATTTCCTTCGTCATGTCTGGGGCTTGGCCATTTTCCTCAACACGCTGGCCACTGCGGTTGGTAATGGTGAGAGACTTTAGTTTGATTACTCGCAGCAAACCAACATAGTATGGGTGGCCATGACTAGTACAGCTTTGCTGATTATTGCGATACACAAACCCTTTCACCACGTTAATGTATCCCCATCCAGAAAGGGATATATATATAATGTATACATAATTCATCATCATCAGCCATTACTAGTCCACTACAGAACAAAGGCATCACCATGCCCTTCCACTTGCGTCTGTTAATAGATTTTCTATGCCAGTTCACACCCAAACATTTTCTAAGTTCGTCAATACATAGTTTCCTCTTTCTTTCCCTGCTTCTTCAGCAATCTCTAGGACCCATTCTATTATTCATAATGTCCGTCTATTATTTATCCGTTCATCTATTATCTGTCGTCCTTATTATATGTCCTCCCCTTGTTCGTTTCCTTTTCTTACTTGTTAGAATATCCCACTGTCCAGATACAATACTATCCTATAGTTTATTTAGCTCTCGTATCCATGTTGCCTTTTGTCTGTCTCTTACAGTTATTCCCACCATTATTCTTTCCATAGCTCTCCGAGTTGTAACTACCTCAAGTTCTAAAGCTTTAGTAAGACTCCAACTTTCTGACGCAGAAGTTAAAACTGGCTGAACCATCTGATTAAATACTTTTCTTTTTAAAGAAAGTGGCATTTTACATTTCCTAATTTCATTTTTTTTCGTCGTGTCCTGGGGACACACAAAAAGTACACTACTTAATTGTTCTGCTGAACTATAATAAGTTTTCTCATCACACCCATCAGGAATTCTCATACCACATATGCGTGTGGAGACCGGTATTCCTAAGATCGCACAGTTCAGCTACAAATTTCCCCTCCCGCAAGCTTAGTAACTTACCATTCTACTTCTGTTTTTCCAAGTGTTTAAAAAAAAATATCTTCCTTTTTGTGAGTCAGGAATTTCCCTCCTTTCGTGTCTAAGTTTAACTTTTCTTCTTGGTTTCTTTTCTCGTTAACTACAGCTCTGGGCTTGAAAGTGGTATTGGGTTACTGACCAACTGGCCTCAGATAAAAAAAAAATCAAAGGGAGAAACAGTCGAAGAATAGCCTCATTACGTTCATAAAATTAGTTGGAAACAAAGCATATATATTTATGGGGCACAATGTTAAGGACACAGGCCTCATCCCCTCTGGTGGAAATATTTCGGACGAATACTTGGCAAGTATGCATCTCTCTAGCGACATAAATCACTTAATTTTGGCTAGTGGAAAACTCCTGCCATCATGTACAACAGAAGGATTTTACGTGCCTCTTGTCCTTCGAAATCCACAGTCTTTTCCTCTTTCTTTCTTTCTTAATAGATTAAAGGAGTTTTATCTTGACGTTAATTAGGGAATGTAGTCTTCGCGCCTCTGCGTGAAATACAAACAAGGTTGGAATACTCGTTCGTTAACTTGGAGGATATCAGACATGCAAGTAAAAACTGGATTCCTAATTAGATATCAGAAACATATTTTATTTAGTACTAAAACATCTATATAGTTAACGGAAAATAACGAACACTACATTTTTACGGTAACGTTTTCGGTAAGAGGACACCTACAAAACTTATGAAACTGTCTTAAACATCGTCAGTTGTTTAAGGACCAGATTGACTACGTAGTTTTCTAGAATAGCTGAAGTAAAGCTTCCTGATAATACATTAGTATAGATTCTAGTCTTCTCTTCTGCGTGATTTCTCTTACGTTTCCATTGGCTCTCAAATTCCAGCAAACATTATGTAAAGGCTTTTGTCCTTGAGTTTGTTCCTGGAATGAACCAAAACACATATATACATACGCTCCTGCATATAAATCTATGAATTAATTTTGAGTAATTCACCAAAACTAAAGATTTGTCAAACTATGACAAGGCAAGGTTAAAGGAAAGTGTTCCGACAATTTCTAGCGAATTTTGGGAAAAATTTTTGCAATAGAAATTTCAGGCAATTTTGTGATTAATAGCAAGTAACTATGTTAAATCACTATACGCGAAAAAACACACAAAATTGCTGCAATAAATGCGTAAATTCATAAGCTCCCAGATAAAGAAAATTACGTAATCAACATGAAACGACCAACATTTTAATCTAGGTCAATAATTTTACAACATTAAAGCATTTTTACTCGCAAATGCTTAGTATCTCAGCCATAAAACAGCAAGAGAGATTTACACTTGACTATACTACATGTAACATAAGCATCAAAATCAGCTGTACACGATCCACGCAAGCAATAAAACGATATGAGAGAGAGAGAGAGAGAGAGAGAGAGAGAGAGAGAAGAGATAGAGAGAGAGAGATGAGAGAGAGAGAGAGAGAGAAATTGCTAAGTAGAGTACTCATTCAAAGAAAAAAGTAAGAGAAACCTGTAAGCGAGAAACAATTGTTGAGAGAGAGAGAGAGAGAGAGAGGAGAGAGAGAGAGAGAGAGAGAGAGAGAGAGAGAGAGAGAGAGAGAGAGAGAGAGTTAGTAGAATACTCTTTCAAAGAAAAAAACAAGAGAAATCTGTAAGAGAGAGAGAGAGAGAGAGAGAGAGAGAGAGAGATGAGAGAGAGAGAGAGAGAGAGAGAGAGAGACTCCTTATTGGCTACACGGGGCTACTAAAGTACTAGAATTCTCCCAAAATAAAATATCCTTTGGCAAGCGGGCGTCCGGGCAAAAAAAAAAAAAAAAAAGGAAGAAGAAGGTTTTCAGTAAAGTCGTCCAAAGAATCTCGTGCCATTTGGGAGGGTTTTAAGGAAAAGCCATTACTCTGTGATAACAGCGACAGGTACTTTCACATTTCGAATTTTGGGATTTTCTTTTTTACTTGAACTGCATGATTAAATTCTGAAGTATTATCTTCTTAGCTCACGCATTTTTTTCTAAATATCCAGTCTTGCATAATACAGTTACAATGTATTTATATAACTTCATTTATATTACCCTGAATATACTTAGTTTGACACTTGGTGATTAACCAATTAGGTTCTTTGCTCACCGATTACGTGTTTTATATACATACAGTATATATACACACAGGCAAAACCTGATGAATGGAAGTTAGAGCTGTTGGTGGAAAATGGCAAAAAAAAAAAAAAAAAAAAAAAAGACCTGACAGATTGCAATAGTCCCAGAGGCTTCACACTTACGTTAGTTATGAAAATATATAGTACGCTTATTCAAACGAGACTGGAGAGAAAGCTTGATGAAAAGCTGAGAGATGAACAAGCAGGATTTCGAAAAGGTATTAGTTGCACTGATCAAATTTTCATTTGGAGACATGCACAATGCATAGAATATAGAAACCCACTTTTGATGGCATTTGTGGACTATGTAAAAAGCCTTTGATAGTGTGCACCGGCCAATTTTGTAGAGAGTCCTGCGTTATTATGGAATTCTTCTTAATTATGGGAATTTGATTGAGTCTGTTCATGAGCATAGCAAGTGCAAAGTTAATGTTAAGGGAGTCTTATCAAATGAATTTCCAGTGAACAGCGGAGTACTCCAAGGGAATGTGTTGTCACCTATGCTGTTTGTTTATCCTCCTCACAGATTTTTTAATCTGAAGAACAGTCAGAGATAGTGGAGAAGGATTGGACTGGATTTGTGATAAGAAATTTGCAGGCCTAGAGTAAACTGATGATGCTGTCTTTGTTAGCGGAACACCACAGGATTTGCAATGCTTGTTTATCAGATTGCATGAAATATCACACGAGGTTGGGATCAATATTAATAGAAAAAACAGAGAGATGATGAGAACAGAGTATACAATAGAAGATGAAATATCACTGGAAGGAGAAAGGATTAATTAGGTAGAATCATTTAAGTATTTAGGAACTATGATCTCCAATACAGGATCTTTAGATTTAGAATTTAGTGAAAGATTGAAAAAATCAAATCAGACAATGGTTAGGTTAAGTGGAATTTGAAAATCAAATCGCCTGAAATTACATATAAAAATAGCACCATATATCAGTTTAGTGAGATCGGTGTTACTATATGGACATGAGTCATGGTTTGACAATGAAACAATCTCCAATAGATTTAGTAAATTTGAGAACAAAGCCCTCAGAAGGATATTGGGAGTTAAATGGTAGGACAGGATTAGAAATGAAACTCTAAGATGGATTACTCGAGTGCCATATGTGGATGAGATAATGATGAGAGGTAGATGGAGATGGTTTGGGCATGCTCTTCGCACTCCCCAGGGAAGATTAGTTCACCAAACGTTCAGCTAGAGCTCCACAAGGCACTAGAAGAGTTGGAAGACCCAGGCCTACATGGCTGAGGACTATAAAGTGCGAAAAAAGAGATGATTAACGGAGAAGTTTTGAATTAAAAGCTCAAGATAGAGATGACTGGCGAAATCTAAACGAGGCCATTTGCATCAATAGGCATAGGAGGAGGTGATGATGATAGATATGTATGTATGTACACTTAAAAAAGACCGTAATTTTAATTGAAAATTCTCCGTAAATATATACTGTTAGCCCTATTTCAATAAAATACAGGCGACCATAATCATACCTTTCTTTGTTATTATCTTTTACGGGTTAGTATATACTTGTTAAAAGCCATGAAGAGAGGCAAAGCAGCAGGAGTTGGTGGCCAAACAATTGATTTAATAATGGATGGAGGATATTTCATAGTAGTAAACTGGCTGAACACTACACAAATATCGCTAGAAATGTTCTATACCTACACCTTGGAAAAACTTTATTATACTAATTCACAAAAAAGAAGACGCAAAAGACCTGAAAAACACCGCCCAATAAGTTTACTCTCAGTAATAGTATAAACTATCTACAAAGATCTTATTGGGCCGAATAGAAAGACAGCTAGACTTTAATCAACCAAGAGAGCAGGCAGGGTTTAGAAGTGGGTATTCACAGTAATCAACCAGCTAATGGAAAACCAACAGAGAGTGACAAACCACTGTGTATGGCATTTATAAACTATGAGAAAGCTTTTGATTCTGTCAAAACTTCAGCAGTAATGACAGCCCTTCAAAAACAAACGAATCATTGGTTAGAACACTTGAAGATATCTATATGGAAGTACATCAATCCTAAAACTACATAAAGATCGTTCGAAAATTCTAATTGAGAAAGGAACTAAGTAGGGAGACCTCATCTCTCCTAAATTATTCACAACGTGCCTTGAAGTTTTTAAGAATTCATATTGGGAAAATGTAGTTATTAACATTAATGAGGAATACCTTAGTAACTTTAAGATTTGAAGATAACATAGTTCTATTTAGTGAATCATGGGAGGAATTGCAAATGATGATAAAAGATTTGATAGAGAAAGCATGAATGCAGGATTGAAAATAAATATCCTTAAACCTGAGATAATATTCAATGAAAATGCAAAGACAACAAATAAGGGTCATGTAAGAACCTCTATAATCAATGTACTTAGTGTAGCAAGTAAGTGTTTCCCAAGGACATGAGACCGAAAAAAAAAAAAGATAAGCATGGGATGGAGAGCTTTTGGTAAACAAAATGAGATTGTATGAAGTAAAATGCCACTTTCTCTAAAAAGAAAAGCATTTAATCAGATGGTCCTAACATATTAACTTTTGCATCAGAAAATTACAGCTTACTAAAGCCTTAGAACATAAGTTAGTTACAACTCAAAATGCTATGGAAAGAATAAAGATAGGAATAACAATAAGACACAGGAAAAAGAGCAACATGGCTATGATACCAAACTATGAAACTAAAGAAGAGGATATTTTTAACAACATGTAAGAAAAAGGAATGGGCAGGGACAGGACAAATAATGAGAATGACAGATAATAGATGGACAAGAAGAATGAAAGTATGGGTCACTAGAGATTGCAAACGAAGCAGGAAAAGAAGAGAAGACGAGAGATTGAAGAGTTAAGAAAATTTCCGGGTATAGACTTTCCCCTTGTTTAGAGGCATAAACAGACCACAAACAGACAGGAGTCTTTGTCCTGAAATGAACTAGCAATAGCTGATGATGAAGAGATTATATACTGTATATATATATATATATATATATATATATAATATTATATATATATATATATATATATATATATATATATATATATATATAAATATATATATACACATATATATATGCATATATATATATGTATATATATATATATATATATATGTATATATATATGTATATGTATATATATATATGTATATATATATGTATATGTATATGTATATATATATATATATATATATACATATATTTATATATATATAATAAAATGTGGATCAATGGGTTAAGAATAATCTGGTCTATATACTACAAAATCAAACACAATGCTCGGCTTAATAGCTTCTACTATTAAAATTGAAATTCTTACACGATGAAAATATACGCATACCATTAAGGTAAATGTTGCTAATATATTTGAAAAAAAATCTCTAGTTCTATGATATTTCCTCAGCTTTTAGAAAACCAAGTATTATAAAATTCAAGAAGATCCGTTAAATTAAAGTACCTAGTACTTATATTTCTAAAATCCAAAAGATTAA
>NC_090743.1:24228904-24231404 GCF_036898095.1 Palaemon carinicauda
CATGTGATCTTGGTGGCAGCTACCAGGAATCCCTTTAATCAACACGCCTAGAAATCACTCTCTATGAAAGCAGATGAAGAAACCCCTCGTTCATCCTAAACTCGAACAGCCTCTTAAATTGTGCCAAGTACCAGTGATAGCTGACGGCCTGGTCTAACGCAGAGTGACAGGTAGTTTGACATGAATAACGATAGGGTCGTAATGAAGAGTAGGGTCTGCGTCATATTCTCTCTCTCTCTCTCTCTTGAATGTTTTATATAAAGGTTATGACAAGTGAAATATTTTTTTTTCTAGTAAAATAAAAAGTTTTGATACTATGACTGTACCCCCTCAAAAGCGAAATGATTTGTGAAATTGAAGTCTCTCTCTCTCTCTCTCTCTCTCTCTCTCTCTCTCTCTCTCTCTCTCTCTCTGTCATTGAAACAATAAAATTATTTAAATGCTACTAAGAAGCAGTCACCGAGATAAAAGAGTCCTACTGACTGTCGTGTAAAGTGAACCATGCCTGGCCCACACGAAGCTTAATCAACATTAGAATTCAGAATTACTTTATACTTAAAAATATAAATCTCATTTCTAATTATTCATCTTACTTCTTAAACACATTTCATTTTCACAAGTGGTCGGCTTATAAAGGCTACTTTAAGTTTCTTCTAGCTATTAATTTTTCATATCACAGAATTATCAAGATTACTTTTACTTTATAAATTACTGGTGCAAACAAAATAAAATTGAAATTATTTAAAACACATCACACTTGTTACTAATTTAATTATGCATTACTTGTGTATGAATGTGTTAAGTAAATAGTATTACGAAAATAGTTTCCCTTATCACAATAACAGTTACAAGCAATCTTACTCTAAGTCATTTCATCAAAGTACGGGTAAATATTTCAATGTTAGATTCAGTACGTAAAAGTTCTAATTACAACCGATTTACTCAAAGACTCAACTCACAAAAGTTTAATTACAACCGATTTACTCAAAGACTCAGCTCACAAAAGTTCTAATAACAACCGATTTACTCAGACTCGGCTCACAAAAGTTCTAATTACAACCGATTTACTCAAAGACTCAGCTCACAAAAGTTCTAATTAAAAATTATTCACTCAAAGACTCAGCTCACAAAAGTTCTAATTAAATATTATTTACTCAAAGACTCAGCTCACAAAAGTTCTAATAACAAATTATTTACTCAAAGACTCGGCTCACAAAAGTTCTAATTACAACCGATTTACTCAAAGACTCAGCTCACAAAAGTTCTAATTACAAATTATTTACTCTAAGATTCAGTACGCATAAGTCCAAATTATGTCTTACTCACAAGATTCAGTAAAAAAAATAGAAACAATTCATTCTAAGATTCAGTTCAAATGATAAATAACAAGTTATTTGCAATGATAAGTAACAGAAGCCCCAATGACAAATAATCTAACCCAACTTTAAATTCCCTTCGCCAAAGCCCCGATCACAGAAGGGAATTTCTTGGCAACCGGGAAATCAAGTGTAATCTGATAGATGAACTTGAGAAGCAGTTTCAAGTATTGCACTATAAGCTATTGTAGACTAAAATATACAAGTCTCTCTCTCTCTCTCTCTCTCTCTCTCTCTCTCTCTCTCTCTCAGAGCTAACGACTATTTAAGGATTTTTTGCGTGAAGCTAATCTTATATTTCAAAGGCTGATGATGATGATGATGATGATGATGATGATGATGATAGCTAACTACATTTTTGCTTACTTGGCGCAATACTTAAAAAAAAAAAATAGTCATTTCAGAAGCCCCAATCCCTGACAACTTAAAATTCAAGACGAAATATTTCTCTCCCGTTCTTTTTTGGGCTCAAAAGCACCACTGGTATTGACGACTTTAATGTTTGACTTTAACGACAGCTTTGAATCATTTGGGGAACGAGATTTTATTGGATTGGTTTCAGCTGTTGCCTTTTGCTAAAGCGCCTGCGCATTTACGACAAACTGGCGACCACTACTTCTAAGAATACGACAATGACTTGTGGTGGAGCTTAAAACGATTGGCAAGTTATCTAAGAGAATTTCGTAAAAAATTTATGCTTCTTTAACATATTATGGACATGTGGGAGTTGCTCATTCCACACTCAAATACCGCCAATGAACGTCAAAATATGTGCGTCACGCAGAAAATTCCCTAATAATCTGGCACAGATCTAAATGATGTTACAAGAAAAGGTTCATTGTTGGAATAGAAGCTTTACTATAAACTTGCAACAGCAGATCCCCGTGAAATAGAAATAAAAAAACAATATAATAGCTTTCTAAAAACACACATAGCACATTTCGTTTCTGTGAGAAAAAAAAAAACGCAGTTGGGGCTAAAGTAAGAAGTGGGGGACAAGTAGTTGGTCTCGGCCAAAATAAATGCCGTGGGTAGTGCGCACCCGCGCCGCACGCAAAGGGTCTGCCACCTCCATATTTAGCCCCAGGTCTCTTGTCTTGGATTTTCTTCTCCCCTTACTGTTT
>NC_090743.1:24240713-24243213 GCF_036898095.1 Palaemon carinicauda
CATTTTCAAAAGTGGTCGGCTTATAAATTCTACTTTAAAATTCTTCTAGCTATTAATTTTTTAAATCACAGAATTATCAAGATTACTTTTACTTTATAAATTACTGGTGCATACAAAATAAAATTGAAATCATTAAAAACACATCACACTTGTTACTAATGTAATTATGCTAGGAGGAGCAATAATATATAATGTAAACATGCATTACTTGTGTATGTATGAATGCATTAAGTAAATCGTATTACGAAAATAGTTTCCCTTGTCACAATAACAGTTACAAGCAATCTTACTCTAAGTCATTTCATCAAAGTACGGTTAAATATTTTAATGTTAGATTCAGTGCGCAAAAATTCTTATTACAATCTATTTACTCTGAGATTCGGTAAATATAAGTTCAAATTATCTCTTACTCTCAAGATTTAACTCGCAAAAGTTCTAATTACAACTGATTTACGCAAAGATTCACTTCGCAAAAGTTTTAATTACAACCGATTTACTCAAAGACTCAGCTTACAAAAGTTCTAATTACAACCGATTTACTCAAAGACTCGGCTCACAAAAGTTCTAATTACAACCGATTTACTCAATGACTCAGCTCACAAAAGTTCTAATTACAACCGATTTACTCAAAGACTCGGCTCACGAAAGTTCTAATTACAAATGATTTACTCAATGACTCAGCTCACAAAAGTTCTAATTACAACCGATTTACTCAAAGACTCGGCTCACGAAAGTTCTAATTACAAATGATTTACTCAATGACTCAGCTCACAAAAGTTCTAATTACAACCGATTTACTCAAAGACGCAGCTCACAAAAGTTCTAATTAATAATTATTTACTCAAAGACTCGGCTCACAATAGTTCTAATTACAAATGATTTACTCAAAGACTCAGCTAACAAAAGTTCTAATTAAAAATTATTCACTCAAAGACTCTGCTCACAAAAGTTCTAATTAAAAATTATTTACTCAAAGACCCGGCTCACAAAAGTTCTAATTACAAATGATTTACTCCAAGATTCAGTACGCATAAGACCAAATTATGTCTAACTCACAAGATTCAGTTAAAAAAAATAAAAACAATTCATTCTAAGATTCAGTTCAAATGACAAATAACAAGTTATTTGCAATGATAACTAACAGAAGTCCCAATGACAAATAATCTAACCCCAACTTTAAATTCCCTTCGCCAAAGACCCGATCACAGAAGAGAATTTCTTGGCAACCGGGAAATCAAGTGTAATCTGATAGATGAACTTGAGAAGCGGTTTCAAGTATTGCACTATAAGCTATTGTAGACTAAAATATACAATTCTCTCTCTCTCTCTCTCTCTCTCTCTCTCTCTCTCTCTCTCTCTCTCTCTCTCTCTCTCTCTCTGAGCTAACGACTACTCTCTCTCTCTCTCTCTCTCTCTCTCTCTCTCTCTCTCTCTCTCTCTCTCTCTCTCTCTCTCTCTGAGCTAACGACTAGTCAAGGATTTTTTTGCGTGAAGCTAATTTTATATTTCAAAGGCTGCTGATGATGATGATGATGATGTTGATGATGATAGCTAACTACATTTTTGCTTACTTGGCGCAATACATAAAAAGAAAAAAATAGTCATTTCAGAAGCCCCAACCCTTGACAACTTAAAATTCAAGACGAAACATTTCTCCCCCCCCCCCCCCCCGTTCTTTTTAGGCTCAAAAGCACCACTGGTATTGACGACTTTAATGTTTGACTTTAACGACAGCTTTGAATCATTTGGGGAACGAGATTTTATTGGATTGGTTTCAGCTGTTGCCTTTTGCTAAAGCGCCTGCGCATTTACGACAAACTGGCGACCACTACTTCTAAGAATACGACAATGACTTGTGGTGGAGTTTAAAACGATTGGCAAGTTATCTAAGAGAATTTCGTAAAAAATTTATGCTTCTTTAACATATTATGGACATGTGGGAGTTGCTCATTCCACACTCAAATACCGACAATGAACGTCAAAATATGTGCGTCACGCAGAAAATTCCCTAATAATCTGGCACAGATCTAAACGATGTTACAAGAAAAGGTTCATTGTTGGAATAGAAGCTTTACTATAAACTTGCAACAGCAGATCCCCGTGAAATAGAAATAAAAAACAATATAATAGCTTTCTAAAAACACACATAGCACATTTCGTTTCTGTGAAAAAAAAAAAAAAAACGCAGTTGGGGCTAAAGTAAGAAGTGGGGGACAAGTAGTTGGTCTCGGCCAAAATAAATGCCGTGGGTAGTGCGCACCGCGCCGCACGCAAAGGGTCTGCCACCTCCATATTTAGCCCCAGGTCTCTTGTCTTGGATTTTCTTCTCCCCTTACTGTTTTACTGACCCATTTAACTTCCTTCTTTTATTTCGGGTAAAAATGGGTTTCACTTCCTATAATTGTACTAGAGTAATAAGTTCTTAAAACACCCTTTTACATTAACTAAAATGTCTAATGTAAAATAAATCTAATGTAATTGTAGTATGTTTTCTTTGTAA
>NC_090743.1:24253213-24343213 GCF_036898095.1 Palaemon carinicauda
AGAATTTCAAAGCCTGCCAGTCTCTGAAAAGCATGTCACTGAATCTACCAAAATGAGGACTGCCAATCTTTGTGAAATTATGTGGGAAGCAATACCTTAGCGGGCATTATTTGTATTCCCTGAGAGGATGATTAAATTTTTCCTTTAGCTCAATGAAAAATTGAATAAACTGCATAAACTAACTAGGACAGCTATATGGACAATCTCACGCATGCACACCTTAGCAAAGGGTCTACCTTTGAATAATATTTGACAAACATCCTTTCAAACTTGTAGAAGCAGAGTACAGTAGTTGCAAATACAAGACAAGTGTGATGGACAGGTGGACGATCTCTATTCAAGCACATTAATTCGTCATGATCTCCCTTTGAAGCAAGTTTGTCTCAAGGAGTTAGATTGGATTGGATTTATGAATTTGGGCTACTTATCCAAGCACTGTAGCCTGTGAAGCCATTCAGCACCCAAGTACAACTTGGGTAAAACCCAACAATTGAACTAAGAAGCAAAATTTGAAGGAAGTTGGACAGCAAGATGGAAGGAAACAGGAATGGAGGTATATCAAAAAATCAAAAAGTGAGTGGTGCAAGGGTCCAAAAACAAAGATCTTTTAGTGAACTTTACACACTAACCCACAACGAAGATGTACCCAGATTTACAGGATAGGATTTAGATTCCTTCTTTTAGCATACCACCTCTATGTTGACTTTTGTATAATAAAGAAACGCACAATTAACTATTAAAACAATTTTTCTATGAAGTGTTATACTTATGGAACTTCAACCTTTTTTTACTTCAACTAAATAAAACAAAATTTGGGTGCTGGGCCAGATAGTGCTGTAACCCTTTTCCAAGTTATTTTAGACATAGCTTCTTTTCAGTACATATTTCTATACTGTATACAGTACAGAACCGTCTTGGGAGGCTCCTTCTCGGCGATGTCCTCGGCTGCAGAAGTGACTGAAAAACACGCCAAAGAGGCTGGAGAAGAATTAGGGACATTTTTTCCCCCACATGGGGTCATCAGAGGAGACGTGGCCTGCTTGCACCCGGACTCCGTCTCCCAACACACTCCCGCCCCTCCCTCAAGCCCCTCTCTCGTCTGGAACGACGCCACAACCCCACTATCCTGAAGATCAGACTCTTGGGGAAGGGCCGCGGCCCTCTTCCCCACAACGGACTTACCTCGTCCCCTACTCTGGGTAGGGGAGGGTGGTAGGGAAGCTCTGTCAGACGAGACGCCCGGCGAAGCAAGGGGGGAAGGGGTGCTAGTCTTCTTAGGCGACCTCTTCGTCGCCTACTTCTTCTTGGTGCTATACCGCACCCACTCCGACTCCTGGGAAAGAGCAATGGGCACTTCCCCACAACTGACTTACCTCGTCCCCTACTCTGGGTAGGGGAGGATGGCTGTATAAAGAAGCTCCATCCGGCGAGGCATCGGGAGAAGTAAGTGGCGAGGAGAGGCTCGTCTTCCTATGAGACCTCTTGGACGCATTCTTCTTCTTGGTGCCGAAGCGCACCCACTGCACCACGTTCCAGGACTCGCACTCCGGACACGTGGCTGTAGGAGAACATAAGCTGCCCCTACACGACGAACACAGAGGATAAGGGTAGGAAGGATGATTTATTGTTAATTTGTTCTCTTCAGCTATTTATTTCCTAATTTCATTTCCTCACTGGGCTATTTTTCCTTATTGGAGCCCCTGGGCTTAAAGCATCTTGCTTTTCCAAAAAGGGCTGTAGCTAGGATAGTAATAATAATAATAATAATAATGGGTCCACGTGGGGACCGCGAAAGACACAAAAGGGGGGTCGGGGACACAGGGTCGCACTAGGTAAGGAGAGAGCGTCGAGATGTTATCACGACGCGACCAGAGAGCTTACTGGAGATCGAGACCTGAGCAAGCATGCTCTCTGACCTGGGGGATAGCCTCAGGGCATGTTCCACTCCACCTGAGGTTACCCCTCATAGAAAACGGGACTATAGGGTAAACTACACAAAACTCAGGTTGGTTGGGAGGAGATCCCAGATACTCCTAAGAAAGTAGTTCGAGGTAAGTATTCTGTGTTGGAACAAACAAAATTTGGGTGCTGGGCCAGATAGTGCTGTAACCCTTTTCCAAGTTATTTTAGACATAGCTTCTTTTCAGTACATATTTCTATACTGTATACAGTACAGAACGGTACTTAGTTCAACTTCACCCTGTCATATCAAATTATATACAAGCCAAAACATACTCAAGAGGTCAAAGTTATTAGGATATGAGGACATATAAACATTAACTTTATTTACAAATGATTTTATATGGACGTACAAAATTTTTAAAATTTTTCTATTGCATGAAAAAAAATAAATCCTACATCACACTTCACAATAAAGTTTGCACAAGTCAAAAGTAAACAAGAAAGCAAATATAAATTTTTAACAATTCTTTTTCGTTTGAAAAACATAGTCCTTCACTTAATATTACAATACATTATACAACAATTATAAAAGGAGAAAGGAGAATCTAGAGAATATGAAATAGGAAACTTAAAACAAACTGAAAGGTAGATGGAAATAGTAAAGGTGGATTTACAGATAAAAATTAACTACTGGATAGCATCAAATTCATCATCCTCTCGTTTTCTTTTTACAGCGGCAGAATCCATTTCCAACTTGACTCCTGAGGCTGAGGAAACGTTAACCATGACATTACTGGACACAGTATTGCCACCTGACGACAGCTGAATCTTCGGAGTGCTTCCCCCTGCAGGATTGGAAACGTTAGCAATTATGAAGTAGTAATGGCTTTCATCATCACTATTGCCAGCAGTAATCATATTTTTAGGTCAGATTTTCACTGTACAAGATTAGACGTCAAAGTTCTCTTTAAAAACTTCTGTATTGCGCAAATGCTGCTTAAATTCCCATCTCTTCCCATCTATGGCCTTTTCAAGATTTTATGGGCTGGTCTCAAGGCTTTTATCCAGATAATCATAAATTTACTACTTTTCTGAATATATTCTCTTCTTTCCTTCTCATCATTTAAAAACATAGGGTAACAAGAACCCTTACTGTACCAAGGTCATAAATGTGTACCTTCAATGTAAATTCCTTTCAAGTTTATTTCATTGCTTCAAACTAAGGATTGATCTGAAAAAAATTAAATTCTAACAAGAGAAATTCTTAAGAGCAATTCTGATGATTTACCAAAATAAAAAATAAGGCCACAGTACTGAACTGCTTTAAATGAAAGTTTAATAATTGAATTTATAACTAAAACAATATATCAACAAATGCAAACCAAATCTTATTTTCTATCTTCTGATTCTGAACACTATCTAGTGTCGGGGTAACTATTCAGAATTCATGCCTTGGTTAAATCTTTCATTATTATTATTATTATTATTATTATTTGCTAAGCTACAACCCTAGTTGGAAAAGCATAATGCTATAAGCCCAGGGGCCCCAACAGGGAAAATAGCTCAGTGAGGAAGGGAAGAGGAAAATTAGAAAAATTCTAAGAACAATTACATTAAAATAAATATTCCCTAAATAAACTATAAAAACTTTAACAAAACCGGAGAAAGAAAAATTAGATAGAATAACGTGACCGAGTGTACCCTCAAGCAAGAGAACTCCAATCCAAGACAGTGGAAGGCCATGGTACAGAGGCTATGGCACTACCCAAGACTAGACAACAATGGTTTGATTTTGGAGTGTCCTTCTCCTAGAAGAGCTGCTTACCACAGCTAAAGAGTCTCTTCTACCCTTACAAGGAGGAAAGTGGCCACTGAACAATTACAGTGCAGTAAGAAGAATTGTTTGGTAATCTCAGTGTTGTCAGGTGTATGAGGACAGAGGAGAATATGTAAAGAATAGGCCAGACTATTCGGTGTATGTGTAGGCAAAGGGAAAATGAACCGTAACCAGAGAGAAGGATCCAATGTAATACCGTCTGGCCAGTCAAAGACCCCATAACTCTCTAGCGGTAGTATCTCAACGGGTGGCTGGTGCCCTGGCCAACCTACTACCTTCAAACGCTTCTGAGCCTTCTACTCCGTACTCTTCATTCTCTTCCTGAGTCCATTGGGTTCTTGTTTCCTTATAAGAATGACTTGGAATATAAATTAGACGCAGTAATCCTGAATGATTGTAAATAATACTAAAGTTTGGCTACAGACTCCCTTTTGTTGCTAGTGAAATGCTTTCTCACTTAAACTTTCTATGCATTCCCTTTGACTTTCTCCACTTCACTGTCCAAGTACTGATTTCAACTAAGCCACCTTCCATTTTTCCTTTTAAAACAAAAATGAATCCTTCCTCAAGACCCAGGAGAATCTAGAAATGTATCTGAAATCTCTAACTAATTTATAATTAGAAAAGCCCGTAAGAAACTTGTGGAGAAATTGGCTTATCAATTCACACACTTGAACTTTCTTTTAGAACTGTACCAAAAATTGATAACAGATTTCAACTTTCAAACCAACAGTCTATTACTTAAAATCCTAATATCCATTACATATATTACTTGAACCTTTATTTCATTAAGATTCCTTTCTCTAACATGATGAATCAAATTATCTATATGATTATTGATGAAAACCCTGCAGGGCAACTTACAAAAATATCAGTCTGGCATAAGGCTTTGTCCATCCTACTTCTCCAAATTTGGTTTAGAGAGATCACAGATCAAATTAGTTTAATATTTTTCTCAAAATCAATTAAATAAATGATTTTTTATATGATGCCATACCATTTTTCTTTATTCCAGTTTCTAATGCTTTTATCATTCATGTATAAATTAATTTAATGAAACAGAGACACATTTCCCAACTACCACACAGTTTGCCCAAAGGCTTTGTTCCTAAATTTGAGTTGAAAATTGGAGCAAGAAATCTAAGTTGGGTCATTACGTAAGATATGAAAGGGGCTGAAAAATAGAAATGGCAATTGTAAATTCCAGCAATGATTATAATCAGAGACAATTTAGCTATAAATTGTAAAACAATCTTATGCAGAGCACAAGTTTGTGTTTTCTCCAACTACAAGGAAACCTTCCATCCCTGTCCCATCTCCAACAAATAAATATTATTAGTGGTTTCCAAACAGTTTTCCATTCATTGTGTAAGTCTCCCTTCACCCCTCTCTTCCAGACTAATGTATCTATAGCTTGCTCTCCCTGAAAAAAGTCTGCCTCTCTGACTTTCATTTTTTAGCTAACATTTCTCTAAAAAAAATTCCAAAGCTTAGGATCATCTTACTTCACCCCTCTCTACTCTTGTGTCCTTACAATATTATTTGCTTGCCTAGTTTGTAGGATTCTTTCATCTTTAGAGACCCACTATGTATCTGGTCTGAATTATATTCCTGAACAACACTTCCATCAGTTTGAAGGTGACCTGGAATTTGCGCTCTGCACATCTTTTTCACCCTAATATCGAATCCGCCACTTATTCTTTTCCTTTTAGGTCGCTCATGAATGTCAGAAACAAGAGACAGTGACAATGCCCTAGAGATTGACCATATATATACATATGATCAGCACACAAGGTCCTTCTCATTCAAGCTAAGACCAGGAAGTGCCAGGCAAAGGCTACTGATGACCCAGTAGGTACAGTAGACTTATAGTCTCCCCCAAACCCCACATCCCTAGGTCACAATAATAGTTAAGTTGCAGACACTACAAGACTATAGAGCTTGAGTGGGTCTGAACCCCCACTAACAGATAGCCAGGCAGGGATGTTTCCAAAAGACCACCACAAGCACAGTTGGAAATATTCATTGGTCTACCTGCGAAGGTTAATTACTCTTACCTTACCACTACCTTAATTTACCTTCTAATATCCCTTCAGCATTTGAAATTTAACTTGACTTGCCTTTCCTTAAACAAATATGGCCCAATTATTTCAGTTCATCAATTTAACTTCATCAAAATTACTTTTACCAATATCTGCAGACCTTTAAAACCTCACCATTTTTTACATTTTCAAAGGATTTATCAGTTTGATAAGCCATCTGTTGGCCAAACTTGCTGCCATTACAAACTAGGCTACAGCCCCAGTTGGAAAAGCAGGATGCTATAATACCTAGGCCTCCAATAGAGAGAAAAAAAAGTCCAGTGAGGAAAGGAAATAAACTATATGTGAGAAGTAATAAACAAAAAAAATTCTAAAATATTTTAAGATCAGTAACATTAAAATATACCTGCCATGTATAAAATATGAAGAGAGACTTATGTCAACCTGTTCAACATTATAAATTTGAACATCTGAAGTTCCACTGATTCAACAGCAAGATTGGGAAGATCATTCCACAATCTGGTCACAGTTGGAATAAAACTTATAGAAGACAAAACTCATTTCCTGTGAAAACTCTTTACCACTTAATAATCAATTATTTTAAATCAGCTGATAGATTCATAATATCCACTCCAATACCAGTCTCTAGTTAGTTTCTCAAAGCCATTCTCTTGCCTATTCTATTCCTACTCTTTTAACAGCTACCTTCATCCTACCTTCTCTAATCCCTTTTATTGCCAATTCAATCCTCTATATTTTTCCCTTTACCTTCCTTTCATCTTCTGTTGATTGCCCTCAATCTTAATCTGTCACATCCTCATTTTATTAACTATGATTCCTGGATACAATATTATTACTTGCTAAGCTACCACCATGGTTGGAAAAGCAGGGTGCAAAAAGCCCATGGGCTCTAACAGGGAAAGTAACCCAGTGAAGAAAGGAAGTAAGGGGATATCAAATAACCTATATACAGTATAAGCAATGAATGAAAATATAAAATAATTTAAGATTATCAACAACGTTAAATTAGATCAGTCATATATAAATCATAAAAGGCGACTATGTCAACCTGCTCAGCATAAAAAGTTTTACAGTTTGAATTCCTGAAGTTCCACAGATTAAACTGCCTGATTAGGAAGATCATTCCACAATCTGGTCACAGCTGGAACAGAACTTCTAGAATACTGTACCTTATGATGGAGAAAGTATGGCTGTTAGAATTAACTGCATACCTAGTACTACAACAAACAGGAGGGTACAATCTAGGAAGGTTTGAGTGCAATGGATGATCTGAATGACTTTGCCAGAGATTACTATCCAAATTGGGAATAAGAAATTTAATAGACTGCTGCAAGTTTTTATACAACAAATCAATTTGAGTCTGCAGAAGAATACTCAACACAAGGTAGAATGAAGGAATTAGTGTACTTCTTAAAGATAGACTGATCACCAAATATTTTAAATTTTCTCAATAAGAAAATTTTTTGTGCAATTGAAGAAGATACTGACCAAATGCGTTTCTCAAAAGTACATTCAATGCCTCAAAGTTTCTACTTAGAAGTTTTGCTTCCTCTCATATCCAACTCTTCAAATACTCATTATAAAAATTTCATTACAAATATCTGTCAATAGTATGCATTTCTAATTTTCTACCAACTTACTTTGAAAGAGAGCATTGTTCAAATTGCTAAAACTCTTTCTAAAAAATTATATTTTAATAAAAAGAAATAACCATTGGCAATACACTCATCAGTTTATATTAGCCTTTACTCTTGACTTCATAAAAGGCTAAAGTCAAATGATAAGTTTGTGTTTGCAACACACTGGGAGTATAGTTTACAACCTATATACAACATTCTTTTTCTTCCACTTTGTTTTTTATATTTTTCAGGTGGGCTTATTGTCCCTGTTTGGCATTCTTTTTTGTCACCCTTCTCAACAGAAAGGTATTTAATGACATTAGTTTGACCAGATTACTTTCACACCTCACCTATGAAGCCCTCTTTACTCCTCCTACAATGATTTCTCTCTCTCTGTTTTCTACTGGCACTATTTCAATCACAGTTTCACTGAACTAAAAGAGAAAATCTTCAACCCCATAGGTAACTTGGTAACACCAATCAAGCTAACTCTTCCCACATTTACTGTGTTATCATGATCATTAAAAGAGGGGAGTTTATTCTCCACCATAACTCAAACTCGACTCTTACTGGAAATCATTGCTCCTCAAGTTACGATTCAGTGACTGCTTGTTGCCTTACCCTACTAATGTTTGGATTACTCTTCCTGCTTCTGTAAGAAGGTGGTCTATCATTTTCCTATTCCTATTTTCCTTTGGCCCTGGGCCAGAGGAGGGAATTAGTTTCCCTACCCAACTGGCATTTGCTTTTTAAAAAATTAAACAATTAAAAAATATAAACTCCAACAAAATATAGATTAAAAAGCTAACACTTACCAGGAGGACCTGGAGTAACCTTGAAGATGGGTCTGTTGACACTGACAATCTTTTGAGTTGGACCTGAGGCAATACCAGTTGCTGGCTTTTGTACTAAAGTTACAGCCTGAGTATTTCCAGTTTTAGTTGCCACCATTGATATTGTGGGTTTGATGGGTGTGGCTGAAATTTTCATACCACCACCACCACCTCCAAGGCTAATGCGGGCATTGCCCCCACCCAAGCTGTTGGACATGCCCAACTTCTGTAAAAAGAAAGGGAAGCATGCTGATCAATCAAAGCAAAACAAAGATTGCATTAGGAGGAGCAAGAAGACTTATGAAATATTGGACTGTATTAGCTTCAAGAACTATAATTTTCCTAATTACTTCTATTTTCATTCCCTATGCTCATTGCTGACAACAAACCAGAACTAAGACTACTTTGTCAGAACTTTACAAAAAAAAAAAAATTACCAGTCAAATAAATAATTCTATGACATTTAAAATTTAATTTAATGATTACCTTTTTAGACAATTTCACCCTGTAATTACAGGCAGATAGACAATAACGATCAGGGGGTAAGCGAATTCCATGTTGATTCGCTTTAATTGGTGGCAGTGGGTTTGAGTTTCTAGTTCTTGCTAACTCTAGCAACAGCTGAAAGAGAATATAAATATATAAGTAAACCAATCAAATAAAAGGAATAAAATTGGAACAATACCCTAAATATATATACTTTCCTGAGCTTCCTCAAAAAACATACAGTGTAATGTTATTCTACACCACACAGGGCACAATTAATTACCCTCTGAAGACAAATCAGTGCTGTAACTAAAAATTTGAATATTACAAAATGCTCATTTAGCTATCTATCTCCCAACAGGGTAAGTAGCCATCTGCATCAGGAAATTGCCATTGGTTCAAAATGTAAATGACAATTACTAAAGTAAGTATGTACAGAAAAGATAACTTTCATTTCCCTTAAAAATAGCTTATTTGTCAGGTGCAACAGTGGAACTGGACTCAAAATGGCGATTACATATCCTTCATTAAAATAAAAAATTTCAATATTTGTATTTTTTCTAAATGTACAAACTTGAGTCCTTTACTAGAAGTATGTTTTTAACTTGGCTGGAACTTCGGCTGTTAAAATATACGAGGTGCCAGAAGTTACTGGCGGGTGGATGGGAAGTCCCACCCCCAACCAGTACACTAAGAAACCACTTTGACCTTCACCTATGGCTTGCAGGGTGGTTGATGTAGGAAGTGAAACTTAGTGCTAAAGTTTGTGCAGTTAAGAAAAATAAAATATTTTAAAATGATATTTTAATTATAAAATAAATTTTTGAATATACTTACCCGGTGAATATATAATAGCTGCAACTCTGCGGCTCGACAGACAACATACTTAAAAAACTCGCGAGCGATCGCTATGCAGGTTGCGGGTGTGCCCACCAGCGCCAACTGTCGGCCAGATACCACTCTCGAATGTAAACAAAACCTTCAATTCTTCTCGTCCCACTGCGTCTCTATTGGGGAGGAAGGGAGGGTCGTTTAATTTATATATTCACCGGGTAAGTATATTCAAAAATTTATTTTATAATTAAAATATCATTTTTAAATATTTAACTTAGCCGGTGAATATATAATAGCTGATTCACACCCAAGGAGGTGGGTAGAGACCAGAGTTAAATATGTTTACAGCGTATAAGCTAAGAGTTTTTTCATTTTGACAGTTATCAATATAACAAAACCAAAATAAATAGGTACCTGGTAAGGAAGTCGACTTAGACGATTACTCTGCCTTGTAAGTCTGTCTTCCTCACGGAGCCCAGCGATCCTCTTAGGATGCTGACAGACTCCTAGGAGCTGAAGTATCAAGGGCTGCAACCCATACAACAGGACCTCATCAAACCCCTAATCTGGGCGCTCTCAAGAAATGACTTTGACCACCCGCCAAATCAACCAGGATGCGAAAGGCTTCTTAGCCTTCCGAACAACCCATAAAAACAACATTAAAAACATTTCAAGAGACAGATTAAAAGGATATGGAATTAGGGAATTGTAGTGGTTGAGCCCTCACCCACTACTGCACTCGCTGCTACGAATGGTCCCAGTGTGTAGCAGTTCTCGTAAAGAGTCTGGACATCTTTCAAGTAAAATGACGCGAACACTGACTTGCTTCTCCAAAAGGTCGCGTCCATGATACTTTGCAGAGATCTATTTTGCTTAAAGGCCACGGAAGTTGCTACAGCTCTAACCTCGTGCGTCTTAACCTTAAGCAAAGATCGGTCTTCCTCACTCAAGTGTGAATGAGCTTCTCGTATTAACAATTTGATAAAATATGACAAAGCATTCTTTGACATAGGTAAGGATGGTTTCTTAACCGAACACCATAACGCTTCAGATTTGCCTCGTAAAGGTTTAGTACGAGCTAAGTAGAACTTAAGAGCTCTAACAGGGCATAATACTCTCTCTAGTTCATTGCCTACGATCTCCGATAAGCTAGGAATATCGAAAGATTTAGGCCAAGGACGAGAAGGCAGCTCATTCTTGGCTAGGAAACCAAGCTGCAGAGAACAAGTGGCTTTTTCTGACGAAAATCCGATGTTCTTGCTGAAGGCATGAAGCTCACTGACTCTTTTAGCCGAGGCCAAGCATACCAGGAAAAGTGTCTTAAGAGTGAGATCTTTCAGGGAGGCTGAATGTAAAGGCTCAAACCTGTCTGACATGAGGAATCTTAGGACCACGTCTAAATTCCACCCAGGCGTAGCCAAACGACGTTCCTTAGAGGTCTCAAAAGACTTAAGGAGGTCTTGCAGATCTTTATTGTTGGAAAGATCTAAGCCTCTATGCCGGAAGACCGAGGCCAACATGCTTCTGTAGCCCTTGATCGTGGGAGCTGAAAGGGAGCGAACTTTTCTCAGGTATAAGAGAAAATCAGCGATTTGGGCTACAGAGGTACTGGACGAGGATACGGAAACTGACTTGCACCAGTCTCGGAAGACTTCCCACTTCGATTGGTAAACTTTAATGGTAGAAGCTCTCCTCGCTCTAGCAATCGCACTGGCTGCCTCCTTCGAAAAGCCTCTAGCTCTCGAGAGTCTTTCGATAGTCTGAAGGCAGTCAGACGAAGAGCGTGGAGGCTTTGGTGTACCTTCTTTACGTGCGGCTGACGTAAAAGGTCTACTCTTAGAGGAAGACTTCTGGGAAAGTCTACCAGCCATCGAAGTACCTCGGTGAACCATTCTCTCGCGGGCCAGAGGGGAGCAACTAACGTCAATCTTGTCCCTTCGTGAGAGGCGAACTTCTGCAGTACCTTGTTGACAATCTTGAATGGTGGGAATGCGTAAAGATCTAGGTGTGACCAATCTAGGAGAAAGGCATCTATATGTATTGCTGCTGGATCTGGGACTGGAGAGCAATAGATTGGAAGCCTCTTGGTCAACGAGGTTGCAAAGAGATCTATGGTGGGTTGACCCCAAGTCGCCCAAAGTCTCTTGCACACATCCTTGTGGAGGGTCCATTCGGTTGGAATTACTTGACCTTTCCGACTGAGACAATCTGCTAGAACGTTCAAGTCGCCCTGGATGAACCTCGTTACTAGGGAGATGCCTCGATCTCTTGACCAGATGAGCAGGTCCCTTGCGATCTCGTACAGAGTCAGTGAGTGGGTACCTCCCTGTTTGGAAATGTACGCCAAGGCCGTGGTGTTGTCCGAGTTGACCTCCACCACCTTGCCTCGAAGGAGACTCTCGAAGCTTATCAAGGCCAGGTGAACTGCCAAAAGCTCCTTGCTGTTGATATGCATGCTCCTCTGACTCGAGTTCCACAGACCTGAGCATTCCCGACCGTCCAGCGTCGCGCCCCAGCCCAAGTCTGATGCGTCTGAGAAGAGAACGTGGTTGGGTTTCTGAACTGCTAGGGGAAGACCCTCTCGTAGACTGATATTGTCTTTCCACCAAATCAGACAAGTCTTTATCTTTTCGGAAATCGGGATCGAGACCGCCTCTAGCGTCTTGTCCTTTTTCCAGTGAAAAGCTAGATGGAATTGTAGAGGTCGGAGGTGTAGCCTTCCTAGCGAGACAAATTGCTCCAGGGATGATAGCGTTCCTACCAGACTCATCCAATTCCTGACTGAGCAACGTTCTTTCTTCAACATCTTCTGGATGACGAGCAGGGCTTGATCTATTCTGGGGGCCGACGGAAAAGCCCGAAAAACTGGACTGTGAATCTCCATCCCTAAATACAGAATAGTTTGGGATGGGATCAGCTGGGACTTTTCCAAGTGGACTAGGAGTCCCAATTCCTTGGTCAGATCTAGAGTCCAATTGAGATCCTTCAGACAGCGATGACTGGAAGAGGCTCTGAGAAGCCAGTCGTCCAAATAAAGGGAGGCTCGGATGTCCGATAAATGGAGGAATTTTGCCACATTCCTCATAAGCCTCGTAAACACGAGAGGAGCCGTGCTTAGGCCAAAGCACAGGGCCCGAAACTGGTACACCACATCGTCGAAGACGAATCTCAGAAAAGGTTGGGAATCTGAGTGAATGGGGATGTGGAAGTAAGAGTCCCTTAGGTCGAGAGAGACCATCCAGTCTCCCTTTCTGACCGCTGCTAAGACTGACTTTGTGGTCTCCATGGTGAACTTCGTCTTTGTGACAAAGACATTCAGAGCACTGACGTCTAGCACCGGTCTCCAACCTCCTGTCTTCTTTGGTACTAGGAAGAGACGGTTGTAAAACCCCGGTGTTTGAAGGTCCGAGACTTTGACCACCGCTCCCTTCTCTAGTAAAAGAGACACTTCCAGTTTCAGGGCTTGTCTCTTTGCTTCCTCTCGGTACCTGGGAGAGAGATCGATGGGGGACGTCGCTAGAGGAGGTCTGCGTACAAAAGGGATTTTGTACCCCTCTCTGAGCAACCTCACAGATTGTTGATCTGCGCCTCTCTTCTCCCAGGCTTGCCAGAAGTTCTTGAGTCTGGCACCTACTGCTGTCTGAAGTTGCGGGCAGTCAGACTCTGCCCCGCGAGGACTTGGATCCTTTCCTCTTTCCTCTCTTCCCTTCGGCACGAGCTCCTCCCCTACTGGGGGCTCTGCCACGAAAGGGCGGAATAAACCTGGACGCTGGAGTGTCTATCCTAGGTCTAGCAGTCAAGGCAGGCAAAGGAGGAACTTTGCGAGCCGAGGAAGCAACTAAATCGTGGGTGTCCTTCTGCACTAAAGACAAGGCTATTTCCTTAACTAAGAGTTCAGGAAACAAGCACTTAGACAAAGGCGCAAAGAGTAGCTCAGATCTTTGACATGGCGTCACTCCTGCTGATAGAAAAGAGCACAGAGACTCTCGTTTCTTTAGGACTCCTGACGTGAATGAGGCGGCAAGCTCGTTGGATCCATCGCGGACGGCCTTGTCCATGCAGGACATAATGAGTAAGGAAACATCGCTATCGGCAGATGAGATTTTCCTACTCAGGGCTCCCAAACACCAGTCCAGGAAGTTAAAAACTTCAAAAGCCCTAAAGATGCCTTTAAGAAGATGGTCCAGGTCTGAGGATGACCAACTAATCTTCGAGCGTCTCATGGCAAGGCGGCGGGGAGAGTCTACAAGACTTGAGAAGTCGCCCTGGGCAGAGGCAGGAACTCCCAAGCCGAGAACTTCTCCCGTGGCATACCAGACGCTCGATCTAGACGAGAGTTTAGATGGGGGGAAGGCAAAGGCCGTCTTCCCTAAACTCCTCTTGGTTTCCAACCAATCGCCTAACAGCCGTAAAGCTCTCTTGGATGAGCGAGAGAGAACGAGTTTCGTAAAGGCTGGCATGGTAGCAGGAACGCCTAAAACAAACTCAGACGGCGGCGAACGAGGAGCCACAGAGATAAAGTGTTCAGGGAACAACTCTTTAAAAACAAGCATGACTTTTTTAAAGTCCATAGAAGGTGGAACTGCTTTAGGCTCATCTAAATCTGAAGGCTGATCCTCAGGCTGGGGATCAGCAACGTCCTCATCTGAAAGTTCCTCATCTGATAACTGATGAGAAAACGGCAAAGGGGTAGGCAACGTTTGACCCGCCGCGTCCGGCCGCACTGGTGCATACGTGACGGAGCAGGACGCAGCGTCCTGAAACTGCTGAACAGTCTGGGAACTGTCAACAACAACAGGTGCGCGAGGACGCACAGCGTCCACCCGAGACTGTTTAGACCGTCTGGGTTGTGCAGTCAACACCACACTGTGTTGCGGAGGTTGACGCACCGCGTCAAAACAAGTCAACTTTGATGGTTGGTGAACGTCCTGAACGTCACCAATCGCATCAGTGAGTTGCCTAACGTCAACGTGCGGCTGGAAAACCACACGGGACCGCATCGGGGGAGGTACAACCCCAACTGGTTGACGCGAGAAAGCTACATCAACGTCAACAGGACGCACAACAGAACGCTTGGATGGCTGACGGCCAGTATCTCCATGAGAAAAACGGCTAGGTTCAACGGAAACCTTCTCTGCGTTGTAGTCTTCCATAAGGGACGCAAGCTTAGACTGCATGTCCTGCAGTATAACCCATTTAGGGTCTACGGAAACGGGTGCGGTAACAGACGGGGTTAGCGACTGAGACGGCACAACTTTGCCTTTCTTAGGCGGCGAGCAGTCATCAGATGACGGCAACGGGTCCGAACTGTCCCAGTGACTACATCCGGGGCGTTGGACTTGTCCTGAAGGGACCGACTTGCGTTTCAAAGGTCTAGAGACCTTGCTCCATGGTTTCTTACGTGAAACGCCTTCGGACGACGAGGTAAAAATGGGCTCTCTCGTCTTATGGTAGGGGCGATCTTGACGAGATACGCCTGATACCAAAGAGGGAACGTCTGTTCGCTGATCAAGGCCTCTCGAACCCATAAGTCGTACGACATTGCTTCTCCCCTGGGCTTGGGAGCTTGCTAGAGGTCCCGGACTAGGTGAACGACAGGCACGAACAGACGAACCCTCGGTCGCAACACTGTTCACAACACTTTGCGTAACACTAATCACTTTCCCACTTTCCGCCGTGGCACTTTGGCACTTGAGTTCCTTCACGTCAGCCATGAGTTGATTACGGTCACTTGCTAAAGCCTCAACTCTTTCCCCCAAGGCATGAATAGCACGCAACATGTCTTGCATAGACGGTTCCTGAGTGCTAGGAGGGGGGTTAGGAACAACCACTACAGGGGAAGGATTAGGTTCAGGGGCATGTGGAGAGGAAAAATCTACGGACCTAGATGAACTTCTCCTTACCCTATCTCTCTCTAGTCTGCGTGTATATTTATCAAATTCGATCCAATCGAATTCCGAAAGGCCCACGCATTCCTCACACCGATCTCCCAATTGACAGGTTTTACCCCGACAATTGGAACAAACAGTATGAGGGTCGAGAGAAGCCTTTGGAAGACGCCTATTACAGTCCCTAGCATTACACTTTCGAAACTTGGGAACTTGAGAAGGGTCAGCCATTTTGAATTAGTCAAAGAAAATTCCAAAAACGATCTAAGTCATCAACAAATAATCCGATTCAAAAAAGAGTTCAAGAGTTTATGTTGAAGAAAAACACCTGTACTGCGAAAGCTCAAACCAAATTAAAGTACTTCACCAAATATGATGGGAAAACTCCAGGTTCTACAGCGAGTAAAAGTACGTCTTGTCGTCAACGTCGACAGAGAAGAATTGAAGGTTTTGTTTACATTCGAGAGTGGTATCTGGCCGACAGTTGGCGCTGGTGGGCACACCCGCAACCTGCATAGCAATCGCTCGCAAGTTTTTTAAGTATGTTGTCTGTCGAGCCGCAGAGTTGCAGCTATTATATATTCACCGGCTAAGTTAAATATTTAAAAATTTAGATTTTAAATTCCTCATCCTTTTGTAAGACCAGGAGTTGATTTTATATTGAATGAGTTAATAAATGTATGTGATTAGCTATTTAATAAGTTTTGTTCATTAATTAAACGATAGAGAGACAAATGAAGTTAGTTGATTTCGTAAAGGTAAAGAGTTGATTTATAGAGGAGAACAGAGAAGAGTGAAGTGGTAATGTATGCATTAAAATGCTGATATTGCATAAATTTAGACATAACAGCGCCCAGAACAAGAACGAGAGGCGTGACTCACTCAACACAAATGCACGGGCTGCTTACGAATGAATCACCAGGATGCCTAGCAGCGGGTAACATGAAGTCATCAAGACACGATGCATGGGGGTAACATAAACAAAGGAACAGTAATATGACGTGACATAAATTTGCCACACCTTAGATTGGCTACTTCAGATCCTGCGAGGAAGCAGGACCGGCTCTTCCCTCACCAGTAAGCATAGTGAAAAGGTCCAAGATGGACTGCTGCCAATTTTCCCCTCTCCCCAATCTTGGGGCGAGACCCCACACCAAGTGCCGATGTGACTGGCACTTGTAAGCTTCAAGGGCTGTGGTACCCCTTGGCTGCACAGCAGAAGAAAAGTCGCCAATTGGAGATTCATATTTTTTCCTTCTACCCGAGATGTGAAAGAATACCTTTATCTCCTGTCCGAGATGTAGGAGGAATTCACACAGATGTTGCCCACGGGAGAACCCCTGTCCGAGACCGAGTTCCCATTCTACCTGATCAGGGGATTCAAGGATTTCGCAACCCATTGCGAATTGTGAATACCAGTTACGTTTCCAGCCCTCCATTTGTTCTCAGTTTTGTGTATTAATTTAACTGAGTAAAAGTTAATGTAACGTTAAATTTCGATCAGTAAAGAAACAAAAAAGAATGGCATTTTACCTGCATCCCCACTCTTGAGGGACATAAAAGTAATCGAATGCACCGATTTCCATCTTTATGACATCAACAACTCAGCATAACTTATAAAATAATAACTAAAAATATAATTAAGAGAAGCTTCCATAAAGTAAACTCTGCCCCAAGAAGATTCACACTTTATTAGGAGACACCTACTTAGAGGGGGAAACCATTATAACCATACTGGCTGGTTTAAAATCCCAGGATGTCAATGCACTCAGACCCGATATAGGGGGTGAGAGTAATAATTCCTACCACCTCCCAACACTTGAGAATAGATTCTCATGGGTTGGGCGAGGTTTTTGTCAGCAAACATAAGGTCGAGGAAGAACCTATAAATTCAAAAGGATAGATGTCACGATGCATGACCAATTATGTGTAAAGTATCCTGCATTCTATTCATCCTCCCCCTCGTAAGGATGATGGGATAGATACTTTTATAACTGACTTGCATAAAGCAGCTGTTCCGTATAACGTCGCAACATTTATCTTAGAATGAATAAATGAATGATTTGAAGTTCTCTGTCATCCTTTTACCTTAGACAAGATGCTATTTATCCCTTAGGAGGTAGGTAAGCTACACAGCCTGCTAATCAGTTCCACTTGTGGGTATACAGTACACCCAGGGATATTGGGCTGAAAAAAGTTGCCTGGGAATTCCAGACTCCGGCCTTTAGCGCTTGTGCCACAGGCAGGTTCTTCCTGAGGGCTAGAGTAGATCCAATACAGTATTCTGGCTTTGTGTGATTGCCTCCGGATGATCATAGACGCTGCAATGATTTCCCAATAGCAGTAGATTTTCATAGATTTCTTAATTTCGGTAAAAGATTGCGAGATTCCTGATCACTGTAACCGATCGTAAGCTTTGCCACCGTGGCACACAGCCAATCCCATGGGAAAATGCCCATGGTGGAAAGCAAGTGCAAGACAACCTGCCTTGCAAGAAATGAACAATCAGAATAGTCCCCTTAGACAAAACAAAATGGTATGGTACAAGGAAACCTTGCACTCGTACAGGTAAGATTTCATTTTTTTGTACTGTATATGCAATGGGAACGGTCCAAGGTTTCTCTTTCATTGCATCATCATACTGCATAGAAGAGCAAGAATGAAGTAGATGCCAGAAGCAGAGACTTAAAAATCACTTAAGAAGTTGCGGTGTCTGATCGTGTAACACTGAAAAAATGTGGTGAATACACGAATCTCATAACTAAACATATTTACGAAGAAATACTGTAAGCACTTCCAGTAGGTAACATCTCTGAACATACTCTATTTACAATTCACTCTGGTTTGTGAGGGCCCTATTTCCCCATCAAGAAAACGAGAGATGGATCTCGTACCAGCAAGAGTGCTTGCAACAGGCATGAGAGCATGTGTATCCCAACTGTTTAGCACTAGGTATACTTGTTATGAACCACTTAGTGTTGTGTATGATCTTTGTATGTACACTGCCCGCCCCACATACTCTGAGATGATTGGACACATAACTACGTTGATTAGACCTACTTAGGTGCCGTCTTCCCTCTCAAGTACTGTAAAGCAATAACTTTTGATTAGAGCAACTGGATTCACCATGAGACCAACGACGGTTGACAAACAGTACAGTACAGTAGTATGCAGGCTCCTTCTTGTGAGAGAGCACAAGTAACCAGTGTGTAAGCACTTTTATCGCATACAGTACAGATACGTATCTTTGGGGAAGGAATGATCCTGGTAAGTATTCTATTGCCTTGCAACATTAGCTGGCAAACAAAGAATTATCAAGTTTCTTGACGTTCTAGATGAATATCAACTCTCATCAGATGAGCATAGAGAACAGTAGAGCGTTACCAAACTGGAGATGGCATCATGCACCAGCAGTAAAGCGCACTTGAGAACGAAAAGGTATGCCAATAGGATTTGATGAGAGCTTTCCACATGGGAGAGTATTGTGCTCAGATAAGATGCCAACAGGGGAGCACGCTTGTGTGCGAATAGATAGAACACAAGCAAGAGAATGCTCTTAGTACCATGAATGAGAGTGCTACCGCAAACAAGGGAAGTGGCACTCCATAGGAGAGTGCGAACGTGAGCAGGTGCGGTGATGCACAATTGCAAGCATTTAGACAGTGCACAATCGTGTTGTGCAACTACGAGGGGGTGAGATACCATACAATTGCAAGGTGAGATGGCGCAAAATTGCAAGCTGGTGAGATGGCATGCAATTGCCAAAAGGGGAGATGGAGTGCAATAGCCAGAAAGTGAGATGGAGCGCAATCGCAAGCAGGTGAGATGGCACGCGAGCAGGAGAGATGAGGCGCTATTACAACTAAGGGAGATAGTGCTTCAATAGATGTGTGCAATTGTGAACAGGTGAGCTAGCGCTCCCATAGGAGCACCCGATCATGAGGTGAGGTAGTATTCTTTTAGATGTGAGTGATCAAATGCAGTGGCGCTCCCGCAGGAGCGAGCAATCACAAACAGGTGAAATGCCAGTCATGAACCAAGATTGTAAACAGATATGGTGGCTCTCTCTTAAAAGTGCTCAAGCACATAGTAGGACTCTAATGGGCACATAACCCTGCCTTCTTTCTTCATTCAAAATGGGGGAATAGAAGTGCAACACCCCTCCTACCCTGCAGTGTGCTCTATGTCCGATGAGTGCGTGGATTCACTGTTGGCACAAAATAATGATCTTCTATCAACAGTGTACAGTGACGTTTCATTCACAGGTTACGATGCCATCATCGTCACTACTCCACACTATTATTATTATCATTACTTGCCAAACTACAACCCTAATTGGAAAATCAAGATGCTATATGCCCAGGGGCTCCAACAGGGAAAATAGCCCAGTGAGGAGAGGAAAGAAGGGAAAATAAAATACTTTAAGAACAGTAACAACATTAAAATGTTATTTTCATTAGTAAAATAAATTTTTGAATATACTTACCCGATGATCATGTAGCTGTCAACTCCGTTGCCCGACAGAAATCTACGGTCGGGATACGCCAGCGATCGCTATCCAGGTGGGGGTGTACTCAACAGCGCCATCTGTGAGCAGGTACTCAAGTACTTCTTGTCAACAAGAACTCAATTTTCTCCTCGGTCCACTGGTTCTCTATGGGGAGGAAGGGCGGGTTCTTTAATTCATGATCATCGGGTAAGTATATTCAAAAATTTATTTTACTAATGAAAATAACATTTTTCAATATTAATCTTACCCGATGATCATGTAGCTGATTCACACCCAGGGTGGTGGGTGGAGACCAGCATACATGTTAACAAAGAAGCTAAGTATCCCGTATTTCATTTTATTAGTTATTCAAAATAACAAACATAAAATAAATAAGTACCTGGTAAGGAAGTCGACTTGAACCATTACTCTGCCTTTATTAAGTACGTCTTCCTTACTGAGCCTAGCGGTCCTCTTAGGATGCTGAACGACTCTTAGGTGCTGAAGTATAAAGGGCTGCAACCCATACTAAAGGACCTCATCACAACCTCTAACCTAGGCGCTTCTCAAGAAAGAATTGACCACCTGCCAAATCAACCAGGATGCGGAAGGCTTCTTAGCCGACCGTACAACCCAAAGAACAACAATAAAAAGTATTCAAGAGAAAGGTTAAAAAGGTTATGGGATTATGGGAATGTAGTGGCTGAGCCCTCACCTACTACTGCACTCGCTGCTACGAATGGTCCCAGGGTGTAGCAGTTCTCGTAAAGAGACTGGACATCTTTGAGATAGAATGATGCGAACACTGACTTGCTTCTCCAATAGGTTGCATCCATAACACTCTGCAGAGAACGGTTCTGTTTGAAGGCCACTGAAGTAGCCACAGCTCTCACTTCATGTGTCCTTACCTTCAGCAAAGCAAGGTCTTCTTCCTTCAGATGAGAATGTGCTTCTCTAATCAGAAGCCTGATGTAGTAAGAAACTGCGTTCTTAGACATTGGTAGAGAAGGCTTCTTGATAGCACACCATAAGGCTTCTGATTGTCCTCGTAATGGTTTTGACCTTCTTAGATAGTACCTAAGAGCTCTAACTGGGCAAAGTACTCTCTCCAGTTCGTTCCCCACCAAGTTGGACAGGCTTGGGATCTCGAACGACTTAGGCCAAGGACGTGAAGGAAGCTCGTTTTTAGCCAAAAAACCGAGCTGCAAGGAACATGTAGCCGTTTCAGATGTGAAACCTATGTTCCTGCTGAAGGCGTGGATCTCACTTACTCTTTTAGCTGTTGCTAAGCACACGAGGAAAAGAGTTTTTAATGTGAGGTCCTTAAAAGAGGCTGATTGGAGCGGTTCAAATCTTGATGACATAAGGAACCTTAGGACCACGTCTAGATTCCAGCCTGGAGTGGACAACCGACGTTCCTTTGAGGTCTCAAAAGACCTAAGGAGGTCCTGTAGATCTTTGTTGGTGGAAAGATCCAAGCCTCTGTGGCGGAAAACCGCTGCCAACATACTTCTGTAACCCTTGATCGTAGGAGCTGATAGGGATCTTACGTTCCTTAGATGTAACAGGAAGTCAGCAATCTGGGTTACAGTGGTACTGGTTGAGGAAACTGCATTGGCCTTGCACCAGCTTCGGAAGACTTCCCATTTAGACTGATAGACTCTGAGAGTGGATGTCCTCCTTGCTCTGGCAATCGCTCTGGCTGCCTCCTTCGAAAAGCCTCTAGCTCTTGAGAGTCTTTCGATAGTCTGAAGGCAGTCAGACGAAGAGCGTGGAGGTTTGGGTGTACCTTCTTTACGTGAGGTTGACGCAGAAGGTCCACTCTTAGAGGAAGAGTCCTGGGAACGTCGACCAGCCATTGCAGCACCTCTGTGAACCATTCTCTCGCGGGCCAGAGGGGAGCAACCAACGTCAGCCGTGTCCCTTTGTGAGAGGCGAACTTCTGAAGTACCCTGTTGACAATCTTGAACGGCGGGAATGCATACAGGTCGAGATGGGACCAATCCAGCAGAAAGGCATCCACGTGAACTGCTGCTGGGTCTGGAATCGGAGAACAATACAACGGGAGCCTCTTGGTCATCGAGGTAGCGAACAGATCTATGGTTGGCTGACCCCATAGGGCCCAAAGTCTGCTGCAAACATTCTTGTGAAGGGTCCACTCTGTGGGGATGACCTGACCCTTCCGGCTGAGGCGATCTGCCATGACATTCATATCGCCCTGAATGAACCTCGTTACCAGCGTGAGCTTTCGATCTTTTGACCAAATGAGGAGGTCCCTTGCGATCTCGAACAACTTCCTCGAATGAGTCCCTCCCTGCTTGGAGATGTAAGCCAAGGCTGTGGTGTTGTCGGAGTTCACCTCCACCACCTTGTTTAGCTGGAGGGACTTGAAGTTTATCAAGGCCAGATGAACCGCCAACAACTCCTTGCAATTGATGTGAAGTGTCCTTTGCTCCTGATTCCATGTTCCCGAGCATTCCTGTCCGTCCAATGTCGCACCCCAGCCCGTGTCTGATGCGTCCGAGAAGAGACGGTGGTCGGGGGTCTGAACAGCCAATGGTAGACCTTCCTTGAGAAGAATGCTGTTCTTCCACCACGTTAGAGTAGACCTCATCTCTTCGGAAACAGGAACTGAGACCGTCTCTAGCGTCATGTCCTTTATCCAGTGAGCAGCTAGATGATACTGAAGGGGGCGGAGGTGGAGTCTCCCTAACTCGATGAACAGGGCCAGCGATGAAAGTGTCCCTGTTAGACTCATCCACTGCCTGACTGAGCATCGGTTCCTTCTCAGCATGCTCTGGATGCATTCTAGGGCTTGGTTGATCCTTGGGGCCGACGGAAAAGCCCGAAAAGCTTGACTCTGAATCTCCATACCCAGGTAGACAATGGTCTGGGATGGGACGAGCTGGGACTTCTCTAAATTGACCAGGAGGCCCAGTTCCTTGGTCAGATCCATAGTCCATCTGAGATTCTCCAGACAGCGACGACTTGTGGGAGCTCTTAAAAGCCAGTCGTCTAAATAGAGGGAGGCTCTGATGTCTGCCAAGTGAAGGAATTTCGCAATATTCCTCATCAGTCTGGTAAACACAAGAGGTGCCGTGCTTAGGCCAAAGCACAGGGCTTGGAACTGGTACACAACCTTTCCAAAGTCGAATCTTAGGAAAGGTTGGGAGTCTGGATGGATGGGGACGTGAAAGTATGCGTCTTTCAGGTCTAACGAGACCATCCAGTCCTCCTGCCTGACCGCTGCTAGGACCGACTTCGTCGTCTCCATCGTGAACGTCTGCTTGGTGACAAAAGCATTGAGAGCACTGACGTCCAGCACCGGTCTCCAACCTCCTGTCTTCTTGGCTACCAGGAAGAGACGGTTGTAAAAGCCCGGGGATTGATGATCCCGGACTATGACCACCGCTTCCTTTTGTAGCAAGAGCGACACCTCTTGTTGCAACGCTAGCCTCTTGTCCTTCTCCTTGTAGTTGGGAGAGAGGTTGATGGGAGATGTAGCTAGAGGGGGATTGCGGCAGAACGGAATTCTGTATCCCTCCCTTAGCCACTTTACAGACTGAGCGTCTGCACCTCTGCTCTCCCAAGCTTGCCAGAAGGTCTTGAGTCTGGCTCCCACTGCTGTCTGGAGAGGAAGGCAGTCAAAACTTGTCTTTTGCGGACTTGGAACCCTTCTTGGACTTGCCACGGTGACTGTCTGCACGGGTACCTCCTCTGCTGGAGGTTCTGCCACGAAAGGGCGGGATGAACCTAGAAGCAGGTGTGTCAACTGCTGCAGGGCGGAAGGGTCTAGGTACGGAAGGTAAGGTTTTAGCCTTACGTGCAGACGAAGCCATCAGATCATGAGTATCCTTCTGGATAAGTGATGCAGCCATCCCCTTAATCAACTCCTCCGGAAACAGACACTTGGAGAGAGGAGCAAACAACAACTCTGACTTCTGGCAAGGAGTGATACCAGCAGATAAGAAGGAGCAAAGATGTTCTCTCTTCTTAAGGACTCCTGATACATATGAAGCCGCAAGTTCACCAGACCCATCCCGAATTGCCTTGTCCATGCTAGACATGATCAGCATGGCCGAGTCCTTATCTGAAGGGAAAGTCTTCCTGCTTAAGGCTCCCAAACACCAATCGAGGAAGTTGAATATCTCGAAGGCACGAAAGACTCCCTTCAACAGATGATCTAAATCGGAAAAGGACCAGCAGATCTTCGAACGTCTCATAGCCAACCTGCGGGGAGAGTCAACCAGACTTGAGAAGTCGGCCTGGGCAGAGGCAGGAACCCCCAAGCCGGGTTCCTCTCCCGTGGCATACCAGACGCTCGACTTAGAAGCAAGCTTGGGAGGAGGAAACACAAAAGAGGTCCTTCCCAGTTGCTTCTTGGAATGCAACCAGTCCCCCATAACCCTCAAAGCTCTCCTAGATGATCTGGCGAGAACAAGCTTGGTGAAGGGAGGCGCAGCAGACTGCATGCCCAGAGCAAACTCGGAGGGAGGAGAACGAGGGGTTGCAGACACAAAATGCTCAGGATACAAGTCCCTGAACAAGGCAAGGACTTTGCGAAAGTCTAAGGAGGGTGGCGAAGACTTGTGCCCTTCAATATCAGAGTGAGGTTCATCCAGATGTGCAGCTTCATCATCCGATACATCATCATCCGAAAGTTGAGTTGTGAGTGGCAAAGGCAGAGCAGCAAGCTGAACGGCTGAATCCGGCAGAACGGGTGCATGCGTACCTGCGGATCCAACATCATGCCTCTGCTGGTCGGTCTGCGAGCTGGCAACAACACAAGCAGAGGGCTGGTGTGTGGGAGGGGCTGCGGTGGGCTGAGGAGCATGCGGTATGGTATGCAGAGCATGCTGTAAGGTATGCGGCTCATGCTGCATGGAATGCGGAGCATGCTGTAAGGTATGCAGAGCATGCTGCATGGGCTGAGGAGAATGCCGCATAGTGCTGGAACCCGGCAACTCCTGATGCGGCAGCTCACGCATGTTAGCAGATGGTGCAGCAAGAACATGCGTCTGGCAGGGAGGACTGCGCATCGGTGGAGGAGCTCTCACAGGTGGAGTGTGGGAGCAGGCAGCCGCAGTATCTGCTGAGCGCACAACCTCTGCGGGTTGTAGGTTAACAGGAGAGGTGTTAACTTTCTCGGCATGATACTCCTGCATGAATGCCGCAAGCTGAGACTGCATAGTCTGCAGCATGGACCACTTAGGGTCTACTGTGGTTGGAGCAACAACAGACGGAGCAGTAGCCTGTTGAGGGACCACTCTACCTCTCTTGGGAGGTGTGCAGTCATCAGATGACTGTGGCGAGTCCGAACTGACCCAGTGGCTACACCTGGGCCGTTGGACTAGCTCGGAAGGGACCTTACGTTTGAGCGGTCGTGAGACCTTGGTCCACCGTTTCCTCCTGGAAACTTCTTCCACAGACGAGGAATGTAAGGGCTCATTCGTCTGTATGTGGATGGGACGATCCTTAACAGATACGTCCGCAACCACTGAGGATACATCCGTGCGCCGATCAAGGCCTGCCGAACCCTTTGGTCCTTCGACATTGCTTCTCCCCTGGGCTTGGGAGCTTGCAAGAGGTCCCGGACTGGGAGGACGACTGGCACGCACAGATGTACCCTCATGCGCAACACTGACACTGACACTATGCACATCACTAGCACTAACACTTCCCACTGCACTCTTCGCTTTCAGCTCTCTGACATCTGCCAAGAGCTGATTACGGTCACTAACCAACGACTCCACCTTCTCACCGAGAGCCTGAATGGCACGCAACATATCAGCCATTGCAGGCTGAGCACTCGTAGCAGGTTCGGGAGTCACCACCACAGGGGAAGGAAAAGGTTGAGGGGCATGGGGAGAGGAAAAATCCACAGAGCGAGAAGAACTCCTCCTATCTCTCTCCTTCTCTAACCTACGTGCATATCTAAGGAATTCGTTAAAATCGAATTCCGAAAGCCCAGCACATTCCCCACATCGATCTTCCAATTGACAGGATTTACCCCTACAATTGGAACATACGGTGTGAGGATCTATAGAGGCCTTCGGAAGACGCCTAGTACAAGTCCTAACACTACACTGCCTGTATTTAGGAACTTGGGACTGGTCAGACATCTTGAATTTAGAAGTAGTCAAGGGGGAATTCCAAAATTAAGCAAAGTTCGTTAACCAATAAATCAAATTAATTCCAAAAGCTTTCTAAGCTAAGGATAAAGCTTCCTGAACAGCGAAGGCTAAACTTTAGAGCAAATACATCACCAAATCGTGAACAATAACTCCAAAATCAACAGCGTATCCAAGTAGGTCTTGCCGGCGGCACGACAGAGGAAAAATTGAGTTCTTGTTGACAAGAAGTACTTGAGTACCTGCTCACAGATGGCGCTGTTGAGTACACCCCCACCTGGATAGCGATCGCTGGCGTATCCCGACCGTAGATTTCTGTCGGGCAACGGAGTTGACAGCTACATGATCATCGGGTAAGATTAATATTGAAAAATTAATATCTCTTACATAAACTATCAAAACTTTAACTTGGCCCTAGCTTGGGTGGAGAGGGGGCTTGGGTGCTGTTCATATGTATATATGGTCAGTCTCTAGGGCATTGTCCTGCTTGATAGGGCAATGTCACTATCCCTTGTCCCTACCATTCTTGAGTTGTGTTTAAACCTTTAAACTCCATTAACATTATTTTGAACAGACTTAATCAAATTTACATATTTAAGAGGAATTCCATAATAACGCAACTCTCTCCACAAAATTGACCGGTGCACACTATCAAAGACTTTTACATAGTATACAAATGCCATTAAAAGTGGATTTCTATATTCTACGCATTGCTGTACAACATGTCTCAAAATTAAAATTTGGTCGTACAACTTCTACCTTTTATAAATCCTGCTAGTTCATGTCTCAGCTTTTCATCAATCTTTCTCTCTAGTCTCTTTAGAATAGTGATACCTTTGTAATTATTGCAATCAGTCAGGTCTCATTTTTTAGCCATTTTCAACAACACTCCAAATTCTCATTCATCAGGTTTTGCTTTTTCATGCCACATTCTACAAAACAATCATTTTCTGCCAGTATCAAGGGGCTTTCCATCTCCTGAGTTTTTTAATGATAACTTCGACTTCAAACACACTGAATTCATTCATGGGCACATCAAGGTCTTCATCATCTTCAGGTATATCAGTCACATTATTCCCTTCATATCTCCTATTCATGACATCACTAAAGTGTTCCATCCAATGTTGCCTTTCATCATCTTCTGTTGTTATAACAGACCCATCTCTCTTTTAGAAGGGTATATGCTTCTTCTTTGCCGCCGTAGAGATTTCATTAATAATTCTAGGCGTGACTCTTACACCATAGTTGTTGCCTGAATTATAGCTTTGTCAACCTAATCTGCTTTTCTGTCTAAATACTCGCTCCATTCATTCATGGCTTTTTTTTTTTTACTTCACGATCGATACTGGAATACTTAGAATGCTCTACCTTGCAATTTTCATTAATTCTTCAAAAACTTTTAACAATCAATTTCTGTCTCCATTTTATAGTATCCCACATATCATTTGACATCCATAGTTTTCTCCTTGTAATTACATGTCCCAAAACTTCACTACCAACTGACTGATAAATGTTCTTAATATCACACCATTCTTCATCATTGTCTGCTCTTCATCTCTCAAAGTCTAAGATCATAAATCGATTTCTGCATTCAATAGCAATTGTGTCTATGTTCTCATCTTCTAGAAACTTAGTTGTATCAAACCTAGTTATGAGGTAGTAGGTTGGCCAAGGCACCAGCCGCCCGTTGAAATACTACCGCCAGAGAGTTATGGGGTCCTTTGACTGGCCAGACAGTACTACGTTGGATCCTTCTCTTTGGTTACGGTTCTTTCTCTTTGCCTACACATACGCCGAATAGTCTGGCCTATTCTTAACAGATTCTCCTCTGTCCTCACACACCTGACAACACTGAGGTTACTAAACAATTCTTCTTCGCTCAAGGGGTTAACTACTGCACTGTATTTGTTCTGTGGCTACTTTCCTCTTAGTAAGGGTAGAAGAGACTCTTTAGCTATGGTAAGCAGCTCTTCTAGGAGAAGGACACTCCAAAATCAAACCATTGTTCTCTAGTCTTGGGTAGTGCCATAGCCTCTGTACCATGGTCTTCCACTGTCTTGGGTTAGAGTTCTCTTGCTTGAGGGTACAATCAGGCACACTATTCTATTTAATTTCTCTTCATCTTGTTTTGTTAAAGTTTTCATAGTTTATATAGGAAATATTTATTTTAATGTTACTCTTCTTAAAATATTTTATTTTTCCTTCTTTCCTTTCCTTACTGGGCTATTTTCCCTGTTGGGGCCCCTGGGCTTATAGCATTTTGCTTTTCCAGCTAGGGTTGTAGCTTAGCAAATAATAATAATAATAATAATAATATTCTATCTACATTTCTGTTGGGTGCTTTCACTTTTAATATCAGTGTGGCAATGGAGAGTTGGTGATCCCTATGCATATCTGCACCCTTATAGCTTCTTACATTTCTCAGAGTCCTACTTCTCTCTTTATTAATGGCTATGTGATCTATTTGATTTTTGTAATTCCACACTGTTAAGTCCATGTATATTTGTGGATGTCCTTATGCTTGAAGAGTACCTCCAATGACAGAATTGTTTGTTGAACAGAAGCATAAATTGTGCTCCTATTTCATTTGCAACTTCACAAAGACCTTCAACACCCATTACATTCTCTATACCTTGATTATTCTTTCCAACTTTAGCACTGAAGTCACCAATTACAATTTTCACCTCTCGCTCCGGGATCTCATCTATTACACTCTGCAGTTCTTCATAGTATTCATCTTTCCTTTCTTCGGGGGAGTCATTTGTTGGTGCATAGCAAACTATCATACTCATATTGCACTGCCTTGTTTTAAACTTTGCAAGTAACAATTTACTACTTACAGCTCTCCACTCAATTAAAGCCTTTTCTGCTCTAGCTGTCTCATCATCCCTACCCCTTCTCTTCCAACTCAATATGGAGTTTTTATGATAAAACAAAGTTTTATGAATACTTACCTGGCAGTTATATATATATATATATATAGCTTAGTCTCTGACGTCTGGCAGAATTTTTCAAAACTCGCGGCAACCGCCGTGTGGTGGTTGTGCGATTAGGTGGTTAACAACTCTTACAGGGTGGTACGTGGAATCATTCCCGTTTTCTGTTCCTCAGATCATCTTTGCCCGACCTGTCTCCTGAGGGGAGGTGGGTGGGCCTTAAAATATAGATATAACTGCCAGGTAAGTACTGTATTCATAAAACTTTGTTTTATCATAAAAATTCCATTTTTATGAATAGAACTTACCTGGTAGTTATATATATATACAGCTGATTCACACATTTGGAGGAGGGTGACAGACAGTTAACATCGTTGGGAAAACAACAATAAGTTGTAGGAGAAAAAACACCTTGATTCCTTACCTGCTAAGGTAGCTGACTTCAAAGGTTCCTGCCTCTTGAGTCGCTTTCCCTTAGGGGTGTCAGCCAGGAGTGGACCTGTCATGCTGAAACCACTCAATCGAGTCTGTCAAACGGGGTGAGACCAACAACTTGACTAAACTTCAGAACTACCTATGCCCCTTTTTTTTAAAAACTGCAACCTTACTTAAACTAACCACCTAACCTTGCAGAATAGATATAAACTATCTAGCTAGACTGAGGGTACTGTACCACAAGTCAAAGTCCTCAGACAACCGTAAAAACACCGACCCAAACACAGGCATACAAAAGCTAAGGTTGAGGGGAGGTAGTAACTCCTTTGCCTATTACAGAAGCTGCAGCTACGTATGGGCCTAAGGTGTAACACCTTTAATAATCCACTCTTACCTCTCTGAGGTAATGAGAGGCGAACACAGAGTTGCTTCTCCAGAACGTTGCATCCATAATCTGCCTAACTGACATATTCTTACGATATGCCAGCGAAGTAGCAATAGCTCTCACTTCGTGAGCCCTTACTTTCAAAAGGCCGAAGTACTCCTCCTCACACAAGAGGTGAGCTTCTCTTATAGTTTCCCTCAGGAAGAATGACAATGCATTCTTTGAAAGGGGCTTTTGCGGATCTTTCACTGAGCACCATAAGGAATTAGATGCACCTCTAACATTCTTAGTGAGATAAATACGCTCTGAGGGCTCTAACTGGATTAGTGAGGTTAGGGACCTCAAAAGTCCTCGGCCACGGTTTTGATGGATTCTCGTTCTTAGCGAGGAAGTCAATCCTCAATGCACATACTGCTCCATTCTGGTTGAAACCCACTTGTTTCTCAATAGCGTGAACCTCGCTGATCCTTTAAGCTGTGGCCAGAGCCATCAGGAAGAGGGTTTTCTTCGTAGCATCTCTAAGAGACGCTTGTGAGATGGGTTCGAACTTCTTGGTGCATAGTAACTTCAGAACCACATCCAGATTCCAAGCTGGGGGCCTTAACTGAGCCTGCTTAGTTGTCTCAAAAGACTTCACGAGGTCTTGCAAGTCTTTATTCTGAGACAAATCTAAGCCTCTGTGCCTACAGACAGCTGAGAGCATACTCCTATACCCTTTAATCGTGGATACGGCCAGTTTAGCATCCTGTCTGAGGGACAACAAAAAATCCGCTATTTGGCTCACAGAGGTAGTGGTTGAGGAAACTTTGTGCTGCCTACACCAAGCTCTAAAGGTTTCCCACTTAGATTGGTAGACTATTTGCGAAGAGACCCTCCTCGCTCTGGCGATAGCTCTTGCAGCTTGCGCAGAAAAAAACCTCTCGCTCTGACAAGCTTCTCGATAGTCTGAAGGCAGTCAGTCTTAGAGCGAAGGGGTTTTGATGATACCTCTCGAAGTGGGGCTGTTTGAGAAGCTTTGGACTTGGAGGAAGGCTTCTTGGAAAGTCCACCAACATGTCCACCACTTCCATGAACCATTCTCTTGTTAGCCAGAATGGAGCTACTAGGATCATTCTTCCTGATTTGAGGAGAGCGAATTTCCTGACGACCAGATTGATGATCTTGAACACGGGGAACGCATATGTGTCCATCCCCATCCAATCCATCAAGAAGGTGTCTACTGCTATTGGCTCCTCGCCCGAGACTAGGGATCATTAGTTGGGGATCCTCTTGTTTTGGTTGGAGGCGAAGAGGTCTATTAAAGGTCTCACCCATAACTTCCACAGACTCTGACAGACCAGTTGGTTGAGGGTCCATTCTGTGGGAAGAACTTGCCCTTTCCTGCTGAGCATGTCTACTCTTACATTCTTCTGTCCCTGCACGAATCTTTTTAGCAGTTCTATTTTGTTTTCCTTTGACCATAGAAGGAGCTCCTTTGTTGTTTCAAAGACACAGAGAGTGAGTTCCCCCTTGCTTTCTGATGTTAGCTAGAGCCGTGGTGTTGTCCGAGTTGACTTCCACTATCCTCCCTGACACTGAGTCTTTGAACGCCTTCAGTCCTAACAGAATGGCCATCAACTCTTTCTTGTTGATGTGCCATCCGGTCTGATTCTTTTCCCAAGAGCCTGAGACCTCCTTGCTTACTAGTGTTGCTCTCCATCCTGACTCCGAAGCGTCTGAGAACAACACTAGGTCTGGGTTCTTCCTGTACAGGGAGATTCCTTCTCCTAACAAAGCTGGATCCAGCCACCAAATCAGATGATCCTTGACTTCTGCTGGAATGGGGAAGGAAAAGGAGTCTTCTTGAATCCTCCTGTTCCACACCTTTGATAGGAAGTGTTGAAGAGGTCTGAGGTGCAGTCTTCCCAAAGAGACAAACTGTTCGAGCGAGGAGAGGGTTCCCAGCAAACTCATCCAATCCCTCGCTGAGCACTTCTGTCTCTTCAAGAATTCTCGAACCTTCTCGAGGCACCTGGTTTACCTCTCATGGGAGGGAGAAGTCCGAAAACGAACTGAGTCCAGAACTATCCCCAAATAAAGAATAGTCTGACTCGGCTCGGTCTGAGATTTCTCCCTGTTGATGACGAGACCCAGTTCTTGAGCCATCGTGAAAGTCTTGTGTAGGTCCTCCAGACATTTCTCTTTCGACCGCAATCTTATCAACCAGTCGTCCAGATAAAGAGCTACTCCTATCCCCTCTTGATGAAGCCACCCTGCCACGTTCGCCATTACTCTGGTGAAGACTTGAGGAGCAGTGCTGAGGCTGAAGCAAAGGGCCTTGAACTGGAAGCACTTGCCTTGGATCATGAATCTCAGGTACTTCCTTGAAGTCGGATGGATGGGGACGTGAAAATAAGCGTCCTGTAAATCCAGAGACACCATCCAGTCCCCTGGACGTACTGCTGCCAGCACCGACTGAGTTGCCTCCATGGTAAATTTTGTCCTTTCCACGAAGACGTTCAGAGCTGACATCCAGAACGGGTCTCCATCCACCCGAGTTCTTGGGTACCAGAAACAGGCGATTGTAGAAACCTGGGGAGGATAGTTCCAGAACTTGTTCTATCATTCCCTTCTCCAGCATCTGGTCCACCAGGTCCAGTAGGGCCCTTTGTTTCATGGCATCCGAGTACTGAGCCACTAAGGCTAGAGGAGTATTTGAAAGCGGAGGCTTCTTCAAAAGGGGGATCTTGTATCCCTCTTTGATGACTGAGAGGGACCAGGCGTCCGCCCCTCTTTTCTTCCAAGCCTGCCAAAAAAGTGACAGTCTTGCTCCTACCGCTGTCTGGAGGACTTGGAGCGGGATCTAAACGAACCTCTATTCGTCCTTCCGCCCGTCTCCTGCCTTCTTCCCCTGAAGTCTGATCTCGAAGGAGCTCTACCTCGAAAGGGCTGTTGAAATTTCCTCTCCTCTCTCTTCAGAGACGAAGGAATGACTGGCAAAGGCTTTCTAGCAGAGCGCGACAGGAGGTCTTGAGTGGCCTTTTGCGCAAGCGAAAGGGTAATGTCCCTGACAAGGGACTCAGGAAAGAGATGTTCTGAGAGAGGGGCGTAAAGGAGCTCAGACTTCTGCGCAACCGTAACTGATCTGGAAGCAAAAGAACATAACAGGGCCCTCTTCTTCAAAACTCCTGCCGAAAAAAGGGAAGCCAACTCATTAGACCCATCCCTAAGAGCTTTGTCCATGCATGCCATGATACTATTAAGGTCTTCTGTTTCCTCCACTCCTTCGGTTTTCCTGGCCAAAGTACCTAGAGACCAGTCCAAAACACTAAAAACTTCAAAGGCTCGGAAAATCCCCTTGACGAGGTGGTCAAGCTCAGACATTGACCACATAACCTTCGCCGAGTTAAGGGCATGCCTTCTAGCAGAGTCAACAATACCAGAGAAGTCCCCCTGGGAGGAGGCAGGAACTCCCAGGCCCAGAGGTTCTCCAGTCTCGTGCCACATGCCCGCCTTCGAAGCAAGTCGATCTGGTGGAAAAGAGAAGGTGGTCTTAACCGCTTGCCTACGCTCCTTCATCCACTCATCAACTTTAGCGAGAGCCTTCCTAGCAGAGATGGAGAGCTTCATTTTGATGAAGGCCGACTGCTTTTTGGCCTTCTTCCTCCTAAACTGCGATTAAGGAGAACGAGGGGCAGCAGGAAGAAACTCCTCCCCATAAAGCTCAAGGAGTGAGCGAGAGAGAACCTTATAATCCCCAGCCGCGTTCGCAGGCTTGTCTTCATCCTCTGAGACATCTTCAAGATCTTGTCCCACCTCTACTACAGTCTCTCTTCGGGCTGAAGGTTCACCTGCATCCGAAAGAGGCAAATCGTAGGATGCGTCCTGTAGGAGAGGGCTGCATGCGTCCTGACACCGAGAACCGTGTGCGTCCTGGCGCCGCGCACTGGAATTGTCCAGGCGCCGAGCGCTAGAAGAGTTCTTGAGGCGGTAGGCGGATGCATCCTGGCGCCGGGAGCTGGAAGCGTCCTTGCGCTGAGAGCTGCAATCGTCCTGGAGAAGCAGGCTGGAATCGTCCTGGCGCCGAGAGCGAGAGACGGAATCATCCTGGAGGCGAGTCGATGAGGAAGAAGCGCGGTACCGCGCCTTTGACGAAACGCGCTGAGGTTCCCAGGTAGAGGAACTCCGTTCCCTCTTAGAGGCCGATTTCTTAACAGGTAATGAGTCATCCTTACGTCTGTCCAACTGGGGGAAAGGGCGGCTAAAAGCTTGTACCAAAGAAAAAAGCTGCATTTGCATAACAGTCATAAAAGACTTAGCGACTGCTGCTGGATCCTGCGGTTCCGAAGGCGATGGTTGTCGAGTAGCGCTGGTTGAAGGAGAAGGATCTCTCGACGGTCTCTCTTGAATTTCGTCTCTCGGCTTTGGTCTTTTCACTGGAACGGCGTCCAAGTAATCCTCAGAAAGGTTCGGGGCTACTTGAACAGGGAGAGCGAGAACGAGTGTGTTCAGTTCGGTTCCACCTCCTCTTGGTTGGTCTCGAAGCCTCATACTGCCATTTGCATCTGGGAGAGGGGTTCGGGGAGGACACCATCACTTCCGACACGCCTTTTCCGTGGCGGTCAAAAGCAGCCTGGGAAAATGCAACAGGACTGTCTGAGGCGACGGCTGACCGAGGATACATACCTCTCACTCCCTTATGGCCGTCGACGTACCTTCTCCCTTGGTCCTAGGAGCTTGGTAGAGGTCTAGACCTAGGGTGATGACAGGTTCGATCCGTCGCCACCTCCACTGCACTTTCACCAGCACTAATCTCACTCTCACTCTTACCTTTTGAGGCTGAAAGTTGGTCTTTAATAGCCTTCAACTCAGCCGCCATCCTGGCGTACCGAGGGTCATCCACAGATACCGTTCCTGTAGAAGGGGCAGGAGTTACTACCTCAAGGGAAGGTTCAACTTCCAAAGAGGAATTAATTAATGGGTCAATAAAATTATCTAAACTACGCTCACTAGCAGATTTAGATTTAGATCTCGAAGCCCTCCTGACTTTATCTAGCTCTAACTTGCGCACATAACGCTTCATAGCTAACCATTCTTTCTCGCTCAAAACCTCACATTCCTTGCACCTTTTATCAAGTGCACAATCAAAACCCCTGCAACCCAAACAAATAGTGGGAGGGTCTACCGAAACTTTCGGTAACCTCACCTTGCATTCCTCATTTACACACACACGAAAATGAAGTTTCTCACTCATATTAAACAAACCAATAATAACAGAATACAGTAAACACAAAAGCAATTGCCAAAACCCCAAGTCAATGTACTTAACCAAAAATAAGTCCGGTACAGCGACACAGGGAAAGCGAAACGAAAAACTCCAATGGCAGACCAACGATGTTGTCAGTCCAACCGGCAGAGATGATCTGAGGAACAGAAAACGGGAATGATTCCAAGTACCACCCTGTAAGGGTTGTTAACCACCTAACCGCACAACCATCACACGGCGGTTGACGCGAATTTTGAAAAATTCTGCTGGATATATAACTGCCAGGTAAGTTCTATTCATAAAACTGTTCCTCCTGAATAAATATATATATTGCCTTGGTTTAAGGTTCCCTTACCAATTCCCCTACAACGTGTTTCACTTAGGGCCAAGATATCCAAACTATATTTCATACATTCGTTTTCCACTTGCTGTAACTTCCCAATCTAATTCATAGTTCTAACATTCCAATTACTGTAACAATTTTCAGTTTTTCTTTAGCATTTATAAACCAGGAGATTTTTAGCATCACACTACACCTGGGACTGGGGGCCATTATCTTATCTTCCCTTTTCATTGACTGACTAAATCCCTAGAGGATTCACTGGCTAGATTCATCAAAGGATAGCCAGTTCCTTGTGATGCGCAGTGCCTATCTAACTAAGGCAAGTGACCCCTGTCAGTCCATACCGATTTCAGTAAAATTATCCGCCAGGCATCAGGAGTAGAAGCAGAAGAGACAACTTGTCTCTCGCCTTAAACCCAATTTGTCACCTTGCTGCCAGTGACTTCTCCGATATTTAGGGGGCATTTCCCCCACACCCAAAATTCTTGTTACTCCTTCAGGTCGCTCATCCACTTATATAACCGTTGGCAAACATGGATTGCTATGATATACCGCCTAGCTATAAATATTATATACCTGCGGTAAAATACTATTCATGTTTTACCTCCTGCTATATCTAACAGATGTACAAATACAGTCATGATACGCTCTTTCCCTACTGCATATTGGTAATTATGCTTAAATACAAATAAAGGTTAGAAATTTAATACAAGATAACTATTTTAGTAAACACTAAACACAAAGGCTGACCTCTTTGACAAAGCCTTTGGTATTACTAGTTGTCAAACCAATCGAAAATAATACGTATTCAAATTGAAAAAACAAAATATAAATATCAACTTACATCACGAGGTGGTGGAGATGTAAAAGATTTTTCCATCTGTAAAAGAACTGCCAACTTTACATCATCCATTTCTATAGTTTTAGTTTTCTTTGCATAATTTGCATATACTCTAGCATCATCCAGTATTTGGGACACATAACCTGTAACAGTTAACAAAATATTAAAAAAATACAGTACGATACAGAGAAAAGTACAATACACAAAGATCTAAACAAACTAACCTGATCTTAAAAGTCTACAGTAATCATACATCGTAATTCAAGTAATTCCAACAAATATTAATCTTCTGCTGTATCATTTAATGAAAATACTTATATGTAAACTGTGATTGCATCATGGTTCTAACTCATCTTTGCACCTCGACAACATGAAATCTTTGAATAATGCAAATAGTCATGCTGAACATCCTGTTTTATTGACTATACAATTCTAATTACTTGGAATTTACTCAATCTCAAGTAATATCATAAAGTATACTTCATACCACAAGTTTCAATAGGATTACCAGTACTCATTTTCAACAAATATGACAAATTCATCGATAATTTGTATTTTTCCTAACTATATAAACCTCAGCTATTTAATAGGGGTATTACTTTCGGCGTAGCTGAAATGATGAGCCACTAATTTTTAACGAGGGTTTACTACACACACCGCTAGTTAGCGGGGGTAGGGGAGAGTAGCTTGCTACCCCCCACCCCTCTCACACACCTGTGCTTGAGCTCACTTTGCTTGGTGGTAGGACTTCAAGGGGGATAGGGCTGGCGGGCAAGTTTGGTTAAATAGCTAAGGTTTGTATAGTTAGGAAAAATGACAAATTCGTAGATAATTTGTATTTTTCCTAACGATACAAACCTAGCTATTTACATGGGGTAATTACTTTGGCGCAGCCGATGACGAGCCATAAAGTTTTAACGAGGGTTTCCTACAGGGGGGGGGGGGGAGGAGCTTGCTACCCCTCCACCCTCACACACACCGGTAATTCGTCCACTTTACTTAGAGGTAGGACTTATCTTGGGGGACAGGGCTGGCGGGCACATAACTGTAAATAGCTAGGTTTGTATCGTTAGGAAAAATACAAATTATCTACGAATTTGTCATTTTTTTCGTAACTGAATACAAACCCCGCTATTTACATGGGGTGACTCAACCCTTAGGAAGGGAGGTAAGTCCCCTGCCATACTGGCTTTGGCTTGCCCGGGGGCCCCGAACACGAGTTCATGAAGCAACTCCAGGATTGGGGTCCCTGCACCTCGCAGGCAGTCAAGGACTGCTGCGGCCTACGTAAGTTGTGTGTGAAAGTGAGCAGTGACACGTCCTAGGAAGTTGACCTGGAGTCCTTAATAAGGAAATCTAGGCTAGGACTACCCAATACCACCTCGTCAGGGTATGGGGACATGACAGTATTACAAGTTAATACTAGGAACACAAGGAAGCATGGCTTACCTGCAGAGGTTCGAGGTCAGCTGTGCAAAGGACCCAGGATGCTGTTTTTCTCCAAGGGAGGAGAGGATGAAGAAAAGAAAAGGGCCAGACAGATCTTTTCATTCACACAGACTAAAACCGGGTAACAATGCCCTCAACCTTCTGCTACTTGTCCAATTAGGAGCCTGAGGTTAGACCAGCTGTTGTGCAGCCACCACAGGGCCATGAAGGTAGTCCGACGCTTCCAGACCCCAGCTTCCAGGACCTGCATCACAGAAAAGTTCTTCTTGAAGGCCAAGGACGCAGCCACGTCCCTGACATCATGCGCCCTAGGGCGCCGTGACGGGGGAGGGTCAGAACTCAAGGCCAGGTGGATTACCTTGCGGATCCAGGCCGAGATGGTGTTTCTGGTGACCCTCTTCTTCGTTGGCCCGGTGCTAACAAATAAGGCTCGCACCTGGGGCCGGACTGCAGCTGTTCTCTTCAGATACAACCTCAGACTCCTGACTGGGCACAGTAGGAGATGGTCTGGGTCATCTGTTACAGAACGAAGACTCGAGACCTGGAAAGAGTCGAACCTAGGGTCCGGCACTCCCGGGTTCTGAGTCTTAGCAACAAACTCAGGGATGAAGCTGAACGTTACCTCCCCCTATCCCCTTGAATGGGCGACATCGTAGGAGAGACCATGTAGTTCGCTGACTCGCTTGGCCGAGGCCAAAGCTAGCAGGAACACCGTCTTCCAGGTAAGGTGGCGATCTGAAGCCTGGCGTAATGGTTCGTAGGGAGGCCTCTTAAGAGACCTGAGGACTCGAACCACGTTCCAAGGAGGAGGTCTCACTTCCGACTGAGGGCAGGTAAGTTCATAACTCCGTATTAGCAGAGACAGTTCCAGCGAGGAGGAAATGTCCATTCCTTTGAGCCTGAAGGCAAGACTTAAGGCTGAGCGATAGCCTTTCACTGCCGAGACTGAAAGGCGCATTTCTTCCCGCAGATACACAAGGAACTCCGCTATTGCTGGTAAAGTAGCATCGAGGGGAGAGATACCCCTTCCACGGCACCAACCACAGAAAACTCGCCACTTCGCCTGGTAGACTCCTGCGGATGACCTGCGCAGGTGGCCAGACATCCTTTCCGCAACTTGTTGCGAAAATCCTCTCTCTTTGAGGAGATGCTGGATAGTCTCCAGGCGTGAAGTCGAAGCGAAGCTACGGCTTTGTGAAAGATGTTGGAGTGTGGTTGTTTGAGTAGCTCGTGACGTGGAGAGAGTTCCCTCGGAATCTCCGTGAGGAGCTGCAGAAGGTCCGGAAACCACTCTGCGTGATGCCATAGCAGAGCAATCAAGGTCATCGAGAGATTGACCGATGTTCTGGTCTTGTTGAGGACCCTCCTCATCACACAGAACGAGGGAAAGGCGTACACGTCGACGTTGTCCCACCGTTGTTGGAAGGCATCCTGCCAGAGGGCCTTGAGGTCCGGGACTGGGGAGCAGTACAGCGGAAGCTTGGTTTTCAACGCCGTAGCGAACAGGTCCACAGTCGGGGAACCCCACAAAGTCAGGACTTTGTTGACTATCTGAGGATCCAAAGACCACTCGGTACTCACTGTGATTACTAGACAATTCTTCTTCACCCAAGGGGTTAACTACTGCACTGTAATTGTTCAGTGGCTACTTTCCTCTTGGTAAGGGTAGAAGAGACTCTTTAGCTATGGTAAGCAGCTCTTCTAGGAGAAGGACACTCCAAAATCAAACCATTGTTCTCTATTCTTGGGTAGTGCCATAGCCTCTGTACCATGGTCTTACACTGCCTTGGGTTAGAGTTCTCTTGCTTGAGGGTACACTTGGGCACACTTTTCTATCTAGTTTCTCTTCCTCTTGTTCTGTTAAAGTTTTTATAGTTTAAATGGGAAATATTTATTTTAATATTGTTACTATTCCTAAAATGTTCTATTTTTCCTTATTTCCTTATTTCCTTTCCTCACTGGGCTATTTTCCCTGTTGGGGCCCCTGGGCTTATAGCATCCTGCTTTTCCAACTAGGGTTGTAGCTTAGCATTTAATAATAATAATAATAATAATAATCTGCGTCACTCTGCTCAGACTGTCGGCGAGCACATTCCTCTTGCCTGGAATGAAGCAAGCTGTAAGTGATATCGAGTGGACCTCGGACCATCTCAGGATCTCTACTGCAAGATGGGACAGCAGTTCCGAAAAGGTACCTCTCTGCTTGTTGATGTAAGCCACCACCGTGGTGTTGTCGCTCATCACCACTACGAAGTGACCCGCCAGGAATTGGTGGAACTTTTGAAGGCCCAGGAAAACGGCCTTCATCTCCAGCAGGTTTATGTGAAGGTACTTTTCTGATTCTGACCACAGGCCGGAGGCCTTGTGGTTCAGAACGTGGGCCCCCCACCCCTTGTTTGACGCGTCCGAAAACAACATCAAATCTGGGGAGGAGACGAGAAGATCCACTCCCTTTCGTAGGTTCTCGTCTACCACCCACCACTCCAGGTCCGACCGTTCCGCAGATCCCATAGGGATCAAGATGTCCGGGGAGTCGAGTCCTTGACTCCACCGGGACTTCAGTCGCCACTGAAGGGATCTCATCCTGAGGCGACTGCTGGGGACGAGACGGGTTAGAGAGGAGAGGTGGCCGAGGAGACAAAGCCACGATTGGGCTGGGAGTTCTTCTCGAGTGAGGAAAGGTCACGCGACCTTCTTCAGCCTTGCTATCCTTTCGTCTGATGGGAAGGCTTTGTGGAGATTGGTGTCTATGATCATGCCTAGATATACGTCTCTGAGAGGGCTGCAGAGAAGACTTTTCGAGGTTTACCACGATCCCCAGATCCCGGCAAACCTCGAGGAGCTTGTCTCGGTGGCGGAGAAGGGATACTTCCGAGTCTGCCAGGACCAGCCAGTCGTCCAGGTAACGAAGGAGACGGATGCCGATCCTGTGTGCCCACGAAGAGATGATGGTGAAGACTCTGGTGAACACCTGAGGTGCTGTGGAGAGACCGAAGCACAACACCTTGAACTGGTAGATCTTGTGATCTAAGCAAAATCTTAGGTACTGTACTTCCTTGAAGACGGGTGGATTGGGATCTGGAAGTACGCGTCCTTCAGATCCAGTGTGCACATGAAATCTCGCGGTCTCACTGCAAGCCTGACCGTGTCCGCTGTCTCCATGCTGAATGGAGTCTGTTTGACAAACCCGTTCAGGGGTCGAGAGATCGATGACTGGTCTCCAGCCTCCAGACGCCTTTTTCACAAGAAAGAGTCGACTGTAGAAGCCTGGGGACCCGTCCACGACCTCCTGGAGAGCGTTCTTCTCTAACATGGTCTGGACTTCTGCCCAAAAGGGCTTGCCCCATTGCTGATCCCATGGGAGCTCAATGATACTGGATTCGCTGTCAGGGGAGGTAGAGATGTTGTGTATGGGACGGGATATTCCTGACTGATTACAGAAATTGTGCAGGAATCGGCCCCGAGTTGCTGCCACCTGTTCGTGCAACTTTGAAGGCATCCCCCCACTGGTGGACATGCAGGGGGACTGCCACTCCTAGCGTTTGCGGCCTCGGCCGCTCCCTCTAGGATTCTTCCCTCCCCTGGAGGACTTCTTGCCTTTCTTGTCCTTGACAGGAAAGGGCTTAGACACCGTCGTCTTCGCTGCCGCTGCCGGTTTCGTGGTCTTGGAAGGGCGTGGCTGCTGAGGTGCTGGAGGTTTATAGGGCTTAGATGTCAGAGCCCTATGTAGGAGGGAGTCTTGGTTCGACTTCCTCCATCTCTCAGCGGCCTGCTCCACGTCCCTAGGCTCAAACAAGTTCGTCCCCATCATGGAAGAATGTCTGAGCCTGCTGATCTGGGTGTTGGGGACCTTTTGATGGAACCTCTCAGACACCGCATCTCGACGTTTCAAGATGGTGTTAACCCACAAGTTCGAGACTTGGTGGGCTAGAAACTCGATCGTGCAAGTGCCTGAGAGTAAAAAGGTCTCCATAGCCTTCTCCTGGCTAAAGATCTCAGTTGCCGAGAATAAGACCTGCCGGGTGGAGAGTCTCTCAAGAGGGACTCCCTTGGTAAGCTCTTCCAATGAATGGTGGAGGGGAAGAGCCAAACAAGTCTCCTCTACGATGTCGAAGTACCTCCTCTGTTGTACACGAGGAGGTGGGAGGAGTTTGTTGCCGGCGCTGGAACGGCTGGAGGAGACAAGCTCGGAGAGCTGGACTTCGATCTTGTCCCTGGCACTCTTGACCCCTTGAGACCAGGGCAAAGCCGCACTAGCCTTAGTGGGTTTTTGAGTCCCAAAGACTCGGTCAGGGACCCTGTCTTTGCCCTCACGAAGAGGAATCTCTGGGTCAGCAAACCCATTGAGAGTCCTCATAAGGGTCAGAACCTGCCAGAACGCATGTTCTGACTCCTGCAGTTCTCCTCCTGAAGGACTAGCAGCGAAGTCTCCTGTCCCCAAAGGCTCTTCTTGGGGGGACTCGCGGACGTTCTCCGAATGACTGGCTGGCTCCGGTCTAAGTCTTGATGAAGACTTTGGTACCGTCTTGGAGTCCTTTGACTCCCTCCTGGGAGGGATGCAAGACTCCAACAACGACGGGGGCATGCTCTTCTCCACTCCTACCCGAGAAGACTTTTCAGCGCGAGGTGGGGTTTCCCTCATTGGTGAGATGGGGGACCGCTTCACCTCACGTGACTCCCCTGAGGACGGGAAGTCTTCGTCCGAAGTGGAGGGAGAAAAAGTCTGGGGTGGAGAGGAGGCCTGCCTCAAAGACTTACGAGGAGTCAGCTTTGCCCTCGGAGAAGTTACCACATTAGAAACTCTTCTTTTCCTCTTCAGGGGAGTAGAAGCTGCCAAGGATTTGTGGCCCAGGCCAGAGAGAACAGGCTTAAACGCCTGCACGACCGCTCTGACCAGTGTCCCAAACCAAGGCTGCTGGCTGACGGCTGCGCTGTCAGATACTCCCTCTGGAGGGAAAGGGATCGACCGATCCCTGGGAGGAGTTACCAAAGGGGGGTTCGCCTGAAAAGAAGAAGATGATGGAGAAGAAATGTCCCTGGACCTTTCTGGAACCTTCCCCCCTAACGGCGAGCGCGCTGTCCTGCGCTTGCAGGGGGGGGGGGAGATGTGGCGATGGCGACTTTGCTGCGCGTTGTCCTCCAGCGTCGCGCGTGGGATGGTATTGGCGATCGCGCGATGGGGAATACCCAGATTCGCGCGCGGGGGCGAATGTTGGCGCGCGCGGGGCGCGTAGGAGCGCGTGCCGGAGACAGCAGAGGGTGCGCAGAAGGTAGATTGCGCGCGCGGGCGCTCAGGATGAAGAGCCCATGCGGGCGATGATATCGTTGGGCGGGTGCTGGCAAGAGATGGCGCGCAGGTGAAGAACGACGGCGCGCTGGCGCGTTGGCGAGCGCTGACGAGCAGGGGAAGTATTCACCTTCCCTACTGCGCCCAGATCGGAATATCGTGGGCGCACAGGAGATCGTTGGCGCGCAGGAGAACGATGGCGCGCAGAAGGTTGAAGGCGTGCAGTGTCACGCTGGTGATCAGGGGAGTGCTGGCGCGCAGGTGAGTGCTGACGCGCAGGTGACCACTGGCGCGCTTTAGCAGGAATGTCAGCCAACGGTGAGTGCTGACGCGTAGGAGAGCGCTAACGCGCTCTGTCAGGATCGTCGGCAGCAGAAGAACGCTGGCGCGTAAGGGACGTATGCGCCAATTTGCGCATACGCCCCTGATACCCCGAAGGGACCGTTGCCTGTCTTACAAAAACAGGATAGGTGGGCGCCCACAGCGCATCAGCAGCCAGGAACGGCGACGGCAGGTCAGCAGGTCTGACGGGTGGAAGGTCGAAGTGTCCTTTGTAAGGACGACCTTCCACCGAAGGGGATCGCGAACGATCCGCAGAGGTCCAGGGTTGTAGCCGAAACAGTCGGGGATGGATGACGAGGCTCCTCTGCGGCGAGATGATGAACCGAAGAGGCGCCTCCTCACACCCTTGTGAGGTGAAGGAAGGCCTCTCCGGCGAAGAGGAAGGCGAGCTATACGCCAAATGCGCCCTCTGGGGGCTGTTGGGTCAGCGAACTGACTGTCAGCAGTCCTCCGAAGAGGAGTCTCTGTGAGTGAACTCCCCCGAGGGGGAGAATCACTGGCAGGAGAGACTGCTGGACTTAGTTCCTCCCTCGAAGGTTGAGCAGAGGGAGAAACTAAGCCTTCAGCTACAGCAGGTTGATCAGTTGCAGAGGACGGAGATACCGCATCCGAAGCCTCTGCCACCACAACGTCGACGATAGACAAAGGATCAACCTCTGCCAAAGTCGGCGATTGTTTGACAGCGGCACCCAACCGGATCATGTCAAACAAGGCTTCCTTGGAGGGCGAACCCTCGAGCCCCAAGGAAGACCAAAGCTGAAACAAATCTTTATTACTTACATTAATATTTAAATCCTCCCCGGGGGAGGAGGGGGAGCTGCCTCGCTATGGGAGGCAACGCCCTCTCCCGAACCCCGAGGTCGGGAAACAGAACTATGGCCTACGCTACCCCTCGACGTTCACTCGGAAGAAACCGATCGAGCGGGAGCTTCGGAGGAGGTTTGGGCAACGGAAGAAGAATCCTTGGGAATTTCTCATTTCAAAGAAACCTTAGAAGGAGAAATATCCCGCTTGGACTTCTTCTTCCGTCGCCGAGAAAACCTCTCCCACTAGGAGGTAGACCACTCCCTACACTCACCACACTTATTAGTTCTATCACACCACTGGCCCCTACAATAAGGACAAAGGGTGTGAGGGTCCGTCTCGACCGCCGACATAAACGTACCACAAGAGCGGTCGGGTAATCCAGGACACTTGTGCATGATAGCACGGGCCAACTTCACAAACACACCTGTAGAAGAGAAAGCAAAAATGCATTAATGGCTGTCAGAGAGGCGAGGGTGTGAGTGGACATGTCCGACTACCACCCGAGCCGAGAGCAAAGTGAGCTCAAGCACAGGTGAGTGTGAGGGGCGGGGTAGCAAGCTACCCTCCCTACCCCCCACTAACTAGCGGTGGGGTAGTAAACCCTCGTTAAAATTCTAATGGCTCGTCATTTCAGCTACGCCGAAAGTAATAACCCCTATTAAATAGCGTGGTTTGTATGTCAGTTACGGAACAATTTGACATTCATTTCATTTAAACATGTTTAGTTAATCCACTACACATAATGTTTAACAGAAATAGGGGACCACTGCAGGAAACCATAGACCTAGGGTTGTCTACTCCTCCTGAGAATGGTAATGTAGACCTAGGGTTGTCGATTCCTTCTGAGAAGGGTAATGTAGACCTAGGGTTGTCGATTCCTTCTGAGAAGGGTAATGTAGACCTAGGGTTGTCTATTCCTTCTGAGAAGGGTAATGTAAACCTAGGGTGGTCAATTCCTTCTGAGAAGGGTAATGTAGACCTAGGGTTGTCTATTCCTTCTGAGAATGGTAATGTAGACCTAGGGTTGTCTATTCCTCCTGAGAATGGTAATGTAGACCTAGGGTTGTTGATCCCTTCTGAGAATGGTAACGTAGACCTAGGGTTGTCGATTCCTTCTGAGAATGGTAATGTAGACCTAGGGTTGTCGATTCCTTCTGAGAATGGTAATGTAGACCTAGGGTTGTCGATTCCTTCTGAGAAGGGTAATGTAGACCTAGGGTTGTCTATTCCTTCTGAGAATGGTAATGTAGACCTAGGGTTGTCTATTCCTCCTGAGAATGGTAATGTAGACCTAGGGTTGTTGATCCCTTCTGAGAATGGTAACGTAGACCTAGGGTTGTCGATTCCTTCTGAGAATGGTAATGTAGACCTAGGGTTGTCGATTCCTTCTGAGAAGGGTAATGTAGACCTAGGGTTGTCTATTCCTTCTGAGAATGGTAATGTAGACCTAGGGTTGTCTATTCCTCCTGAGAATGGTAATGTAGACTTAGGGTTGTCTATTCCTTCTGAGAATGGTAATGTAGACCTAGGGTTGTCTATTCCTTCTGAGAATGGTAATGTAGACCTAGGGCTGTCTATTCCTTCTGAGAATGGTATTGAGGTTGGAAGATAAACAAGATTGGCTGTTTACTCAGGTATTGTTTATCTATGATTCACGGCCACATGGGTAGAGTATGTTCTTAAGTTGAGAGATCATGGATAGGTTAAAGGGTTGCTTAGTCAAATGGAATCCAGTATTGCAAAATGGATTCAGTTATATTAGATTAATAGAAATCCTACAGGTTATAGTTACAGTAGTTGGGACAGACATGAATGAAAAAGCCACATTTTAAAAAAGAAAAAATCACAGACACCACCAAACCTAACCTATGAGCCATATCCTTCCCTACTTTACTATTGGAGGGACTAAGGCCCTGCAACCCCCCTTAGAATACCACATCCTTAGCTTACCTTATGACTAAGTCTTACTTCTGTGTTTGCTTCCCAACTGGCTTCACTCCTGGCAAGCTAACACTAAATCTATTTTATCGTATTTCAGACCAAGATAAACAACAACTTCCCCATAAAGAAAATGGATTTGACTTGTAATAAGAAAGTTTATGCTTGTTCCAACAAAGTGCATTCATCCAAGTTAATCTTACAATTTACTAAAATTCTAGGTTTTAAGGCCAATAAAATTGCACAATTGTTGCATACACTATAATTAAAAACTAGATAAAAAATAGCAATGTGTGTTTTACAACATAATGGGTTAGGTTAGGGATCACTATTACTGTACATCATAATTTAACCTATCATCATAACACGGCAGCAGCCATTACGACAGTATCAATCAGACTTATAGCCAAGTGCAACCACAAACTGTTTTTACGAGTCCCAACTCATATGACAGCTACAGGAGTAGCAGACTTTATTAGAAATTGTATCCAGTGTAAAAAAAAGGTCTAAGTATGCATGTAATAAGTTAACAATAAAAGCCATGGCATGTTGAGAAACCCAATGGAGTTTAGCCTATATAAGATTAGATTTTTCGGAGCCTTTGTATATCAGCGGCCAGTTCCTCCAGTGTGCATAGAAAATTGGAATTTCCCTCCCGTTTTTCAAGTCATTTGTTAGATATGTTTTCTGTAATTTGTACACAAGAACACCAACTAACTTAAACTTCCCTACCTAACCTAACCTAACCTACAAGCTGTGTCTTTACCTACTTACCTATCAGGGGGAGGGGGCTGACGCACCTAACAACCCCCTTCAAACTGCTGTATTCTTAGCCGGCCATCCTCGCACATACAGGCAGCGGAGCTTTTGTATATCAGCGGCCAGTTCCTCATGCGTTCATTAAAAATGGACATTAACTAACCTAAACTTTCCCCCCTAACCTAACCTACAAGCCGTGTCCTTACCTACTTACCTAACGGAGGGGGGGTGTAACGCCCCCAACGACCCCCCCTTACACTGCCGTATTTTAAGTTAGACATAATAATGTATACAGGTGGTCGCTATCATACACCCTAAGGCAGCCGCTGAGCGCTATCATATATATACACTCGAATTTTACTCTTGTACATTGTGCACCGATTTTTTTTGGTACTTGTGTAGGAGACCTCCGCGCTCGATTTAAAAGTTTCTAAAAGTAGAAAACGAAAGAAAACAGTAAATTAGAGCTACAGTTACCTTGAAACTGTGAGATAATCCTCCTACAACCACCTAACTCTTACACAGAAAATGTAAGCATAAACCTACTACTACAATTATGGGGGACCCCAGTGGGAAGCGGGGTTTTTGGGTGGGGGGAGGAGGAGAAAAGTGATTTTTCGGGGCACTACCGAACCTAATACAACTACCTACCCTACCCTGGGGGCCATGTACCCCTACCTAGGCCTACCGGGGGGGCTCCGCCCCCCCTGCGACCCCCCCCCTAAAGGCCACAGTAATTTTCAGGGCACCACCGAACCTAAGACACCCACCTAACCTAGCCTATGGGGCCCTGTACCCCTACCTAGGCCTACCGGGGGGGGGGGGGGGGGGGGGGGGCGCTCCGCCCCCCTGCGACCCCCCCCTTAAGGCCACATTGAGTTTCAGTTCAAACGAAACAAATTCAAATGAAAACGCCTTTTGCAAAAAAAGGAACACAAACTTCAAATTAGTCTCAATATCTAACTTACCTTTAGGGCACTTTTTCTCTGCCAAAATCAAACCATGACGTTGAGCAAATGCAATTAGCAAATCAACTTTCCCTGAATAATGTACACAAAAATCCCCATAAGAAATAAAGCAATTGTCACAAGTGACACAGTCGGAACGGGATGAAGGTCCTGCTAATTGCTCCATACTTCACGGCAAAATGTTATTTTCATTAGTAAAATAAATTTTTGAATATACTTACCCGATAATCATGTAGCTGTCAACTCCGTTGCCCGACAGAATTCTACGGAAGGGATACGCCAGCGATCGCTATACAAGAGAGGGGTGTACTCACAAGCGCCACCTGTGGCCAGGTACTGCAGTACTTCTTGTTGACACCACCTCAATTTTTCCTCGGTCCACTGGTTCTATGGGGAGGAAGGGTGGGTCAATTAAATCATGATTATCGGGTAAGTATATTCAAAAATTTATTTTACTAATGAAAATAACATTTTTCAATATTAATCTTACCCGATAATCATGTAGCTGATTCACACCCAGGGAGGTGGGTGAAAACCAGTGTACATGTATATCAAGAAGCTAAGTATCCCGTATTTCATATTATCAGTTATTCAAAATAACAATGAAATTATAAGTACCTGGTAAGGAAGTCGACTTGAGCCATTACTCTGCCTTAAATAAGTTCGTCTTCCTTACTGAGCGCAGCGTTCCTCTTAGGAGGCTGAACAACTCTAAGGTGCTGAAGTATCAAGGGCTGCAACCCATACTAAAGGACCTCATCACAACCTTTAACCTCGGCGCTTCTCAAGAAAGAATTGACCACCCGCCAAATCAACAAGGATGTGGAAGGCTTCTTAGCCGACCGTACAACCCATAAAAAGTATTCAAGAGAAAGGTTAAAAGGTTATGGGATTATGGGAATGTAGTGGCTGAGCCCCCGCCTACTACTGCATTCGTTGCTACGAATGGTCCCAGGGTGTAGCAGTACTCGTAAAGAGACTGGACATCTTTGAGATAGAATGATGCGAACACTGACTTGCTTCTCCAATAGGTTGCATCCATAACACTCTGCAGAGAACGGTTCTGTTTGAAGGCCACTGAAGTAGCCACAGCTCCCACTTCATGTGTCCTTACCTTCAGCAAAGCAAGGTCTTCTTCCTTCAGATGAGAATGTGCTTCCCTAATCAGAAGCCTGAATAGTAAGAAACTGAGTTCTTAGACCTTGGAAAAGAAGGTTTCTTGATAGCACACCATAAGGCTTCTGATTGTCCTCGTAAAGGTTAAGACCTTTTTAGATAGTACCTAAGAGCTCTAACTGGGCAAAGTACTCTCTCCAGTTCATTCCCCACCAAGTTGGACAGGCTTGGGATCTCGAACGACTTAGGCCAAGGACGTGAAGGAAGCTCGTTTAGCAAAAACCGAGCTGCAAGGAACATGTAGCCGTTTCAGATGTGAAAACAATGATCCTGCTGAAGGCGTGGATCTCACTTACTCTTTTAGCTGTTGTCAAGCACACGAGGAAAAGAGTTTTTAATGTGAGGTCCTAAAAAGAGGCTGATTGGAGAGGTTCAAATCTTGATGACATAAGGAACCTTAGGACCACGTCTAGATTCCAGCCTGGAGTGGACAACCGACGTTCCTTTGAGGTCTCAAAAGACCTAGGGAGGTCCTGTAGATCTTTGTTGGTGGAAAGATCCAAGCCTCTGTGGCGGAAAACCGCTGCCAACATACTTCTGTAACCCTTGATCGTAGGAGCTGAAAGGGATCTTACTTTCCTTAGATGTAACAGGAAGTCAGCAATCTGGGTTACAGTGGTACTGGTTGAGGAAACTGTATTGGTCTTGTACCAGCTACGGAAGACTTCCCCTTGAGACTGATAGATTCTGAGAGTGGATGTTCTCCTTGCTCTGGCAATCGCTCTGGCTGCCTCCTTCGAAAAGCCCCTAGCTCTTGAGAGTCTTTCGAAAGTCTGAAGGCAGTCAGACGAAGAGCGTGGAGGTTTGGGTGTACCTTCTTTACGTGAGGTTAACGTAGAAGGTTCACTCCTAGAGGAAGAGTCTTGGGAATGTCGACCAGCCATTGCAGTACCTCTATGAACCATTCTCTCGCGGGCCAGAGCGGAGCCAACCAACGTCAGCCGTGTCCCTTTGCGAGAGGAGAACTTCTGAAGTACCCTGTTGACAATCTTGAACGGCGGGAATGCATACAGGTCGAGACGGGACCAATCCAGCAGAAAAGCATCCACGTGAACTGCTGCTGGGTCTGGAAACGGAGAACAATACAACAGGAGTCTCTAGGTTATCGAGGTAGCGAACAGATCTATGGTTGGCTGACCCCACAGGGCCCATAGTCTGCTGCAAACATTCTTGTGAAGGGTCCACTCTGTGGGGATGACCTGACCCTTCCGGCTGAGGCGATCTGCCATGACATTCATACCGCCCTGAATGAACCTCGTTACCAGCGTGAGCTTTCGATCTTTTGACCAGATGAGGAGGTCCCTTGCGATCTAGAACAACTTCCACGAAAGAGTCCTTCCCTGCTTGAAGATGTAAGCCAGGGCTGTGGTGTTGTCAGAGTCCACCTCCACCACCTTGTTAAGCTGGAGGGACTTGAAGTTTATCAAGGCCAGAAGAACCGCCAACAACTCCTTGCAATTGATGTGAAGTGTCCTTTGCTCCTGATTCCATGTTCCCGAGCATTCCTGTCCGTCCAAAGTCGCACCCCAGCCCGTGTCTGATGCGTCCGAGAGGAGACGGCGGTCGGGTTTCTGAACAGCCAAAGGTAGACTTCCTTGAGAAGAAAGCTGTTCTTACACCACGCGAGAGAAGACCTCCTCTCTTCGGAAACAGGAACTGAGACCGTCTCTAGCGTCATGTCCTTTATCCAGTGAGCAGCTAGATGATACTGAAGGGGGGGGAGGTGGAGTCTCCCTAACACGATGAACAGGGCCAGCGATGAAAGTGTCCCTGTTAGACTCATCCACTACCTGACTGAGCATCGGTTCCTTCTCAGCATGCTCTGGATACATTCTAGGGCTTGGAAGATCCTTGGGGCCGACGGAAAAGCCCGAAAAGCTCGACTCTGAAGATCCATACCCAGGTAGACAATGGTCTGGGATGGGACGAGCTGAGACTCCTCAAAATTGACCAGGAGGCCCAGTTCCTTGGTCAGATCCATAGTCCATCTGAGAATCTCCAGACAGCGACGACTTGTGGGAGCTCTTAAAAGCCAGTCGTCTGACGGAGCCGGACACAAGATCATGGTACTGCTGCACAGTCTGTGAACTGTCAACCATGGGGAAGCGAGGAAGTACAGTGACAACCCGAAGCTGTCTAGACTGTCTGGGTCGTACAGACAACTCCTTATCGGGTTGCTGAGGTTGCCGCACTGCGTCACAACAAGTCACTTCTGCTGGTTGTTGAACGTCTTCCTAGTGACACACTGACTCCGTAAACAAAAAATCCTCTAACAAGGACTAAGCTTGGACTGCATGTCTTGCAACACAGCTCAAGGTCTATGGGAGCAGGTGTGGTAACAGACGGGGTTAGCGACTGAAGTGGAACCATTACCTTCCCTGGAAGCATGTTATGCTTAAATAAAAGTCCATAGGAGGCTACGCAGCTAAAGGCTCCTCTCCAAATGACAGAGTCCTCAAGGGAATATCAGAAGGAGGGAGAAAAGCACTTTCTCATCTACAGGGACCATATCCGAGAAAAGCTAAGTTCTCTCAGTGAGGGTTTCACTGGTGCAAAAGCAGCAGACTAGAAGGCAACGTTATGAAACTGCTTGACAGTCTAGTGAGTTGGCAACAACCAAAGATGTGTGACTGAGAAGCATGCGGTAAGGTATGCAGAGCATGCTGTATGCAGAGCATGCTGTATGCAGAGCATGCTGTATGTAGAGCATGCTGTAAGGTAAGCAGAGCATGTTGCATGGCGTGTAACATTTCTCAGAAATTCCATGACCAGTGCTAGATTGAGTAATATCGCATTACTGTCCATTGAAAGTGCACGTGCCGAGGGAATTGATTTAGACTGTTTTGTTGATGAATTTGATAGCCGGCATGATAATCGAAGAATTAAGCTGCACTAAATATACGTACTATAATCTACTTCACCTCAGGAAAGGGAAACTCGCCCTGTTGGCAACACTGCATTACTTCATGCATGCTTGCATGGGGTTTTAATATCAACATAATATTTACATTACATTCATAACTCATGATTCATTTTTGTTTTGAAGATATTTTTGCCATATTTTGCGATTTTGTTAAAAATATATTGCAAGGAATACATATATATTTTTTAAAGTAATACGAATAACCTCCATTATCATAATGTTTGTGTAGGCATACATGTATATGATTACAAATGCAAGTTATGAAAGTAATGAGGTGTTATTATTGTCATTTGTTATTTCAAAGTTGAATGGGAAGAGGCTCAAGTTGAGGAGAAAGTGGCAGATGCATGCGTTGAGGTGGCTGACTCATAGCATGAGGTTCCTGCCTCAAGAGTTGCGCTTGCCTCAAGGGTTGAGGTGGCTGCGCAGAGAGAGGCTCTTGACTCACGAGTTGAGGTTCTTGAGGTGTGAGCTGCGAGAGTTGAGGTAGCGGCTGCGCAGAACGCAGTTCCTGTCTCACGAGTTGAGGTTCCTGAGGAGCTAGCCTCAAGAGTTGAGGCTCTCGCCTTGAGGAAAGTTGAGGTAGCAGCTGCGAGAGCTGAGGTGGCTGCCTCAAGGATGGTAGAGGTTGTCGTACCTCAAGAGGTTGTTGCCTCGAAGATGGTCTAACTGCAAGAAAATCTTGCCTCAAGGCATAAGACTCCTGCTCCCATTGTTGAGGTTGCCTTAAGGAAGGTTGAGGTTGCTGCACAACGCTGGTAACTGGCAACTCCGAACGCGGTAAGGTAGCTTGAGGAACCTCAACTTCGTACGCCTGGCAGACTGGACTGCGGTGAGGCGGAGCGCTCGCAGGAGGAGGTGTAACCTTCTCAGCCTGAAACTCACGCATTAAGACCGCAAGCTGCGACTGCATGGACTGCAGCAAAGTCATCTTGGGATCAACAGACGATAAGGTCTGTTGAGGCAAAGCCTTAACAGAAGATGAGGTCTGTTGAGGCATCGCCTTACCTCTCTTAGGAGGTGTGCAGTCACCTGATGACTGCGGAGAGTCAGAGCTAACCCAATGACTGCATCCGGGTTGTTGAACTCTAGAGGTCTGGACTTTACGTTTAAGAGGTCTTGAGACCTGAGTCCAGCGTTTTCTCCCCGAAATTTCTTCTGCAGACGAGCAAAATAAGGGCTCAATCGTCTGCGGGTGGGAGTGACGGTCTCTGTAAGACACGCCCGCAACCACCGAGGATACTTCTGTGCGCCGATCAAGGCCTGCCGAACCCTTTTGCCCTTCGACATTGCTTCTCCCCTGGGCTTGGGAGCTTGCAAGAGGTCCCGGACTGGGAGGACGACTGGCACGCACAGAAGTACCCTCACGCACAACACTGACACACTTTGTGCTAATCACTTATCACTTTTGATTTTCTGTTTGCACTTATTTCACTGAACTCGAAACTTTAAGTGGTTTGTACCTGAAACACGCAATTCTATCCTTCCTTAAAAGTTAGTAATTGCGAAAACAGAATTACAATGTAACAGAAAAATCTAATGAAAGATAAATAATTCAGTGGCTGGAAAGAGACTAAACACTAGATCAAATAAACTACGTTTAAAATCTCTCACCGCATAAAGCTTGAGAACAAGAATAAAACTCTAGAAACGTTTACCTTCTTCCCCTAAAGAGACTAGGGAGAAGAGCAAAAACGATAACAACGTTACTCGCTTGAACGAAACGTTTATCCAGCTCTCTCTCCCTCCGTCTCTATCTCTCTCTCTCTCTCTCTCTACTTAGAACCTGAGAGAAGAGCCCAATCATATATATCGTTAAAACATATTATTGTTAAAGGAAAAAAACTGAAATATTTCCCAAATAAAAAGTTCCTTTATTAGAATTAAAACCATTAAGCTAAGAAAGAATGAACAAAACGCTAGAAACGGTTACTCTTACTGCAACGTGACACCGTGAAAATTCTCTCTCTATCGTAACGATAGAGCGCAAGTTGAACGTTCTGAACGTCAACAACTGCAGAGACAAAACAAAACGTTAGTTCAACTTTGAAAACAGTACGAGACTATCAAAGAAATTCTTTCAAAAACATTAAAATAGCATAATATGTTAACAGGTAAAACCGAAATGACGGGCTCAATGTTAATTAACTTCGGTACCAAGAAAAGACCGCCTACTATTAGGAAAGGTCGAATATAAACAAATATAAAAATTAATTTTAATAAGTTTATAATAAAAGGAAGTTAATCGAAGAGGCCTATAAAAGGCGGAGAGATATAAAATAAATCTATAACTTTTGTTAAGCAAAATTAAGAAAGAGAGTCTATACTCTCTTAGACACCAACACTTCCGTCTAAGGGAAGGGTCGGCCATTTAAAAGTGAAAGAGAGTTCATACTCTCTTCGTCACCATAATTAATCAAATTAATTCCAAAAGCTAGCTAAGCTAATGATAAAACTTCCTGAATAGCGAAAGCTAAACTCTAGAGCAAATACATCACCAAATCGTGAGCAAAAAACTCCAGAATCAACAGCGTATCCATGTAGGTCTAGCCGGAGGCACGACAGAGGAAAAATTGAGGTGGTGTCAACAAGAAGTACTGCAGTACCTGGCCACAGGTGGCGCTTGTGAGTACACCCCCCTCTTGTATAGCGATCGCTGGCGTATCCCTTCCGTAGAATTCTGTCGGGCAACGGAGTTGACAGCTACATGATTATCGGGTAAGATTAATATTGAAAAATGAGCTTTTCAGTTTGAAGGGAGATCCGAGACGTGCAAAAATATTCCTCCGCGGAACTTCACGTAAACTGTGGTAACTGGTGGAAAAATAGCAGGGATAAGTGAAGTAATAAGTGTCAGCATTGGCTAGATTTGTAAAAACCGCCATGATTGGTTTTCAAACAGTGTGACGTCAAGAAAACACCTGTTATTGGTTAGAATAGCATTGAGAACTAGTCTGCCATACGCAGTAAGGCGGTGAAACAGCTCATTTTAGCCAAGACATCACACAGTAAACAAAAACAAACACTTAGAAAAAATCCAAGTGAAACATAACTATACACACAAATATCTTCGTTAAATAGAAGCTGCTCATATATTGACTATTATATAAGCGTTCTATATGATATAATAGTGAATTGTAGGTGTTTAAATTCTTCAAGATCTTCCGCGGAGCTCTCCTACACATTTACCTTTTTTTTTTTTTTTTTACCACTAATTCCACAGTAAACATCGTAGTAATCTTGGCTAGCTCAAGACTGTGGGCCTAAGTTCAGTTTAACTTATGAATCAAGCATATACCAAAGTCCAGGTTAGGTGTTGGGAGGAGGCATTAGCCTTTTCAATGGCAGAAACTAGGATGGGATACTATTATTATTATTACTTGCTAAGCTACAACCGTAGTTGGAAAATCAGGATGCTATACCCAAGGGCACCAACAGGGAAAATAGCCCAGTGAGGAAAGGAAAAGAGGAAAATAAGATATTTTAAGAAGAGTAACATTTACAGTACAATAATTTCGTAGGTCTCTGTCCGCTAAGGAAACTTTGCGTGCAGTCTCCATAAAATACAAATTCTGAAACATAGGCCTAAGACCTATATGAATCATAGCCAATTCTAACCTGGCTATTCTAACTGGACTAAGTTGCCTAATTCTAACCTGGCTATTCTAACTGGACTAAGTTGCCTAATTCTAACCTAGTTATTCCAACTGGACTAAGTTTAGCCCAAATGTCATTCCATAAAACTTTGAAGTCTGATCGGTGTCAGGTCCGATAGCTACCGGTATGCTAAGATGACGAGGACATAATTTGACCATTTCACCAGCTCATGATTGATTATAATTACTTACGGTAGGTAAATTCAAGCATCTGATTAATAACGCCAGGCTCGTAGTCTGTTATGCCCATATCCTTAAGTATTGCAGTCATAACCTGCGCCTCTTTGGGCATAGCCTTTGACTCCTTCGCCATTTTGGATGTTTACTAAAGCTACTGTAGCCAGATTCAGCATTTCGGGAACCTTGGATACATTATAGCCAGATCAGTCATATTTCCTTGTAGTGTATCCAAAGAAATACTGTTAAGAAGATAATAGGAAACATGCTGTTTAAGAAAGAAGGAATAGAGAAAAGAAAAGAATATATTTATTAGATGTGGAAAAAAGAGAGAAGAAAATACAAAAACTAGAATAAAGAAGAAAACCAAGGAGGTGCCGATGGAAAGGCGAATCCCTCCGCCCAACAATTGAACCGAACTGAACAGTATGTCCTTTTACAGTATAGCATAACATAAATGCATTTTGCTGCTTTGCTGCTAGAAGTATTGTATTATAGAATATATGTCATTCATATACAAAGAATCTAGAATTATTCAAAATATGTTGTCAGAATCATATGCATTTTTTTTTCTTTTGCGAGATTTACTGATTATTACGCTCCCATCTCCACTGTAACCTTTCAGCATTCTACATGGTCCTATTTCTTATTTTCATAAACATTTCCCTTTATTGTCTTTGTCCACAGTAGATATACATCTTGACTCCAATAATTTGAAACCATCTGCAATTAAAATAGTTCTCCTCTCTACACAAATTGTTGGATGCACGATATGTAGTAATTCTCTTAGAAAGATAGTTTGGACCGTCCTGTTCTGATAACTTGATGGGTTATGTCAAATATCTGAAACTCTATTCAAACCTTAATGGGCAGCCTATGTAATTCAAATAGTATAGGAGTAATCCTTTCTCTGGGCAGGAGTAGAACACCTTTTGTCAGTCTTGCTTCTCTGTTTATTGTGTTTTGCCATTTCTTAAAGTTACATATTGGGTAGAATGCAGTAGTCAATACTGTACTGGTAATAACACAGCTTGTCACAAGTTTCTTTACTGAATATTCATTCAGGTATACTTCTTTATAAAAGAAATGTTTCTAACATGATAGCCAATTGTTTCTACTGTATCATTTACTTGAGCATTGAGTTAAAGTGTAGATTTTAAAGTAAAAAATAAATGAATAAATAAAAAGAAGATAAAAGTTGCGGTCAAGAGTATTCAGCTTACACTTAACTATAGCTTGGCCAAGGCACCAGCCACCTGTTGACATGCTACTGGCCTACCGCTAAATCGAGTTATCGGGTCCTATGGCTGACCAGAAAGTATCATATTGGATCTCTCTCTCTCTCTCTCTCTCTCTCTCTCTCTCTCTCTCTCTCTCTCTCTCTCTCTCTCTCTCTCTCTCTCTCTCTCTCTCTCTCTCTCTCTCTCTCTCTCTCTCTCCCTCTCATTACGGTTCATTTTATCTTTTGTCTACACATACACCGAATAGTCGTCTTATTCTTTACACATTCTCTTCTTTCCCCATACAGTTGACAACACCGAAATTACCAAACATTTTTTTTCTTTGCTCAAGGGGTTAACTACTGCACTGTAATTGTTCAGTGGATACTTTATTCTTGGTAAGGGTAGAACAAGAAGAGACTCTTTAGCTAGGGTAAGCAGTTCTTCTTAGAGAAGGACACTCCAAAATCAAACCATTGTTCTCTAGTCTTGGGTAGTGTCATATCCTCTGTACCATGGTCTTCCACTATCGTAGGTACCAATACACCAATTCACTAATATCGCAAGAGGGTCTGCCCCTCTCTTTTATTATTCTCCTGTACATCTCTTTCTCCCTATTTCCTTAATCTTTCCCATCCCGAGTACCTGCCTTTGAGCTATAAACTGGATTGTATCCAGGGGTACTCTTCCTTTCCCCATATTCCCCACTTCCCTATTCTTATTATTGTTTTTACCCAAAGGCTTGCTTGTCAATACCAATGGACTGTAAATAATTTAGTATCAGTTCATACACAACTGTAACAAAAACAGTACTAGAATCAAATAATATCAAGATACCACATTAAATATGTTCTCTTGTATCTTTTCCACCATTTCATTTACAACAAAATGAATAGCTGTATAATTGAATGTAAGCTGACTGGTTACTTTATTTTAATGGCTGCTATTCTGGTCCTGTACAATAGGGGAACTCTGCTCTTTACAGGACCTTCAGTCATATTATTATATGAATTCCAAGGCATTCAGCATTTCATACCACATATTGCTGGTTTATTGGTTCTATTTCTTTTCAAAGTGACTAATTAGTTGTTCAAGAATTACATACCCCAGCACTTTTAGAATAAAGGATAGACTCGAAATAGATATGTATGAACTTAACTCCCGATAATCTAGAGACCATTTTTTAGAACTGGTGTAACTATAGCCACTTTCTCAGATTTGGGAAATTTACGCCCATCGATTATAGTATTTAACAGTTATTGACTTTTACTGGGGTCAGGTTTTTTTTTCTTTTTGCAGACCTCATCACAAAAAATAAATAAATAAATGAAACTGACAATCCCGGCTGCGTTTGTATGGTTGAGTTTTGACAGCTGTCAAAACAAAACTGTCGTCCGACAAGCCAACAACTTCACAGAAAATGTGACCACAGCCAGAATCTGTGATAGGATAAAACAAGATGTGACATCACTTACCTTCTTCATCGAAAGATTTTGACTTTTTCTAATTATCTGACGGCTCATCGACACCAGAAATGTCTGCTTTATGTATTTTTAACATCTATTTTTTTTTTGCTGACAAAAACTTCATAAAGTATACTCATTTTATAATGATTACTATTCTTATCCTTATGTCGCAATACTTTTAAAGTTTCTTCCGCCAATTACTTTAGAAATTGCTATTAGATCAATCATCAATTGCTCAGTTTGCTTTCTTTGCCATCTTAATAATCCTGGTGACTTCGCCTTTTGTTATATTATTAGATATTGTTAATTTTATCTGTGTATCTGGTGTAATACTAACCGGATATAGAATATTTGTAGATGACCTAATCATATTTTGTTCATAAAGAATTCTAGAAATTTATTCAGAAGTTCATGGTTGCTGTAGCCTACCTTTCTGGTAGCCTTTATTAATTTGAGTTCCTATTATACCATTTAGGAGGCAATATTATGTATTTATGTCTGCTGCTGTTATCTTGATATTTTTCTTGTAGTATTCAGTTTTTCCCACCTTCATATATAATTCCATAGGCACTGCGGTTTTGTATTTTACCCATGTACTTTCAGTTTTAACAGATTCCACTCTCTTCCTTTACACCTTTTTGCATTTTTTCTCTAAAAGTTTCCTCATCAAAATAAGATCTGTCTTTAACAGTTATAGTCTTTTCTATCAGTGGAGACACGTTCTCATATTCTATTTTACCCACCCCAGGTAGTAGGTTGGCCAGGGCACCAGCCACCCGTTGAGATATTACCGCTCGAGAGTTATGGGGTCTTTTGACTGTCCAGACAATACTACATTAGACCTTTCTCTCTAGTTACGGTTCATTTTCCCTTTGCCTACACATACACTGAATAGTCTGGCCTATTCCTTACATATTCATCTCTATCCTCATACACCTGACAACACCGAGATTACCAAAGAATTTTTCTTCATCCAAGGGGATACTGCACTGTAATTGTTCAGTGGCTACTTTCCTCTTGATAATGGTAGAAGATACTCTTTAGCTATGGTAAGCAGCTCTTCTAGGAAAAGGCCACACCAAAATCAAACCATTGTTCTCTACTCCTGATTAGTGCGATAGACTTTGTACCATGGCCTTCCATTGTCTTGGGTTAGAGTTCTCTTGCTTGAGGGTACACTCGAGCATACTATTCTATCTTATTTCTCTTCCTCTGGTTATGTTAAGAGTTTTTATAGTTTATGTAGGCGATACTTATTTCAATGTTGTTAATGTTCTTAATAATTTTATTTTTCCTTGTTTCCTTTTCTCACTGGGCTATTTTCCCTGTTGGAACCTCAGGGCTTGCAGCATCCTTCTTTTCCAACCAGGGTTGTAGCTTAGCAAATGATAATAATAATAATAATAATAATAATAATAATAATAATAATAATAATAATAATAATAATATAAAAAGTTATAAGGCAGTCAAGAGTCTAATAAAAGTTGGTTGTTGTGACCATAAGGAATATCAATAACATAATCCATTTCCTTTGCTAGTTCATCAATAAATGAATTAATAAATTAATGTGGGTTTTGGTGTTGAGAAAATTGGTTTCTCTCTTTCAAGGCCAAAAATGATTTTAACTAAATATATTTTCTGCTATTTTTCAACGTCCCTTCTTTGGAGAAGAATGTCTGTAATACTATACATCAGAAATGGATCTTTCTGCGCCATAAGAACCGTTGTTTTATTTGGAAAAAACTGAAAGCATGAGTGGAAACATTAAAAAAATATTAATGCACATATTAGGCTAGAGCTTCACATTTCTTACATCTTTCCTTCACTTCCCCATCTCCATCCAAGCATGGAAGTCAGCAAGATGACGATTAGGAGAGGTCTATAATAAATTGAATTTTAATTACAGAATTATTTATTTCTGTACTCCCATGACATCCATATATGCCTACACCCCCATCTCCACACTGACAAGTGATGTCAAGTTTTCGACTTATGTAGACAGAAAAAGGAGAAATGGCATACCTATGCACAAGTATTGCTGCACATCATCATAATACCTCAATACTGTACTATATTACACTAGAGAGCAGGTCTATTAAAGGGCAATTTGTTTTTGTATTAGGGTAGACGGTGACATTTAACTAGCTTCAAGAGAGAAGCACAATGAATGTCAGGTGAGTATATTAATTAACAATTTTATTGTTAGAATTGTTTATCACTACTTTCATGACTCATGTTATTCTATTTTATCAAATGTGTATTATACTGCATTCTAAGGTTTTATTTATTTCCTGTATCAATACTCCTGATCCTAAAAATATGCACCACCATGTTTATTTATTATCCATTCGTTTTTATTTGTAGAGTTAGAATGTTGTCAGCCATGCTCCTGCTTTCACAAGTTGTTGTGTTTTCTATAATCTCCATTAAAACACCAGTAAGTATTTTTGAAAAAATGGTTACATAAATGATATAGATTTAAAAGTAACAAGATTTAATAGTTGACCATCACCTGATAAGACATTATACGGTAAGCTCTCAAACTGTAACCAGTCGATTCAATGTGTTTTTAAAATTCTTGAGTTGCATTGGGTTACACAAGGGAGTTGCTACATTGCATTTTTCAAGTGTTTACTTCACTTACCTGTATGTTGATGTCCACTAACTTAGCCCTTAATGTCCATTGTGCAATAATAGAGGAATATTATATGTTATGGATAGGATGTGGTATCTATAGTGGACCGGAAATTGATATAGCTTCCTTTCGTAAAACTCTGGAGACACAAAAGGGTCAACTTGAGAACCTTCTTAACCACTGATTAAGTTATAGGTTATTCATGAACAAGAATGAGAATTAAATTTCAGTAAATTATTTATTATGGCAATTTGGTTAAGAACCTAAAGAAAAGTTTTTATTAAAAGATGTGTTTAATCTTGAGCACTATGTACTAGCTTGAATGAGAAGAAAACTTTACAAACTTAATGTTTCATATATTGATTTCCAACCATTTGAGACCAGATGACAGACACAAACAAAATTGTCAATATATAATTTCTTCCAGTTTGTACTCTGCCTCATTTATTTTCCCATCTTCTTCAAGTTGTAAGTGACCAAGACATTGAGATTGCACAATTTATGTTTCTTTGGGAAAGGCTAATTTCTTATTCAATACATGTAAGCCAGCATGCCTTTGTACTTTTCAGCATTTGCAGAATTCCAAGAAGTTTTTGCTTATGCTTTTTAATTTTTGCATTAGCAAAACTAGATTGGGTGTAATGTTCGAAAACAACCAATAATAATGATTTTATTGAAATTTATTATTTGAAAATAAGTTTCATCAAGACCTGAGGTGGAAAAACTACAAAACTTCAGTATAATTTAACCTTTTCTATATTTTTCTATAAATATCTTTACACGTATTTTACAATATTAAAAAACATAGGAACATCTCTTAAACTCTGTATTATCAACCAAAGCTATTATAAATTTCTTTGATGACAACTATACATATATTTGGTAACACTTGTATTTTTTGCTTCTCCTTAATAATGCCTCAATTAAAAAAAAAAATCATTCAGCAATTTATAAATGGCACTACTTACTTAACTCACTGAAACCACTATACTGTACTTTTTCCAGCTCTTGAAGGTCGAGATTGCAATTCTTTAATTACCAGTAAAAATATCTAAAAAAAATCTTTTAAACATTTTCTGTTGTCAACACTTAAGAAAAAAATAGGAGTGTGTATCTAAATGGACAAAACTGATAAAACATTAATTAAAATCACAGTTGCAGATGATATTACTGACCTACAGTTATGCTTAAAATGTAACAGCTCAATTCTATGCTCTTATGCACTTCTTACACAGTTGTGACATTAGAATTGACACGACCTGATTTATTAATATTCTGGCTCTATAGATACGAGAATCCCCTGGGGAGTATTCAGCAGGAATATTAAGACTAATTTACACCATGACTGATGTCTGTTAATTTTGTTTCCTTATTGATCGCCACATATACTGAAGTTCCTATGCTATAGATTGTGGCCCCCCAAGTGTGTAGATGGTGGTGGTGTTGGTTGAAGAAATTAAGACAATATGCCATGCATTTTGTTTAACAGTACTTTTATATGGTTTAGATTTTTAATCATTACAGTAACTTGTACTCTATACTTGCCAATTATTAATAACCAATAGAGCAATGACAGTAGTTTGAAATTGTGATTTCTTAGCATACTGATATGGCATCCCAATGCTCAGGATGAAAGACTGAACATGGCTGACTATACGGTTCTTGAATGAATCAACTGCCTTCTTTGCCCAATTAAACAGGCTAACCCATCCCTTAAAAACTTCTGATAATACATTTTTTTGCAGTGATGCTTTAAAACTTGAAATAGGCTAAAAATTTTCTCTAAAACATTAGCTACTTTACTTAGGCGTCAGATAAGCTAGTAACAGCTACATTTCTGAACTGTGTTTCAGAATTTTAACATTATTTTTACTAACTTTGTAAATTTACAATTGTTACTGTTTTATGAATAATGAATGCTCTAACAAAGAAAAAAATTAACAGAAGTGATGAGGCAAATACCTCCATCCTTCCACTGTTGTAAAACAGGGTACAGTACTGTAATTGCACAAAATATAAAGCAGCCAAGAAAGCATTTGAACTGACACTGTGCTAATGTGTTCTCCCCTTAAAATGCCCATTCTTCGAGTTAGAAGGTTGCTGAATGTGGGCCATGAAAGATGTCAGCATGCAAAACCCTCAAGTATACTCATCATGACTTCTATATCAACTGTATAGATTTTAACTAAAAGATATTTTCATACATATGATGTTTGATAACAATACTGTACTGAAATAATCCAATCATTCAGTGGGCAGTTTAGTCAGCAAATATTAAAGGATATTGATTAGGAATGACTAGAGACTTGATAATATAAATGTAGTGCAAGACAATATTTTTTGTAATATCTCAAAATTTTCATTTATGCGACAAAAGGAATGTATATTCCTGTATTTTATAAATGCACAATATGACAGTACCTTATGCAACAAAATCAGGACGAGACAAACATGACTAGCAGGCGTATGGAATGACCAGAGATAAAATAGTTGAACAGTCTTTGCATCAATTTATGGCAGTCTGGGCTATGGCAACATCCACTTTGAATCACCAAAATAATGATTGGCCTAGTGAGCCTAAACACTATTTACATGATATGTACAACACAACCATACCTCCGAGCACCCGCTTTATACTATCCTGAGCAGTGATCCTTGGTTACTGACTTGCAGGATATACAGACCAAAGTACCAAGGAACACTGAATGGGTGCTTCATTTCCCCAAGGACCACCGCAACACTAACCACGACTTGAGGAAGACTAGCGCTTAACAGGCAGAGGCATATGAGGCTACAGCTGAGGCAAACTAGGGTACAGTAGACCTCATGATGAAGTCTGCAATTTGCAGTAGCTGCTGCTGCTGAAGGCAGGAAGGCCAATGCAAATTCTCGAGAAGAGCTGCTGCACAAATAGGGGAGCAGTGGCTACCATGGTGAATGAGTTACCCATGTTGCTGCCTCACGCACACTAGATGACGTGAATTACCACTTCCTCTTCTTAAGCAGTAATGTACCAGGTTACCATTCTTGTGGATGGGCATTCAAGTTGAATAATAAACTTGAGAGTTGGCTCTCCTAAGGATGATGCTTCCTCACGATGCCTGCATGAAGTGAGCAAAAGACCCAGGATAATTAGATTACCTCTTATTGCAGAGTGAGTCGTGGTGTGGCGGGGCAAAGCCAACCTCAGGTGGAGGATGTGGCTTCAAGGGATAAAATGAGGCACGAACTGTCTTGTGCCCTACTTAGCTTATGGCTCACTTTTTTTCTGCCTCTCTCGGCGCTCCCTGAATAATTGTGCTTTACGAGATCGGATCCTTGAGTTAGGATTTCGATATAACTGTCTATACTGCCAACCGGTTGGCAACCCAGTAGTCTTTGCAATGTCACTATCACTAATTGTCCCCAGTGGGGCAAATGTCTGAGGCACATCATAGGAGAGGAGAGCACTACCCACATAGTTTTTAGTGCCCACCACCAAGGAGGCATAAGAATGTGGGGCAGGTCTGGTGGTCGGCGGGGCGTTGGCAGGACTGGGGTGGTGCTGTTTATTCCTCTTGAACTTGTTAGTAAACGTTTTAGAGACATTGCTAACGGTCCCATCCACATTTGTGGTAGCCTTAGTAATAGCTGCCACAAAGCTGTGAAACACTGAAGAATGGGAACTACCAAGTACATCAGCACTCCCCACAGTAGTAGGTGTAATATTTCCAACCCACGAAGCACCATGGAAGGCAAATGGAATGGTAGGCCAGTACCTACCACCCATGCAGCTGCTGTGGTAACGACAACACACCCGTCCACCCTGAAGTGTATTAAAATCAAAATATAAGATTCAGAATAATGGTTCTTATATCTATAATGTTATGTTCATTATTTGTTCAACAATAATTATGCATCTAACAATTGATGAAAAACTACAAAGAACCCTACAAGTCACTCGGTATCACAAAATTCAAAGGTTTTATCCTGAAATTACTGGCAAGAGTAAGAGCTGGCAGGCAGTGCATAGGCCGACATGCAAAGAAGAGGAACAGACAGAATATTGCAAAATGGGAACACTGCAGCCACACAAGCAATGGACAGTCAAAGAACTTGTATTGATAATGTGAAATAGAAAATAAAATATAATTTCAGTGGCAGTAACAGAGAGCCACATGCATAGCTGCAGTAACCCATAACTAATAAAAAATGATGAAACAGAAATTATAAACAAACTTGGATGATTCCAGCAAGATTCTTCTCAAATCTCTTTGAAGTTTCCTAGTTCATTATAAAAACTATTAACATCAGAAGTGCATAAGTAGTCCAGAGCAAATGGTGGTGACTACCTACAGACAAGAAATACCGTATCTGAAAATCCATTACAAGAGTGAATTGTATTAAAATAGAGAAAATCTTAAGAAGCCTCAAATTGCCAGTAGTACCTGCAAAGATGTGTGTTGCCCTAGTTTATTTTTTTTTAATATTCTCTCTCTCTCTCTCTCTCTCTCTCTCTCTCTCTCTCTCTCTCTCTCTCTCTCTCTCTCTCTCTCTCTCTCTCTCTCTCTCTCTCTCTCTCTCTCTCTCTCTCTCTCTCTCTCTCTCTCTCAGGTTAACTGATTTGATAGGTTATGTACTGTAACATTCATATTAAACAATAAAAACATCTCTGAATTGTACTAAGGCAGGAAATATGCAATATACTGTACCAAGATTTAACAAAGCACCAATGACATGAAGAAATGCCAAGCTATTTTGACTGAATATTTCTCACTTATTCCAATTCCTTAAAGTTTTTAGCCAGCTATGTAAAGCATCTTTTCTACTGTGACTTTCGTAAACTTATGATACAGAGCATCAAAATAATTTTAAATGTGTATCAAAAGAGCTTGGATGAGTTAATCAAGAAGATGAACAAGATAAATACTAGTACATGAAAGATTTGAATGTAGCAAGCATTAGACATGCACAATAGTTCAGGGGCAATTTCAGCTTTGATAACTGAAATTTAAATACTGCAATACTACTTGTCCTTTAAATTGTTCAATTAATTTTTCAATATAAATCAACTTATTTTTCTACAAGGTAGAACTCAGTATCACACGACTATGTTAATTGTATAGGACTGTTTCAGAACATATTCAGGACAATGTACCTTGAATGTACAACAGATTTCCTTTTGAGAAAACACCTTCATCAACTTAGTGAGATATATTGCAATTGATGATAGAGTTCTTCTTAAAATACCTGATAATACTATGTGAATTAACATCAAGTATTATCTTAATATCATCTTGAATACCGAGAAATTAGTCAATGATCCTGTCATTAACTTACAAACGCTAGACAGAAAAACTGATGACAGGATCTACAAAATTGGAATCCCTTGAAAATCTATTGACCAAGAAATGAAGAACTTTATCATAATAATGAATCATAATCTCCATACATTTTTTTTTTTTATTTCATGCCTTCAGTTAATCCAAAATGCCAAATAAGGCACACTATCCTGAGAATATGAACTGAATTAGGCTTCCATAAAATAGTACAGAATTCTCAATAGTAAAATAATTATTCAGGTGCAAAAATTTAAATACTAATTGACAAAATGTTAAAAAAAATTTATTACCCTCAAAGGAAAAAATAGCCAATTCCCCATCTATTACTAAATTTTTCTCTAATTATATTTTGTATATTGGTATACAGTACTGTACAGTACATGTACTTGGTATATGCCGATTCTGGTTGTTAGTGTTAATTTTGGTGAAGAGTACCTTCATAATCATATTTTTTTTTTCAAAATGCATTAAATTTACATCCTCAGCCTGAGGATAGGATTATTTCCTTTGAAAAGAACAATATCAATAATAAACTTGTAAAAGCAAATTCATCTCATAATATAGTAGCTGGAATACTAGCTCAAGACACAAGCTAATAACAGCTAAGAAGCAAAAAGCATATATATAAAAAATTTGTTTGCTTGTAAAAGCAAATTATAGCCTGTGAAATAGTAATTACAGAGTAGGAAATTTTACTTTATCTGTTTAAATTTTTCTCACAGAGTGATAATGCTATCCATCCTATATTTGCAGTAGGATGGAAACCTAAAAATATAAAGGAGTTAATTGCATTAGGGACATGGCAAGTGACCAGCTTAGGGTAGACCACAGAGGACAACGCAAGGAACTGTTTACCCCAAAATAGAATACGTATTCTACCCACTAACTTCAAAAATGTACTTCAACTTCTATTCCAAAGTGTGTTTTCATTGTTTGTTTTCATGTGTCTAGTGTAACCTATGTGCATTTACCCATCTTTAATTGGTGTAAAACAAACTTAATTTGTGTAAACTACTTTACACATTGATGCCTACTCTTCACTTCAAGGAACAAATACTTTTACATCTGCTTCAGTCCTTTATCATCCATATCATCCATCAAGTTTCCAGGTTTTGAAGAGAAAAGTTGATAATATACCCATTTATCCAAATACCATGGCTTCATTGGTGGCATTGTTTTATGCTTGCATCATTTTATACTGATGAGCCACAAATGTTATTTTACAGGAATATTCTAAAACTAACACAATGATGCATTATATCAAAATATAAAATTGTAAAAACATTCCAAACACGCTACAGTATATATTGGCAAAGAACCCTTTAAAGGAACAATGGTTATTAAACGTAATATTTAAAAGTTGGTGGTAAATCCAAAACAGAGGTTTTAATTAGTTGGAGTAAACCTAGTAGAAATGAGATGTACTATATTAATAATATTAATTGGGAACCATAACTGGGGTTTATGAGGTATGCCAATGAAAGATTTTGTCCAGTCTAAATTAAGTGGAAAGAAACAAGTAATTACTGGGATGGACATTCTTTCATTTAGTTCTGTGCCTCAACCTTTTCTGTAATAGAGGCAACATCATTTTACAATCATGCCGCGTAAATGGCTATAGATATTGTTGGACACAAGAAACTATTTTGGTGGAATGAATTAGTAGGGAATTATGTTATACATGTGTGTAATGAACTGTTTATATTAGTATAAAAAATCAGAGGATGATTATGGGCATGAAGCGAATGAGACAAAACACAAAGGATGATAATATTGGCACAAGGTATATAACCCAAAAAGAAAAGCAACATTTATAAGCACTGGAAAGGTTGCAAACTCAGTATTATAAGTGAAAATTGTGGAGTTTAGAAAAAAGAACTACTTATTTCCCATTAAAGAGAGAGGTACACAGAAAGGCATTGTTCTCAAAGGGAAGTCAAATGGAAATGTACAGTAACTTTTTATACAATGTAGATGAGGAGAGAACTAAGATTAAAAACTAAAAAAAAAAATTAAGATACACTTTTGTGAGGGCTTGTGATCTCTCCAATTATTTGTCAATTATTGTTTTATCATGAATTATATCACAAGATAATGAATTTGTGCCAATCAGACTAGAACTCGGAGATATAACTATCAGTGGATTCAACGATAAATGTACAACCATTAAATACAATTCTGGAGTTGAGGACGGTATTTTATTTCATTAGTTTTTTATTCATTAATTTTACTGTTAAATTGCAACAGGCTAATTTGATAGATTTCTGTATAGATATAATTGTAAGTTTATTAGAAAACATTAGTGTAAAAGCACATTTAATTACTCTACTGTACTTGTGGCCCGCAAATGATTCCTTCTAACCAACTTTCAGTAAGGTAAAAAAATTTATCTTAAATCTGAATTCAGTGTCATATTTCATGTCAAGCATTATTTTTATAGAAATAAATGGTATCAGGCTTCTGTATCTTTTGGCATTTACTAAAATTACTTGTGCATTAACAAACTCCAGACTTTTCTCATACTTAGTGGGTACCATGTAGATATTGTACACTTTTCTGGATTAGTTTAGTTTATAAGGTTACTATAAATTACATTTTCATATGTCTAAAGTAACTTGCAAAAATAATACCTTGTACATCTATAAATAATGGTGACACCTTGCATATCTTAAGCTTCTGTTATTTATAAATACTATGTACTACCATATACAGTATACCATTTCAAAGATGACTAATTGGCATTTTATGGCAATTTTCATTATAATGAATTATAACAATTACTGTATTACAAAAAATATACATTACAGCCTAATTTCTTAAAATTGCACTTTTTTATCAAAGACATTAAAACCATCTTTGGTGATTAAAATATACTATGGAACACGGTTCAATTTATGCGTGATTCAATCAAGGAAGAAGTAAAAATTTAGCGTATAGTATAAAAAAAAGTTAAAATGAAACATTGTCCTTGTGGTCAATTAATGCACTGGTAAAACACAGTAGATACAGTACTTGCAATAATACAAAGATGCTTAAGGCAGTTGAAATCTTTACAGTAATCTTTGATTCCTCGAAAAGTCTGAAGACTATTTCAAAAGCACTTAATACATTAAGCTAGCATGGAATTTTGGAGCATTGTTATGGACTAAAATATACAGTTTAAACGAACATCTTATGTACAGTATGGCAAAAATAAAAGAAGATATCACGAAAATTATTGAATATGTATATCACTGTACAATACACCCATAAATTATTCTAAAGAATAGGCAACATGCAAGTAATGACAAACTATGATTTGGCAAATATTTGGTAAGATGAGATGTGTGAAATATGATGACCTTAATGTAGCAAATATTTGGAATGAGATGAGGTATGTGAAATATGATGCCCTAAATGTAGCAAGTATTTGGTATGAGGTGAGGTGTGTGAAATATGATGCCCTTAATGTAGCAAGTATTTGGTATGAGGTGAGGTGTGTGAAATATGATGCCCTTAATGTAGCAAGTATTTGGTATGAGGTGAGGTGTGTGAAATATGATGCCCTTAATGTAGCAAGTATTTGGTATGAGGTGAGGTGTGTGAAATATGATGCCCTTAATGTAGCAAGTATTTGGTATGAGGTGAGGTGTGTGAAATATGATGCCCTTAATGTAGCAAGTATTTGGTATGAGGTGAGGTGTGTGAAATATGATGCCCTTAATGTAGCAAGTATTTGGTATGAGGTGAGGTGTGTGAAATATGATGCCCTTAATGTAGCAAGTATTTGGTATGAGGTGAGGTGTGTGAAATATGATGCCCTTAATGTAGCAAGTATTTGGTATGAGGTGAGGTGTGTGAAATATGATGCCCTTAATGTAGCAAGTATTTGGTATGAGGTGAGGTGTGTGAAATATGATGCCCTTAATGTAGCAAGTATTTGGTATGAGGTGAGGTGTGTGAAATATGATGCCCTTAATGTAGCAAGTATTTGGTATGAGGTGAGGTGTGTGAAATATGATGAACTTATGAAGTGAGTATGTAAATGTTTACTTCTGCTGCTGTACTCTGTTTTAGATTTATCACCAACCACTTCTTTCATGTACATATTTCATATTTTTGTATATAACTTATAAGAAGCATTCTCATTAGTTGACTCTAGAAAATAGTCAAAATTTTGGAAACATGCTGTTCTATCATTATTTACTATTTGAAAAATAATTATAAAATCGAATATAAACTATTTAAGATTGATATGGATATAAGAACACCTACTTTCATCATGCAAATCAAAATGTTTTTGTAAAAGTGTTTTCCACCCAAAATGTATTATAATTTTTGACTGCGACAATAACTACTAACAAGAAATGACTGCACTTCTTTAATCCCTGAGGGCAAAATACTGTAGTTTACATATGGCACGTGCATATCCCAGACAAGAGATAGATGTGAGTCGTGCAGGACCCAAACATTGATGGTGTGTGAGAAACTGAGGGAGTGAAGACGACTACCCGACGCTAGGCCACTAGCCCGCCCCGCAACAAGCAACGCCCGTGCAACAAGAGGCCACAACTTGATTACCGGTGTACACGGAACGCGCCACCCCGACCTCCACCCTCCCAGCAGTACGGCATCTGTAATATCATATTTTAGTTAGAAAATTACTGCACTGAAGTTTATTTTCTTTTCTTTTCATTATAAATACCGAAACCTACATTCCTTCACTTAGTATCCTCTCCAACCTCTTTCTGAAAAACATATTAAACAGCATTAATGAATTTCATAAAAAAAAAAAGTCAGTTTAACATGGTCTTCATCCCAAGACCTGTGCCCTGAAAATGTAAAAACTTTTCAATAAAAAATACAGAATATTATATAGAATGCTAATTAGCATTTCTTGTTTGGAACATCAATCGCTTCTACTCCACGCCTCTTTTAAGGCTTTCATCACTTGTCATTTCATGTTATTGGTAAGTTTTATATTTCACCCTTCAGGTGATACTGTACCTGTTCAACATATCACAAAAATTATAAACTCAAACCTTTAATATTACAGCTATCACTGAGGTACTAGTTGTCATTACAGTAGTGTATAGTATTATCAATTTCTGACAAATCCTCCAATCTTCAAACAAGATGGCACCTGAAAAATTAAAGTATTATTCAAGATCTGATCTGGGATGCCATGTATGCTTCTAACATAATGTAACTGATAGACTATTTCTGCACTTTTTCCATATCTCCACCTCAAGACCTATGCTAAATTCACAAATAAAAAGAGCAAATATTGTGAGATGGCAAATGATATTGTAACTACTGTAGTACTGTGCTAGAGGATAGGGAGTCACGGTAAGAAGTACCTGTTCTAGTCTAAGTTCTAAGTAACTTTTGTGGATATTTCCAAGATAACATTATTGAGTTAATTCAAATTTTGCTTTGTGTACTGGCAATCTCCTACAGTATATCATTTCCAGCAACCTCCCCTGACATTCATATTGCTTCTCTCCTAAAGCCTAGCTTATACTTTATTGACGTTTACCACCCCCCTAAAGCTAAAAATTGTCTGTATTATTTCCTTTCAATAAGCCTAGACCTCTAGTATAATATTGAGACAATCTAGTGGCTGACAGCAATAACCTTGGTTTGGGTATACTGTAAATGCTTTGCCTTTCAGTCTTCTCGTGCTTGATAGGTCAACACTTTGTTTATTTCCTTCAGATTGTGTTACTATTTAGGTTATTAGCCATCATAAGGAATGTCTCCTCCAGGATTTGATAGAACTGTAATTACTGTCCAGATTGTTCAAGGGAGTTATTTTAGGGAAATCCTGATTCTCATTTTCTTTGTGTCTTGTGCCAGGGACAATATTTTGATTTAGATAGTCATTGTGAGGAATGTGAAGATTTTTCTCTTCCTCTTATGAAGAGGTATGTTCAGATGGTAAAAGACCAGATTAAGAGTTCAAAATGTAAAAGAAGCTAATGTTTATTTTAAGGGATAATCCAGAAAAGACTAGGCTAGTTGATTGCAGTGCTAGAATATTGTTTTTTAGATATACTAAAATTAACATTTAGTACAGGAAAATCCAGAGAAGACTAGGCTAGTTGATTATGGTAAGGAGGATGATAACGTCTAGCTATTAATGAGGTTTTTGGGACAGATAGCAATTTTTACCTCTTTTGCTTTGTTTGCTGAATCTAAGCCCAGAGAGTCTCCAGGTAAAGGCAAAGGCCTAACCTGCCCTGTTTTAAAGCCTGGGCTATTTCTCAAGTTTTGCCTAGCAGTTCTAATGCACCATTCATTATAGGCTCTGATGGTGCACAGAGTTGATCACCTCTACACGAGTCTCAAACACTTGAGTTACTTCAGGTCCTAATGCGAAACCTTCGCTTTTCTTTGATACAGTCTCCTGCTCTTTACAACCACCCAATTCCAAAATAAAAGACTGAGCTAGTAGACTGGATCCTAAAATCTCTCCACTCGCCAAGCAAGCGCTCTTGATCAACCACTTTATTCCTATCTATATAGCATGAAATATCGTATAGTTCCCGGAGAACATGACAGATAATTTCAGATAAATCTTTTAAGGAGATCAATCGTTGACTCATGTTTCGAATGGCAGTGAGCACATCTCGAGTTTTCCTTAACAGCATTTAAGTAGGTCCCTTATCTAGGGCAGGTGGAAAGGATATTGTTAGCAGTTAACAAAAGGGAAAGCCTATAGTTACCCTTTTAGAAGATTTACCAAGCAGGGATGATGAAAGGGAGGGTAATACAGAGGAAGAGCTGAACTCTGATGACCTGTCCAAGTGTTTGAGAAACTTATTTCTAGAAGGCATCTTAATAAGTTACTCAAAGTAAATTCTGATACTGTTCATTCTTTCAAGTCATCTCTTGATGGTTCTTTAAGATCACTTATACACCAGAGTTTACCATAATTTTTATAGACAGAGTCAATAAATTATTAGCTCAAGAGCAATGAAAAATTTTTCATTCAGTTCCTGTTTAGTGTTACAACTTTTCTGCCATCAAAATTATGCAATCTATACAAAATTATTACCTAATCTTGTAAATTCTCCAAACCCAACTTGCCACCATTAAATCCAAAATCTGTATACATTAGTATTGTGGTGCTCTTGAACATCATTAAATCAAACATCTATAATGGTTTGTGTGTACTGTATACTGTATCAGAAGAACCAAGTGCTGGGGAATGGAAGTATGTGAAACCAAATAATAATATAAAATGTTAGTTCAGTATAAAACTTGTATTGCCTTGGATGAATATTTTTTTTAAAATGTAAAAAATAGTTGATGTATGTTATGATAAGGTCTTTAATTAAAAAAAAACCCATAATTTAAAAAAAATGTATATTAAAATCTTACTTTATATGGTTTTTAAGTGTATTAAAAAGGTTAGGAATAGGTGTATGCATAAAATGGTACAGTATTGTCTTATGCATAATTTACTGCATACAGTATGCTAAGACAAAAATAATAATAAACGTACTGGTTCTCCATTAGAGAACTTGAACCATAAAATCTTTCTCATAAGGAATATTTAGTTCCTGTGACATACAAGGTGATAATAATTATTTTGGTAAAGGAAAATATTATTTGTGGAGTACTATACACCATAAAGTACCTATTCTCAGATTAAAATTCCTTCATTAAACAATAATAAAGTATTTCAACGTACCAAACTGAAAACAAAACAAACCGTTCAATAAACATTGCAGGTTGATGCTTACCATGCTACACTGCGTAATACAACACGGAGGAATAAACTAAATAGTAGCAGTCACAAATTCAAATACTGTACAAATACTGACTACATGCAATTTAATCAGCATAGATACTGATTATAGGTTTCATTATATGAATTTATTTATTATATTTTCTCCTACATATTTTAAAATTTATAAAATAAACTATTCTAAAGATACTACATTATACTTTATGCACAAATATGACTTAACCAGATTTTCAATACATTACAAACTAATGCTACACGTTATAGGTTAGTATAGTTACACTTAATCATTCATAAACTCAAAAACATTTATAAACAACATTCATAAGATAACTTATTGTACGTATTAAACAAATATTCTTGCACTACTTAGAGCTAGGAATTATACAATGAAAGCTAACTTTTTAATGACTATTTACCATTTAAAAATAAAAACCATATTCAAATACAATGATGTGCTTTTCAATGATAAAATCTTAAAATAACATTGTTATAGCAAGTGTTAGTGTGTAGATGTATACAGTAGTTATATAAGGCAGTAAATTTCACTTCCCGATTCAAAATTTTGTGACCATCTGATCACTTATTTAGAAATTCCTATGAAAATATTGACCTGATTTTCCATTTCTAAACTGCTAAAAAAAATACCAATAAAAGACTCGATGGGCCTTCTGGTCAATACATACTGTAATGTGCAGCATTTTATAATCAAATATCCAAGAATCTTTAATCTGTCAATTTGTTTTCTATCTTTAACAATAAATAATTGAGATGCAAGAATGTAATGGTCACTTTCATCTATGTTTCTCAAAGAATTTTTTTAAAGAGTATTACCCCTGATTAAGATTGTCTTGATAAGTACTGGGTATGGTTTACACTATATATTGTGTATTTATGATATTAATAAAAAATCCTTTTCCATTGCCATTCAAGTGTGATATGACATTAATACCCTCTGTTCACTTTTGGAGTTAACTAGTCACCAAGGGCTTCTTAGCGCTGCAATGCTGAATTCTCTTTTTAAGGTCTTCTTTATAATGCTAGTGATACAGTAAATGGCATACAGTACTGAAGTTTTCAAAGATCAGTTTTTTCTGCAATGTAACCTTTAATTAGGTAAACTTTCTTGTTATCTCTGAAAGCAAAACTATTTTTCCTAAACATGTACGTTTGTGTATTGTGATTAAAATCATGAGCGCAATTACTAAAACTGTAAGAAAATATGAAATATATTTCTATCACATACCTGACATCTGCAAGTGATGCAGTCATCGTTCAGTGCCGCCCACTCAGCACCAGGTGGATAGAAGGCGCCTAAATAATGGCATCCTTGTGGGTTTGCCGAATCTAGCATTGGTTCATTGGCCCCTATACTGGTATTAGTTCCTTCAGGAGCCATACACGGGTCATCTGGGCAGCGAGGACAGCAGTCACCTGGCATCTTCTCAGGTGAAGAACACTGTACAGGTGGGCACTCCAATGGCCAGCAGTCAATCTCTCCATACTGAGAAATAAAAGTAATCTTAATGGAAAGTATAAAAAAAACTTTTCTCAAAAATTGACTTTTGACAATCTCATCGCATCATAAAAAATCTTTACAGAATTCCACCTACACAGCAATGTTAATATTAGAAAAAATACAGTGATGTACTTTGATATATCAGCAGTTTCACTTACAAGACATTCACAAGTCTGGCACTGGTATATCCAACGTTGTCCACTGTGAAAAGTGATGTGTGGTTGTGCCTGATGGGTACATGAGGCACGTGGATCACAGTGGGGGCAGCATTTAGTATCAACGTTGGGATCAGAGCAATCACAGACAAAACGGTTACAGGTAACCGTGCCCTCAGAGCATGTGCATTGAGAGCATTCAGATCCTGTAGGGGTCCACACATCACCATGTGGTCTTTCTACTCCATTTATAACACAACCTGAAAAAATAAATCATAAACAATTACTGAAATATGATTTACATAGAAAATCAAACGATGTTATTTTTTGTGATGACAAAGCTAATCTTCACATGACTTTATTTCAAAAGTTTTATTAAATAAGTTAGCAAAACCATTAAATTAAAATCCTTGTTTTTCATACAGTAATGTCAAGTAATTTGAAAAAGGACTTCTATAATAAAACTAGTTTTAAAGTATATTATATCTGCAATACTTAGACTTGTATAGCCAGTCATATTCATTAGAAAGTTGAATGAGAGAATGAGTTCAATTTCTAAAATTGCATACAATGTGCATACGTGAAATGTTTTCCAGTAAGTGGAGAAAATTGGACCAAGGTAAAGTTAATGAGGGGGACAGTTGCAAATAAAATTGATGTGTAAAGAGTCTTAGTTACTATTTTCAGTGTGACATGCAATGGAGTGGGGCAAAGGCCAAGAAACCTTCATATTACTTACCATGAGAGCAGGTTGTGCCATTGTCACAGGTACATAAAAAGGATCCTTCTGTATTTATACAAGTAGCTGTCTCATGGCATGTAGAGGTTCCAGCCGTACATTCATCCACATCTGAAAAAGTTGAAGAATTCAATAAACTACACTTCTTTAGACCACAACTGTAAAAGGACATATTTATTGCATTAGTTTTTAGATGTAAACATTACAACAGTAACAACTTTTTGATTGATGGTGAAGACTAACTTTGAAAATATTTACTTTATTTGGGAATGCAAAAAGAAAGTACAGTACAGTAAAAGAAAAAGCCTCTTTTTGTTTTGGACATACAGTACACTAAATAAAAACCTCTGACTGCTGTAATTCATATCCTGTTTTCAGTAACACTATTGGATAACTGCTTTCATGTGGTACACAAGACTATAAAACCAATTGATAATGAAAGAATAAATTTTGGAGATGGCAGAGAGAATTTAAACATAATAACATACAGTATACTATCTTACAAATAAATCTCATAAACCTCCCCATAACTGCTTTCATGTGGTACGCAAGACCATAAAACCAGTTGATAATGAAGGAATAAATTTTGGAGATGTAAGAGAGAATTTAAACATAATAACATACAGTATACTATTTTACAAATAAATTTCATAAACCTCCTCACTGCTAAGAAGTTACCCATAAACAAAACATGAATTCATATAAAATTCAAGTGAATGAGGAAAAACTTAGTTTTATTTAGCACTGAAAATAGCAGAGGAGTTCAGTAATGTACAATCATGTTCTTCAAACCATAGTACTTTAACATTGTTTTGAAAAAAAAAAAAAGGAATAAATTACAATAAATTATTACCTTGACATAATAAGCCTTGGCTGTTGTCTGCAAGAAGAGATGTGTATCCTGGAAGGCAGTGGCAAGTGTACCATCCGGGCAGATTTACACAACGCGAGTTAGAATGACAGCGATGTAAATCTAATGCACATTCGTCAACATCCAACTCGCATGCTTGGCCTTTGAATCCTCGACGACATTCACAGACTCCGGGGGCTACACACATTCCACCATTTTCACAGGTAGCATTACAAACAGCTGTAATAGAATTTCAGAAAATTTGTCATTAAGTGTAATGCTGAAGTTTGAAGAACTTGCAGGATTTTACAAAAAGCGAGACTAAATGTATGAAGGTATATACTGTAACAGGGAAAGTTGGAGAAAACTCAGGCATTTTTTCTCAAATACTGTATCTCCTTCAGGTCATAAATATTGTGAAAATAAGGAACAAACGACTAACTTTTACTTTTCAATTGCTATTTTCTTTTAACCCTATTAGTTCCAGGTCTTGAAGTGTAAGCATAATATTGTATATCTTTTTAATTTAAAAAATACTGTACTGTGTAATTTTTCTTAAAATTTTCAGTCTTATAGTATAAACATTTGGTAGTAACTAGGGGAGAGGCTATAGTATGTTGATATCAAAGATATTGTAAAAAAGCACTTTTGAATGTGTCTTTGAATATAATATAATATATGTCATACCAATATTTCACTTTTTCATAAAATAAGTTGATGATCTATGATAAAATTTGTTTTATGTATTCCTTTTCCTTGTACATATTTTTATATATACTTGGATTTAAACTTACATAAAAGTGATGTGCTTAGTCAATAAAGTACGGTACAGTACTATATTTAAATAACCAAATTTTTCTACTTTGCTGTGACTTATACTTGACAGGTTTAAAACAGACATAACTGGCAATTTTCAATCAATTTAATTTTGTAACACAAGACTATATATTATCATTATTGATATATTAGAAAGCTTAACTAGGGTGTTGCCATCGGAACACTTAAGTAACCTACAAACTTTACTTTAATTAACCACTTAATGATGATAACAAAGTTTACAAAACAAAAGGAAATAAATGGAATATATCTCACAGCCTAAACAGCAGTACAGTAATATATTTTTTTCACATTAAAGCCTGCATTCATAAACTGAAGATGGAATTATCATAAATCAAAATTACTTACGCTTGCAATCAAATCCATCTCCAGTATATCCCTCATGACATGTGCAATGGTAGCCACCACGAGTATTCGTGCAGGATGCATGTTCATGACACTGGTGAGCTCCTTCGCTACATTCATCGCGCTCGACACAAGTAAGCTCATCGACCCTTACATAGCCATCTTCACACTGACAGATGTAAGATCCGATGGTATTGATGCAATAGGTATGAGCTTGACAATAATGACCATGATGAGCGCCCACTTCTTGACATTCGTCAATATCTGCAGATGAAAATAAATTGCCATAATTCTTGAAAATTTATATTTTCATGTAAACCAAAAAGGTTGTTTATAGTTCTTGAAACTATGATTTTCTAATAAATCTCTAATGTTTTCTAACAAGGAAGATTCTCATTTGTAAACTAGTAAAGTAGTTTTAAAGGATTACTGAATCAATCATTTAGTGTACAGTATTTGAATATGTACAGTATATGTCAGAAAAATTACCAAGTTATAACTTATGTACTGATAAAAATTGCCAAACTATTACAGAATAACTGTATAATTAAAAAGAATTCTGCCTAAGTCAAATTTATAATTACTTACCTGTACAGTAAACATATACTGTTAAACTCCCATACAGAGGTAAAACTGTGCATACTGGCAACTTGTTTTTCTCTTCCTGCTTTCTAATGTTCAGCAAAATTGATTTCTTCTGATTTTCAGTCTAAATTTAAATTAATAGAGAGTGTACTGTACTCTGATTTTTATGCTGCATTATACTGAAATACAGTATTCATTTACATCTTAAATCTATATTTAAAAAGTTTACGTAGTTAAACAATCTTAATAGATGATAAGTTTTAAAACCATTTACAAGCTTACAACATCTCATTCTCTACTGACAACTTCTCTTCTTGTTCTCTACTCAACTGGAATTTCTCCTTTAATATTAACCTTGAACATCCATTGCCATTTCAAACAGTGAATAAGAATCATATATAAATATTGAAAAGACATTTAAAACTAAAAAACTGGCTACAAATCAGAGTAGGATGTTCATATTAATGCTTCCTTCTTGAAGCTGGTTAAATGTTGATGTCTACCCTAACAGTCTGAAAACTTCAATTTCTTTCACCGAAATAGTCTTAGCCCCTCTAGTGGATTACTGCATTGAGTTTACATGATGATGTATGGCAATAAGTAGATTTGGATACAAAATGAGGCAGACATGACTCTAGCAAAATTTTTTTTTTACGAAATTTTAATTTCTAAAGCATTATCAATTCCCAAAAATTTCTATAATACATATAAATCGACTTTGCAAAGCAGTTAGTTGGAATACATTACACTATTTCTATTACCAGCTATGTTTATTAACATTTAAAAAATGTATTTGCCAATGCAGTAAATGAAAACTGATCCAAAAGTATTTTAAATACCTTAAGTAATACAGTCTCCCATCCTAAAGCATCAATTCAGCCCACCATATATAAATGCATAAGACTATACAGTACTGAAATTTGTCACATGAAACCAGCGTACCCTTAATGTATTCATAATTAACAACTGATAAATTGTGTTTATTACAATGGTAAACAAAAACAATCATAACATCCATTCTTTGCCTGCACAAGGAAAAAAAATTTACAAAACTAAAATATTTTACCTGTACAAAGTCTTCCATTACTACCGGCAAAACCAGTATTGCAGTGGCAGGCGTAGGTTGTCTGGAGGTTAATGCAGGTAGCGTTAGCGTGGCAGTCATGGCCTTGAGCACAGTAATCGACATCTGGGCAAAATTTACAACATTGCCCGGGTACTGTAAATTGTTCGTTTTCGGGGCACGGAAGGGGTGGACAAGTTTCCTCTGGATCAATTCTTCTACATTGCATCTTGCCATCTCGACACTCACAATCTACACATTGGCGAGGTGACACAACTTCTCCATGATCATATACAACACCTTTAAGTGAACATTGTTCTGTAAAGCAAAAAGTATTATACAAAGAAATTAATAACCATAGGTATTGTCCAAATATAAAAATGGCTAGTCCTGCTAACAAAAGTTACACAGAAGGACTGAATATTTAAAGAGGAAGAAAAATCATCTCCACAACACCAAAAAGGGGAAACATGCACAAAACTTATATCCTTATGCTGGTGGTAAAAACATATGACCATGTGCAAAGACTTCATACAATGTATTAAATGAAAAAAAAATATAAAACAATAAGAATGCTATTACCTTACATTAAAAATATTGATTAATACGTAATGGGAATTTAACAAAAAGGATGTCATAAAATAACTGTTTCCTTCAATAAATAATGAAACTACTGTCGAGATATAAGAAAAATTTGATTGAAGATTACTCAAATTCTGCTTGACCAAAATGTTTCAAGAATGAAACCAAATCTTTACATGTAAATAGCATAAAAAGAAAATAGGATACACGGCTATTAGAGTCATGGAGCATTTTTAATTGATGAATATTTGGTACCTACAACTTGACACTGTTTAGGTTCCTTCAAAAAGTGCCCTAAATGTAAGAAGTTCACTTGATTTTAAGGTATTCCCAAATAAATCAACTATGACTATGAATATTTCAAGTTATATCTTCTCAATATACTGTACTTGGTATATAAGACTTGGGCGTGAAAATGCTCTTACATAAATGTTCGTGCTTTATACTGTAGTGTATGCTGCTTTGAATAGAATAAATGAGAAAAAACACAATTTACAGAACTTCTCTTGTTCAGTAGGGGATGAAAAATAAAATAAAACAATACCACCAGTTATTTGATACTGCAATATATTAATCTTTTATTCATCCTTCCCCAAAAAAAGAAATTTACAACATCAAAAGCAAATCTTGGTAAAAACAAATGTAATATGAACAATAAGGTTCATAAATACCCAACCAATTTGTTATACTCGTACTGTATGAATACAGCATGCTGAAAAATTGTGGCACAAAACCCAGGCATGAAATGTTCTTGAAAATATTTTCATACTTTAGTTTATGATTTTAAATATGTGACTAAGTCATCTTGTTAAAGTACTTTATACACTAAATATCGTTTAAGCTGATTTAGACACTAAAACTCTAAATCAAATAAAATAAAATATACATATTCTAATACAGAACTGCCAGTGACTTATGCAGTATTATAATAGTATAATCTTTTTCCCCAGATAATAAAAATAAACTTACTTCACCATGACTAGAGGGCCTATAAAACACCTGGACTACGAAACCACTCTTTTAGTCAGTGCAGTCTCTATAGAGCCCTACTATATCAACTCTATTCTACATGCACATAAAGAAATTATGAGTAGTATATCTCATAAAAAAGCTGTGGGCTGAAAACCAATCAAGTAAAACAATTTATACTATAGTTTACAAAAATATGCTTTTGAGAAATTATTCCATGACAACTGTGCATTAAAATTGAAATGATCAACAACAAAACAATTATAAAAACAACTGGGTGCTGTCACACTTCTTAGATTTCTATGGAGTATAGTATCAGTGTACGCAGTATCGACACCGAGATGAAATACACCTAAATTTATGTATGAACACAGCATGCGGCAAAGGATTCAAAGCTAAATAATGATAATGTACTGTACTTCTCCAAAACTGAAATCAGAACCATCTCTAAAACTTATCACTTACACAGAACTTGAATTAACGTATTGTGTACATTGTGTACATGCAATAAAAATGCAAACTTCGTAATATACAAAAACAAAAGTACACTCTTCCTCTTATTAGCTTCATTTCAAAGAACTGTATTGAAAAAGCTCTTAAAAATTAATAAAATCAAAAGTTAGAAGCCCAAAACACTCACAGCTTGTTGAACGAGACAACGATGTACCAGTTCGCTCAGCCAATGTACTCGTTGCATTTTGGGGGTTCCAAACACTTATGTCTCCTTCACTCAGTCAGACACCGTTCAACTCCTTTGCACATCAGCTCTCTCCAAGTGGTATTTATTTTTTTTGTATTTGTGTTAATGTGAAACTTGAAGTGGTACTGCGGTGTGCGAATTGTAAAATTTTTGCTTCGGAAAATGCTAAAGTTGAAACTAATGGAAGCTAATAAGCTTGAAGAAATATAGTGCAAACTCGCAAGTCAACTATCACTCATTTAAACTATGTTGAAAAATGCACTGAAGCAAGTCTTTATTTAATTCTACATTGTGTAACGTAGTTTTTACTTAATAGTTTGCTTTGCGTTGCATTCTAGGGTTAAAATCTGCACAGTAGTCTTAGCGAAGTCTCGATCAAAACTCTTTAACTCCTTGGATTGGATCCCGAGTGCTTGCTGTGGTGTGGGGGAGAGGACTAGATTCTTAACAAGGTGCACAACTACTGCAATATATAACTTTATAATCTTGTACATGCATGCTGTGTAAAACAGGTTAGTAATGTTTCAAAGCATTTATTCTCTTCTCATTAAGCTCCATACCAATTCATTCAATGGGTTGTTTCTAAGCTCCATAACAATATAAGTAAGTGTTTTGACAACAAACAGTGTGTAACATAGCATAGGGCATATCAACTTCAAAATCCTTTGCATAAATAGAAAAGAATAAAAATATACATAATTGAACAAATATCAAATAAATATATGAAATAAATAAAATTATTTGGACACAAACAAAAAATATCAATCATATGTTCTTTCCCCAATAAAAGACCCTGGGAAGGTCAGTGTCTTAATGGTGAAAAAGCCAGAAGATTCCAATACTTTAATATTGACATTTTATAACAGTATTTTTAATAATGTTCAAATTTTATTTCTTTTAGAAGTTTGAATTTATCACAGATCTGGAATATTTTTCATCAATATCTTATGATTTACTAACTTCAAAGATCTCAACAGAACAAGTACTCTTGTAAAAATTTGCAAACAGTATCTCTGCTCGAAAAGTTTTGGAATGATGAAATGGGCACAGTCCCAACTGCCATCCATTTTCTTCTATGCCTTTTCAAGAAACATTTCTGTATGAAATTGTACCATCAATGCACACTGTCTACTTCAGGGTTCATCGAAAACCTTGACATATAAATAATAACAATTTTGCTAAGAAATTTTCTCTAAGTATGTGTCAGCTACAGCAGTGAACTCAAATGAATCAAGTTCTCTAAAGAAGTGCCACACTAATCTGATCAGTTATGAAAAATGGTTAACTTACTTAAGCATACTGGACAACACTCTCCTTCCGTGTAGACAGGATTTTTGCACGTCACTCCTGGACAAGGGATTGGTCGACACGTTACTTCACCATGCTGCACAGAATGAGACAAATTATTGACCACAAATAAAGACCCAATTACATACTTAACTACCGAAGATGCAAGTAACACTGTGTACTGTAGCATGCCAATCAAGTACTGAGACATGCCCTATTTACCTGGTACTAAACTGCAATGCACACTAATCAACATAATATGAACTCAAAGATTGTGAAGGTACTGATAATGGTAAAAACAGACAAAATACTTGAAATGTGTAAAAATAAACCTTGAAAGCAAACAAAAGAATAAAATCTTTAACACAGTTGTTAGAAACCTTAGTATTCAAGTGTTGGAGAAATTTAATCATTCACTAATATTTGCTTTGTTTTTAGTAGCTTAAGGAATGTTTTTTTCCCTGAAATTCCAGTTCATAGGTAAATCATATTTCAAAATGTACTATGTCCACAATGGCAGAGCTAAGGTTAAAACAAGCAATTTTTCTTTGCTACTACTGTACACGTAAACTTCATGTTCTCATATTACGATTCATATACATTTATTCGCAGGCTACTTAGCAAATATATTTACCTAATATTTATTTCTGTATTTACAAGTACATCAAAATTACCCTTAAGTGAACATATCAATATAAAATGGACAGCAATTAATGTATAGAAGTTGGGCTAAATATTCTCTGGCCTTCATTTCTGACTAAATGGTAACTTCAAGAGCCTATCTGCTAATTAGCCCCTAAACAATAGTGTACAAATATTTTATTGCAGTTTATTTTTCTAGATATCAAATCTTTAATTCAATTCCCATGGTGCATTAAAACACAGTATTTCCTCATTTGAATGTAATTTTGGTTCTAATTTTCAAAATACTGTACTATTTCTTTTATTCAATTCCAATGATGCATTAAAACACAGTATTTCTAAATTTTGGTTCTAAAATTCAAAATGGTTGACTGTAATGAAAGGTTTTACTAGCAACTGATCCTAAGAACTCAGAAAAAAATAATGATCATAAATAAAGAACAAATGCATTACATGTGCTGGACTAAATGAACTTTGTTTATTTCATAACTCAATAAAACTACGTAAATGGTAATTATAAGAGTTATGACCCCATATCCAACTCTTAAAAAAAGCAAATTATAAGTTCAGCTTCTTTAACACAGTTTCAAAAACCTCAACTCCTTTTGGGTATTACAGTGGAGTTCCCCCAATGGACTTCTGGTGCCTTTAGACTTACCACACATGAGCAGATTTCACATCCACTTTTCCACGTAGCACCGTCCTGTCTAACTGTACCATTAACCCGACACGACCTTTGGCAGTCACACTCCTCCACAGCAGCTAAACGGGCTTCTGATTCTGTTAACTGTGAAAAAAATATCATATTTCATATTACGTCAGATATTTTTAACCAATGAAAAATCACATATATTTCCTATTACATCATAGGTATTATTTATTTTTCATCTGTGAAAAAAGTCATACTGTATATATTTCCTGCTACACAACAATATTCATTCTTAAAGTACATTATCTCATCAAAAATTCTTGAAGTTACAAATATTCTAGGAGATTTTTTAAATCTTGATGAAAAAAAAACAATCAAATAGCTAAAATACCTCAATAAACACTATGTTTAAATTCATCACCATAACAATAAGAGCTTACTAGAAAAAATAAATAAAAACCATGATATAGATTTAACAGGACTGAATAATATACCTGGAAAAGTATTTTCCATCATCTTAATAGTATTTTTCTCTAGTAACGTGGAAATAAAAGTTACTTTACATGGGAAAGAGGATTAACCAACAAGGAAAACATTCTTAACTAGAGGGGCACTCAGTAGAGCGCAGACCTCCGCCAGGGCAGTTTATTTCTCAACTTTTTGGACTAATTTTCCTCGTCCGTGACCTTAACCTTCCATAATTTAATAACTGCCAGCTCTTTACATAACAATTTAAAATCCTTGCAAGTTTAATTATTTTATAATTAAAATTGTGGCTGTATGGTTAATGACCAGAATTTGACCTTTTGCTTGATCTTGACCTTAGATTCGACCCTAACGTGTGGCATGGAATTTCATACACACAAATATGTACCACGTCTGAAGTCTCTGTGACAACAATGTCCAAACTTATGATTGATTAAATGAATTGAACCTTTTGCTTGACCATGACATTGACCTTCCAAAATTGAATCATTTGCAGCTTTTTACATTACAGTTAATCCCTGCAAGTTTCATTAGTCTACGATTAAAATTGAGGTCAGGAAGCTGTTCACAAACAGGGGCAAAAACATAACCTCCTTCCAACTTTGTTGGTGGAGGTCAAAAGTGATTAGGGGCGTCAATGACCTTAGATGTCAGGATGCCAGAAAACTTTCAATCAATCAATCAATCAAAAGTGATTATGCATAAAAAGTAAAAAAAAAATAATCACATAACAAAGGATACAAAATCTACACTCAGCAATCAGATATCTCACATATACACCGGAACATCTACAGTATCTTTATTTCGCACAAGTAAAAGGTGGTACTAACTCGTGTTGCAAGCTGAGTAACAAGTTGCTGTAACTGCACAACTTGGTCAGAGAGAACTTGGAATTGTCCACATGTTGGGCAATCTGCATCGGCTTGGGGGCACTGCAACAAATAACCGGCTGCTCCAGAAACCAGGCGGACATCTTGTAGTGCTCCCTAATGGGGAAATTATATTAATCATTATCAATTTACTAAATATTGTTAATTTGCTAAAATATCTCAAAATTGATATAAATTGTCTATACATCTGTTAATCGCCATTCACTTGCTCAATGCTATCAATTGGCATTAATTTGATAGATTTTATTCACTAATCAATATTCCTATGCTAAAAATTATCACTAATTTGGTAAGCATTAATAATAATTTGCTAACTGTTATCTATCAATTGACATTATTTTGCTAAATTTTATCCATTAATCAACATAAATTTACTATGTTACCAATTAATTTGTTATATTTTATTATATTTATCAACATTAATTTACTAAATGTTACCTTTTAATCGACATTAATCAGCAAAACTGTATAATTTAGTGATACATTTTCGAATTATTATCTATTTATTGACACTAACAAAATTCTATCTACTAATCATGATCAATTCGCTAAAGGGTACCTATCTATTGACACTAATTTGATAAAAATATCTATTAATCAACATTTATTTACTAAATTTTATCTAATCAACATTTACTGAATTTTCATTCCCAAATCAAGATCAAATCTGCAAAATATTACTAATTAATTGTCATTTATTTGTTAAAGTTACCGAAGTCACTGTCAGTTTGCAAGTATAAATTAGAAAATACATTTCAATAGGACTTGAACCAATTTACTACTAATATAATATATACAATGCTCGTAAAATCCTTATAAAACGTTTAAAGGTTATCAAAATCCCTAAATTTCTTTAATATACATCAGGATAAATTAAAATTTTCCATTTCAAATAAATGATAGATAAATAACAATAAAGTTCCATAAAGTACAATATCTAAAGATTAGCCATAAAGACAAAGGCATCTTCACATCTCGTGATTGAAACTAACTGTACAGTACTTGAAAAGTTTCCAAGAGACTAACAACCCAGAATTCTCAAAGAAATCCATCACAAACCATTTACAATGTTCTCCTTATATATCACCTTGAATAAAAAATGTTTAGCATTGCGTTGTCCTAAATAGAGAGCTATAGGGGCATCACGAAACGATGGGTCTTGACTAAGCGTTGGATCAGCTGGGTCGATCGGTGGAGCAAGAGAGGCTAAGGCCGTCAAATTGGTTACAGGAGATGGCGCCAAGCGACGATAAACGCGGGAACAGTCCACCCACAACTCCACTTGATTGCCACTCACTACTACTGATACCTGGTTTGGGATGAAGGCCACATTTAAAGTAGATCTGTGTAATCTATTTTTTTTAATCAAAATATACTAATAGTAAGCCAGTTTTAAAGTACTGTAGATTCTTTATAATTTTCTATAAATCAAATTATATAATAGTTGCTGTCCAATATATCAAATGAAAATTAAGTCTATGGCCATGATGAAGAGGGTTTCCCAATGTGTTTTTAATGGAAACATGTGCATACACAACAAATGGTATCATATCTAGCATAAAAACATGTGCATATATTAAATAAACATTTAACGATTACAAATGAACATATCTTCCCTACCAATCACACATATTACTCTAAATTCACCAGTCAGTTCCTCACCTTGTGCCACCGCTGATCTGCAATTCGATAGGGAAAGGTCTCAACGTGTACTGCACCATTGTGGATGTAATGTAACCTAATTTCATCCTTCCTGCCGGACGCTTGCAACTCGAGAAAGTGCTGATTGCCGCGGGAGAAGGCGAGGATGGTGCCAGCATTTCGGTCCTCCTGCTGAAGAGTCGCCATGACGGTGAACTCGCGGGAACCTGTCAGCAAGGAAGCCGCCGCGGCCAGCACAGCGTCGCTCACCCGAACTTCCCGCGATTCACCTGTTTGAGGGAAAAGGGTTATTGCTATTATTGTTATCACCAGCTAAGATACAACCATAGTTGGAAAAGCAGGATGCTATAATCCCAAAAGCTCCAACAGGGAAAATAGTCCAGTGAGGAAATATGTTAACAGATAGAATAGTGTGCCTGACTGTACCCCCAACCAAGAGAACTCTAACCCATGGTAGAGGAAGACCATAGTACAGAGGCTATAATCCCAAAAGCTCCAACAGGGAAAATAGTCCAGCGAGGAAATAAGTTAACAGATAGAATAGTGTGCCTGACTGTATCCCCAAGGAAGAGCACTCTAACCCAAGGCAGTAGAAAACCATGGTACAGAGGCTATAGCACTACCCAAGACTAGAGAACAATGGTTTGATTTTCAATTGGATTTAGGAATTTGGGCCTATGACTTGGTATGGGGGTGGGAAGAGAGAAAACTGGGCACAGGTAAAGTGATGACTATGGTTAGTCGATTGGTCTCGTTTATCTAATCTATGGTTCAATTTAATCAAAAGCACACAATGTCCATTGCCAAACGCAGTGAAACTGTAAAGATGATGTTAACTTCATTTGAAGGTCAGTGAATATATAAACACACACACACAATATATATATATATATATATATTATATATATATATATATATATATATAAATATATATATATATATATATATATATATATATATATATATATATATATATATATATATATATATATATATATATATATATATATATATATATATATAGGGGTGTATGCAGTAATAGCGTAAGAAATGGATTAGCCTTTCCAAGCTCACCCAAATCGATTAATATTCACCAATAACTTAACCTTGTATTGTTTTTTTAAAAATCTAGTAAATATACCAGAATTAAAATAAGAAAGTTAAAACCTATTGGATGTAAACACGAGAAAATAACTGCAAATTACATATGAATTATGGTAAGTAAATTAAAATGTATGAGGGCGATCCGTAGGGTTTCACGCGCACAGATTTGACGTAGTGCATTTTTTTTTTACTTTTTTATACCTTCTTTACTCACACAAGACACTTCACTTGCATGTAATTTCAATTAGGAAAATTATAACTTGAACGTAGTCCGTAAACATAATTACTGGCAGTACTGTATCATGAGAACTTTCATAATGATTCACGATAGATTGGGTGATTCATTACTATGAAGTTCAACAAAAATCATCGATACGTATAGTGCTAATGTAAAGTTAATTGCAGTTTCCAATTAGTTATAAATTTATGTCAATAACAGATTAATCTTTGTAGCAGATTAAATATTTTTGGTAATATCAGACAATCCTCACTGTCCCCACTGTGACGTATAGTCGCTTAAACAAGACCCAAGAAAGTTTCTACGAAATGAGCTTTTCGACACGTCACACGACCATAACATTATTTAATGTCATAAAGGTCTACTGTTTGGCTAATTGCAGCTTTTGTTTTTATTAAGGATACGTAAATAGATTTCCAACTTCACATATATCAGACATTTTGATTAAATCCACCAAAATCCTTAGAAATATGGACAGATAAAGTATTATTTATTTTGGAGACATTGGTATTTTGGTCTTTCGCTACACGCAAATGTCATAAAAGATAGCAGCGACATACGAGCGGCAATAAACC
>NC_090743.1:24348213-24363845 GCF_036898095.1 Palaemon carinicauda
GCTAATCTTCAAACCAATCTGGTAATCTCCAGCCGTCAGGCTAGATGGATTGGCGGTAACAGGAGGGACAATTACAGGGGATTTTAAAACAATGTGGCGCAGATTATGTGGGTCGCAAACTTGCTCTGGGATTAGAAATGAACGCCCTAAGGATTACGATCCTTCAGAGGGGCGAATCGTAAGGCGTTGATGCAAGGGGAATGAGTTTGGAGTCCAAAGGGTGACGAGGGAAAGAGATAAAGATTGGACTCTGGTGTTAATGGAAAGAGGATAAGAAAATTTGAAGAGTAGAAGGATGAATAAGGTATTGATAGATAGATAGATAGATAGTAACGCTTATAAAAAGAATTCCTTTGAGACATATCTCTCGTATACATACAATAAAAAGCAAGTGTATGGTTATATCTGTAAATATATATCTTTCCTGTCACGCTGAGCGGCATTGCCAAATGTATGACTAATCGGTCTCTGTCCATCCCTCGAGTAAGGGGGGAGGGAGTAGTCATACCCTGGTGATCGGGGGAACCTCGAGAGTGAGTGGGTTGAATCTGCATGTGGGCGCGCATCTATCTAATACTTAGCTGTCATTTTTGACGGGTATCGTACACTAGTGTGAATATATATAATATATAATGTATATATATATATATATATATATATATATATATATATATATATATATATATATATATATATACACACACACACATATATATATATATATTAATAGAAACTATAAATAAAGGAAAATAAAACATTCAGATAGACGGATACCCTAACATATACATTAAAATACATAAGCAGATAAATGATAGAAGTGAACATAAAAAAAAAACACTCTACGATACATTATAAGATCACATCACAACATAATCTAGGGATGACCACAACTAGCCACACGCCAAAGAAATAAGCAATATTATATAGACCCCACGTCCCCATACATCTTCCAATAGGAGGATAAAGATCTCGTAATTAAAAGGGATTAAAAGCTGACCCTAACTGTTCTCTCTCACTAATTACACGAAAAGGCCATAAAACCGGATTACAAAAACAAAAAGGAAAATCGTAAAGTCCATAGCTGGCACGTGATACAAGCTTCATAGCACCCCAAGATCCCTGTTAGATTAAACATGGTCAATAAACATCATCTGGAGGCCAATAAAGTTCTATTCTAGGTAAACTAGGGACAGTGTTCCTTTTGTAAACATGTATTAAAATCTTTTAATGGAAAACAGAATAGAAAACAAAGTTTCACTGGAGAACAACATGGTTAACTATGTTTTCGGGGTGAGCCAAAAAAAAAAAAAGGGGGGGGGGGCCCTTCAAGTGTATAGAATGGTGAAAAACAGAATAGCAGGTAGTGACTCTGTAATGGATATAATTTTTCTTTTCAAAACATATTCAACAAATCTACTACATATAAGTAGGCTCTGTTTTTTTCAGAGAAATATAATTTATCATAAAAGCAAGAAATAAAGGAAGGTAATATGAAAACCAATGTGTGTATATACATATATATATATATATATATATATATATATATATATATATATATATATATATACATATATATACATATACATATATATATATATATATATACATTATATACATATATAAATAAATATATATATATATATATATATATATATATATATATATACATATATATATATAAACATATATATATATATATATATATATATATATACATATATATATATAAACATATATATATATATATATATATATATATATATATATATATATATATTATGTGTGTGTTTGAATACAGATTTGTATACGTGTATATACAAATATAAAAACCTCGCCCCTCACAGAAATACCTAAGATTTTTGAACAAACTCCATAAAAGGCAAATAATGACGAAAACGTTCCACGAATAATGTTTGGCTTAAAAGAAATGACAGCTGATTACTCCTTAAGTGAGCTAAGGATTCCACATCACCGGAGAGACACTTAGTGCTTCTGAATAATAGATGAAGAAGCTCTGACCCAAACCTCGTAAAGATTAATAAAAGCTCTTGGCTTCTAGAGAGAGAGAGAGAGAGAGAGAGAGAGAGAGAGAGAGAGAGAGAGAGAGAGAGAGATTCCTGACATACTAAGGTCTCGGATGTGCGTCCTGTCACATATTTACTGCGCGGCTAGTGACAGAACAGATAGATGTGGGGAGAGATGGCATCAGTGGTCTATGGGGATACACACAGGATCTCTCCGCTCAGTAATGTTGTGACAGGGTGCATTTCCTCAGAGCGAGGTGTGTCAGGAACTCTCGCGTTCAACTGTATAAGATTGAAATGCCAGAACGAATTTGAGAGAGATTGTGACAAATGAAGAGGTATAAATGAGTAGCTGACCAGGGTTTATAAGGTATGTTTAGAGGTATTGTTCCGAGGAAGAGGTGAAAGGGGCGACTACGAATTATGGGAATAAAAAAATTATTTATCTTGCAACTTTGCTTAGATTATGATTAAGTATGGAAGACAGATATCAAATATTAATAAGGAAAGAACAGTATTGGGTCCATGAAACAAGTATGAAACTAAATGGAAAAAATTGAACATGTTATATTGTAACCTAACAGTCTTACAATAAAATCGACTGAGAGGAAGCGTGAATGATGATGGAAAGTAGAATTAGAATATGTACACTGGAGAGTGATTTGATTTAATTATTGATATAACAAAAAGGTTTATTGAAATCTACTTGACTCTTTACCATAATCATGGAAAGGAAATTAAACAAATGCGCAAACGGTGATAAACAGTGCAAATTGGATGGAGTCAGTAGAACATAAAGTACTGGCTGGGCAAGAGTGGTTGGGATGTAAGAGGCAAATGGTGCATTGGACTGAGAGAGAGAGAGAGAGAGAGAGAGAGAGAGAGAGAGAGAGAGAGAGAGAGAGAGGAGAGAGAGAGAGAGAGAGAGAGAGAGAAATTATTCTTTCCAAAATTATTCCTAATGAATCAAAGGAAATCTAGCCTGCTTGGGGGAGAGAGAGAGAGAGAGAGAGAGAGAGAGAGAGAGAGAGAGAGAGAGAGAGAGAGAGAGAGAGAGAGAGAGAGAGAGATTGGATGCGAGACAAGAGGCCTTCATTAAACTTTCAGTCCACGCGGGCCTCAAAAAAAAATTCGAGGCATTATCATAATTGAATCTTGCGAAGACTTAACCAGGACACGTTTTTTAATACTTGAATTCCCATGGGTGAGGTTTGAACGGGAAAATTAAAATATTAAAATTGTGGTGACAGTAAAGTTTGTATGTTAATGATGGATTCAAACAATGAAAAGTTTCTATAACTTAAACAGAGAGTACTTTAATAATAAAAAAAAAATATGAAACAAAAGAAAATTAAATTTCATATGAATTATGTTTCTTAGGCCATTTATGAAATAGCAAGAAAATGAAGTTTCATGATAGAAAAAATCATAAGATAGAAGAATACATGTTGGATATTGACATGTATTGTACCTAAAATAAGTAAACTATGCAATTAATCTGTAGCACACGCAAACAAGCGAGAGCGTACACACATATACATATGTGTGCATATACTGTATATATATAATGCATATGTATATATATATATATATATATATATATATATATATATATATATATATATATATATATATATATATATATATATATATATATATATATAAATCTAATAGCAGCTTATCTTGGCCTATGAAGATAATTACGGCTCCCCAGTAGAAAAGGAATGTATACGCCCCCCCCCATAATATATATATATATATATATATATATATATATATATATATATATATATATATATATATTATATAAATAAATATTGTGTCTTCTTTTCCTGACGCTTCACAGAGCAATTCATTCGGACACGAGTCGGATGCATGAAAGGAATTGATTAGAGAGAGAGAGAGAGAGAGAGAGAGAGAGGAGAGAGAGAGAGAGAGAGAGAGAGAGAGAGAGAGGTGGAAGATAACTCCCGGAGCGTAGGGCAGGATGGAGGGGAAGGGGTAGGTACAGCCCCCTCCATCCATCATCCATCGGGGGGTGAATAATTCAGGGGTGTCATGCTTAGCGACCAAAAGTCTAATCGAAGGGACGTAAAAAGCCATGGGCGCTTATGTTCGCTTGATAGCTATAGGGGCGAGTTTTACGAGCTGCGTAATATGGGCGGTAACGTTTTATTTCAGCTCTGTAATGGGCGGTAGCTTTTTTTTTTTCATTTCCTTTTATTCACTCGTATTGTTTGCCTCTGAACTTCCGTTATCTTCGTTCTTGTCATTTTTCTTTTTGCTAAAGTTCATGATGTGACTTATCATTTGATTTACGTTTTTCTCAAGACTTTTCGTTGGGTTTCGTCTCTGCACGTTGCTTAAGTTTTCGTTTTTGCCGTACCTTTTTCGATGATTTTTTCTATCAAAGAATCTATTCATGAATTTTCTTTAATTTTTATTATTTTCTAATCTAATCCCGATACTCACATCGACTGGTTTGTTTACTTCCGCATGAGTTGCTTATTGAGAAATATTATTCCATATTGTTCTATAAACCAGATTCAACTGTTCTACGATGCCTGGTGTTTATCACCTTAACATAAAGCACTGTCAGCATATCTCCCTTGGTCACACCATTTATGAATAGGCCCATGAAGCCACTGAACTGGTTTACATCTACAAAACCAATAAAGTTCATGTACATTGAATAAGTAAATACTTATACATATGTACTTCACCAGTAAACTTGCTTATTTGTAAATAGTAACTAGGCTTACCACTTTTAAGCCAGTAAACCAAATTAATTCGATTTCCTCTGTTAGATTGCACATATCTAATGTTACACGCTAACTAAAATTTCTATTGTAAATTAATAAATCAAATATGTCTGATTTCTGGGTTAAAAAGTGTAGGTGGTACATTCGTCTGTTTCCAATTGAGATTTAATTTTCAATTTCTGTTATTTATCTTTATCTGTTAGTCAGTAATAAAATCAAACAAACAACCTCCATCTCTCTCTCTCTCTCTCTCTCTCTCTCTCTCTCTCTCTCTCTCTCTCTCTCTCTCTCTCTCTCTCTCTCTCATATGTATTTGTATATTTATACATACATATATATATATATATATATATATATATATATATATATATATATATATATATATAATATATATATATATATATATATATATATATATACACACACAATATATATATATATATATATATATATATATATATATATATATATATATATACACACACAATATATATATATATATATATATATATATATATATATATATATATATATATATATATATATACTTTTAATTCTAGTCTCTTATCCAGACTACAAAAAGCAGAAAATGCAAAAGTCAGTCAGCATAAGTTCAACTGCGTCTCCAAGCTCCTGTTTCATTTCGGACAGGGCCTGAGACGTATGCCAGACAGCCTGTCAACCAGACTAAAACTTCCCAAGAGCGTAGGTCTAAAGTTTGTCCGATTTCCGGTCGTTTCTGAAACTTAAACGCAACTTTTTCCTCCGCCGAAAGGGAGCATATCTTGGTGCAATAAACTCGCAAACTATCTGCTCGCCCGAGCTCAAAATTGCGTTTAAAAAAAATCGCAACGTGAAAGATGGGGAAACATTTTTTTGGGAGGCAGATAAGAAATGAAAAAAGGAAAATGGATAGAAAAGAAAAATGGATAGAAAATAAATGAGAAAAGAAAAAGGGATAGGAAAGAAATGAGAAAAGAAAAATGGACAGGAAATAAATGAGAAAAGAAAAATGGATAGAAAAGAAATGAGAACAGAAAAATGTATAGAAAATAAATGAGAAAAGAAAAATGGATAGGAAACAAATGAGAAAAGAAAAATGGATAGGAAATAAATGAGAAAATAAAAATGGATAGAAAATGAATGAGAACAGAAAAATGGACAAAAATAAAGGAGAAAAGAAAAATGGATAGAAAACGAATGCGAAAAAAAGATAAAGAAAAGAAAAGAGGATAAAAAAGAAATGAGAAAAAAAGACAGAAAAGAAAAAGGGATAGAAATGAAAAAATGGATAAAAAAAATAAGAAAAGAAAGGGGGATGAATGAAAGCCAGAATAAATATGAAGAAGAGGGTGTATAAGGAGGGAGGGTTAGACAAGTACTGCGAGGGTAAGAAAAGAAAAGAAGTAATAAAAATCAGAGAGAGAGAGAGAGAGAGAGAGAGAGAGAGAAAATCTTTCCACGTTTCAAAAACTACTCAAAATATATAATGAGATTGGCTATAAAATCTAGATTATCTAATAATATACCTTATCCTCGAAGAAAGTAAAAAAAAAATGAATATTCATATAAAAAATACTTTATTAGTGAAAATAAGAATAACAAAATTCTCGAAAGACCGGGGTAGTTCCCCTACTTTGAAAAGTCGCATGATTCAGATTCAATTATTTTTAACTGTGTCTAGATAATGTAAGTTTTAGGAGTTTCCAGTTTTAAGACTTGCCTTACAATGTATGCTCATAGAAAATTAAAATTGTTCAATCAAATACATTAATCTAATGTATGGCCGGGGGAAATTAAAGGGTATGAACGCTGACATACATTACGTTTATTACTGGTGATGTACAAAAAAAAAAGACCACATTCTATGTATGGATTAAAACATTTGATACATAAATTTTACCCAATATGTGTTTCAGCACATAGACAAGAAGATAACCTTTAACTCGTGAAAATAGAAAGGATAGATATATTAACATTTCATGAAACGCACGGTTCATTCTCTTCATTAATTTCACAGAAACAAACTTAGGGTTGCCTCAAACTGACACTTTCTACGATTACTAAGTCTCATCACGGCTTGAATACTAACACCACTCAGCAAGAGGGTTAATTCATCTTAATGCAACGGCACATAATTGAAGAGTGGAAATTCATAATGAACAGCTTTAGAAGGGTAATGCCTAAAGTGATCGTGATACTAATGGAAAAACGAAAACATCAAGAGTATTCCTTTGTAATCAATGGTATCCCCCTTCGAGCTATCTTCTGTCTTATCCTTGTCTTTCTTTTTCTCCTCTTCCTTCTCGTTGCTTATCCCAACTTGCAGCCAACGTTTTCAAGTTTAACAGAATGATATACGTCTCTTTTAAAAGTTTATTTATGGAAGATGTATTTCAATGTTGATACTGTTCTTAAAATATGTTATTTTAATTGTTCATTACTTCTCTTGAAGTTTATTTCCTCACTGGACTATTTTTCCCTGTTGGAACCCTTGGGTTTATAGCATTCTGCTTTTCCAACTAGGGTTGTAGTTTAGCTAATAATAATAATAATAATAATAATAATAATAATAATAATAATAATAATAATAATACTCTTCTTTAACCCCTGCATCCTTTACCTCTGACGTCCCACTTGTAATCTCAATCTCCACATCTTTTTTTTTATTCCTCCTCTTCTTCATTCGCCTGAATTTTTCATCTCTCCCGCCTTAATTTTACACACTCCCAATTTAACCCACATCCGTCACATTGGGACCATACTCCAACGTTTCTCTTTATTTCCCCATAAATAAAAACATACGTTATTATTTGTTATTGCCTTTAGTACAATAGATCAAAACCGGCAAGTCGCATTAGACCACAAAATCGTTTGCAGCAGGAGTAGAATTGGGGCAAATGTGCAAGTGGTAATTCCCACATCAATACGTAACATTTCCTACATGTTATGAAATTCGTTGGTTTCATTAGGCCTGGAGTGCGAATGGATGACTCACACAATGATATTGATAATAGGAAAGGTTCATATGGTCATACCCATAAAGTTTCTGAAGATAAGGGGCAGTCAACATTTTTCTTTAACTACGAAGTTGTTTTATGAACCCTTATGAAACATAAGAAGATTACCAAAAATAAACTGCAGCTTCCTCTATCTGATAACTCAGATAAATTATAAGTCCCCCAGGCCCCCTATCGGACAGCCCTTGGGTCTTTCTGAAAGCCAGCCTGGTTAACATAAAAGTGCTTTTATAAGAGTGTCTTAAATAAGCTTAAAAACTCCCTTTTCTAAGTAGACCGTAGTGCTCTTAGTTCCTCAATGAAAGGGCTTCAAATAGGCTAGAAAAAAATCCATTAAAGTGATTCTGTCTTAATGTTATTATGCTTTGTCATTCGGAATAATAATATATATATATATATATATATATATATATATATATATATATAATATATATATATATATATATATATATATATATATATGTTACAATTCACTTTCAAGAATGGTAGGACTTAATAACATCAAATGACTAATCTAAAAAAAACTGATAGAATAAAAGGCACATAAATAAGATATGAAAAATTATTGTATACAAATCAGTTCTCAAGTCTACATAATAGTATCAATAATAATGATAATGATAATAATATAAATACGATTATTATCATTATATAAAATCATCTTCTACAACATTACTGAAGAACATGATACAAATAATGTATAGCCATGTTATTAGTTATTAAAAGAAATAAGTATACATTAAGATATTCGGATAACTTCACCCTTCTTACAGAGCGTTGAATTCTTAATCCGATCTTCAATAAGCAATGTTAGAAAGCGTCTATTTTACATCCCAATTAAGAACACCAAAGAGCTGGATCCACCATTAATATAAAATCAAAATTTTAACGGCTAATTTTAACAGCAAAAATCACTATAGAGGTAATACACAAATAACTTTTATAAATTGGTAAGGAAACAAAATAACAATCGACATAACTACTAGCTGAACCGTTAAAGCATAATTTTACTGCGCCAACAAGAGTGTATTCCATGCATTTGAAACCACAGCCACATTAGGAGCTTACTTACAGGCCTTAGGATGATGAGCCTCAGGAAGACCATAAAAATAAGGCACTCAACAGTACACGGAAACTGTAAAAGTTTGTTTCGTGTGCTCGGGCTGTAAAATGCACGACATTCGGAAAGAGAACACACCATGAAGGGCTAAATGGAAGTGCTACTGTCCCAGTAAAGCGCTAATAGATGTCTAACATATGATTCAACACTACTACTGTCTACTGTAAAAGATATAAATCAATTCTGATACCAATTACTGACAGCATTGACTGTGTGTGATATGGATAATGGGAAAATTACTCATTGTTAGCATTTAAGTTTTGAGGTATTTAGAAAAAAAGTCCTCTTTTTCTTTTGCGTCATATATGCTTAGGAACTGGGAGGTGATGACGGAGGGGATTATACAACAACAACAAAAACAACAACAACAATAATAACAATAATAATAATCTTCATTATATAATAAAGTGCAAGTTCCTGGATATATATATATATATATATATATATATATATATATATATATATATATATATATATATATATATATATATACATATATATATATATATATATATATATATATATAGAAGAATTGGAAGACCCAGGCCTACATGGCTTAGAACTACGAAGCACGAAGTAGGAGATGATGAATGGAGAAGTATTGAATTAAAAGCTCAAGATAGAGACGACTGACGAAATATAACCTAGGCCCTTTGCGTCAATAGGCGTAGGAGGAGATGATGATGACGATGGTGTATATATATATATATATATATATATATATATATATATATATATATATATATATATATATATATCCATCCTTCCGGTCACGCCCAGGTTTCCCAATCCATCGGGTAGTGGGACGAGGGAGTAGTCTTACCCTGGTAGGAGGGGGTGCGTGTGCGTGCATATCTTATCTAAATATTTACCCTTCATTTTTGATGGGTGGCGTTCAGTAATAATAATAATAATAATAATTCTAATAATAAACACAACAACAACAACAACAACAACAACAAACAGCAATAATAATAATAATAATAATAATAATAATAATAATAAAACCACCGACCAGGCTACGGCACAGTCTACGGAGATGACACACCGTGTTTAACTATAAACAATGAACGTACTGTAGTATTTTAGTTCATGTTCATGGGGTATTTATCATAAAAATCGATTTGCAGTCACGACAGCCTCTCATCTATCACGGAGGGAAAACAAATTACTTTGAGGTTTAATGGTTCACTGCTTACTGAGATTCCACACTGTGGGGAACATCCATAATTTTTAGACTGGGGTCAAATAATCCAGCTGTTTACACGGTTGGGAGGAGACATTAGAAGGTGTAGCTGAAAAACGTTATTTGAGATGAAAGAGAAAGATTAAATAATATTTATATATTTTGTATACATAAAAACATTAATTGATATAGTATTTAAGGAAGCTGATACAAAACAAATTACTATTTTCAACATCAAAATAACACTAACCGGAAACAAATACAAACATTACTCACATAGGAAACATATACATAACTTGTGTAAATTGGAGTATAAAACAGTAAGCATATAAAGTGTATATAATAGAAATATATGAAAATTGTAAAAACAAGAAAACTCGTTCCACATAAAGTGATCATGAAAATAAGTAATTCGACTATAAGCAGCCAAAGGTAAAGTCCAAAGTCCAGCCAAGCTAAAGATTACAAACACATTTTTGGATTTTCGAAACTTGACGTAACCATTTCACTCGTCTCTTTAAGGTCAGGGCTACATACAGACATTAGATTTGTATTCCTTTAGTCATTCGCATAACACGACTACAAAACATACAGATGGGCAGTACGAAGACAGGCAACTTTACTAAATAAATCTTATGGCTTCGTACAACATCTTACAGAGCCGAAAATGGATGTTGATGACTCGAACCTATTTATCACAACAATAACAACAACAATTAAAGTTAACTACATACTATAATTAGGACCGACGATCTACGCTAGTAATTATCTTAGAGTCAAAGCGGCAAAGTACAGATGCTATTAGGCATTGCTATTACTACTAATCTAAAACGGGATGAAGATGAAGAAGAAAATTGAAACCCACAAAAATAATTATAACCGGGCAATTATCATGATGGCACAGTGTCACGCCAGGTGGCATGATGTATATAAATATGCATAAGAAAAGAATCATATATACACGCATTAAAAAAAGAAAAACAAAAAGATATTTTGAATTCGTACATAGCGTAAATAATGTCGTAAAATAGTAGTTCCAAACTTCCAATGACACTTTAATAATAATAATAATAATAATAATAATAATAATAATAATAATAATAATAATAATCTGTAATGAACCTCCGCAAAAAATAAAAAATAAGATGTAAAAGAAACATAACACCTAACAATTATTTATTTTCGCACGATTCAAATTTATTTAATTAAAAGAATAAACGTTTCAAAGCCAGTCACAAGCATTTAAACAGTTTGAACACTTTCTAAACCAATACAACACTTGGCTAACACACACGAACAATGACTTCAAAGTCAATCCAAAACATATAAAAAGTTTTTGAATTTGATTAAAATACAAAACCTATCATAAAGCATATATATATATATATATATATATATATATATATATATATATATATTATATATATATATATATATATATATATATATATATATATAAATATATAATATATATATATATATATATATATATACACACACACACACAAACACACACGCACACACACCCACACATATATATATATATATATATATATATATATATATATATATATATATATATATATATATATATATATCCCATCAATAATTTTACTTAGCACATACTGCAAAATGTTACGAGTGTGCACAATTAAGCCCAACTGCTGATCGATATATCGGAATAAAAATAACGATGAAAAATACACAACCATTGTACACAGAAAATGATTACGAGCGTGACCATGGATCCCTCTCTTTAACGCATAGTGAAAAACCAACCAACGACCACGCTCCATTAGACATCCTATATGAAGGAAATTATCAACCAGACGTCGTTAGTTACACGAAAGCCTATGATCAAGGACAATTACATGTCCTGAAGAAAAAAAAAAAAAAAAAAAAAAAAAAAAAAAAAAAAAAAAAAAATCACACGTTACAGTATCAACAGACAATATCATTTCACTTTCCGATACATGGGGGGTATACAGTATACTGTATAAATGGATGAGAATACCGGAAGGAGACTAGGGGGTCTCTTCCCGGTATGTAAATAATGTTGAGTGGCTTACAAAAAAGTTCATATTTCTCTAAGCTAAGAGAAAGACTAAGCCAAGACTCATTCGAACGGCGATGGGATAAACGCTACACGAATTGAAAAAAAAAAAAAAAAAAAAAAAAAAAAAAAAAAAAAAAAAAAAAAAAAAAAATTCCTTTCCCGTTCCCGGTTTCAACCATTTTGACATTCTTCCCGTCGTCTACGACTACTTTCATGACCAAAATCCACTCTCTTAATTCCATCTATATGATCTAAATTTCCTTCGCGGTCTAGATAGATATGATCTATCATGCTGCCATTGTTTAATTCATATTGTCACTGGACAGGGTTTTGTTCACAAAACCTCTTAAAAGATTTGACATTTTCTTTAAAGTAAGATGGGAAATTCTATCATTGGAATTCACTGAAATATTTAACTAGTCTTTCATCCAATTCCAGTGATTTGAAACCCTTTAACAAATTAATTAAAGGCAAATGAAAATTAATTTTATGTAAGTTATTCAACTTTAATTTGTATCGATAGTTTACAGCTTATAATAATCTGTCTATTGTTCGTAATGATAATTTAATATCTTTTACTCCACTAAATTTAGTTGTCAATTGTCAAATTAAGTTCAACCTTAAATTCCTCAATTACTATTATTATTATTATTATTATTATTATTGCTATGCTACAACCGTAGTTGGAAAAGTAGGATGCTATAATCCCAAGGGCTCAAACAGGGAGAAAACCCTAGCGAGAAAAGAAAATAAGGAAATAAATCAACTACTAGAGAAGCAATATACAATTAATGTAACATATTTTAAGAACAGTGACAGCATTAAAATAGATCTTTCACATATAAACTATAAAGACAGACTTTTACATAATCTGATGACTGAAATAACCTTTATTCAAACTGACACTTCATACAGTTCCCTGTATGTGACATTACCTATTAGGAGGAGGATTCCCGAAAGAAACTCCACCCAGCCGAGTGGGCGTAACGAAATGTCAAGGTCTGACAACATGAGAAAATAGAATCGATCAATTAAACTAACAATCTAGGGGTGAGAAGGAACTAATACTTTAGGTGAAGGGCGAACTTCATGTTCTTAAAAGATAATAATGAACCAGTATAAGAATTCTTTACACTGTTAGCGTTGGTAGTTATGTGAAGGTTATGATAACACACACATACATACATACATACACACACACATATATATATATATATATATATATATATATATATATATATATATATATATATATATATATACATATATATAAAATATTCCTTTCTGAGTGGGGATACCTTAACGCAGTGAAAGGGTTTGTGTATCGACATGATCAGCAAAGCTATAAAATTTAAGGGCCACCCATACTAGGTTAGTTTGCTGTGAGCGATAACCAGTCCTAAGTAGGCAGCGTGGTGATGATAACTGGCCAAAACCCAAATATGAATAAGGACATGTCCGAGGCATTTGTCCTGCAGTGGACTAGAAACGGTTGCATTTGTTGTTGTTGTTGTCGTTGTTGTTGTTGTTTGTGTGTGTATGTATTTAAATATATATATATATATATATATATATATATATATATATATATATATATATATATAATTTGTCCTGCAGTGGACTAGAAACGGCTGCATTTGTTGTTGTTGTTGTTTGTGTATGTATACAAACATATATATATATATATATATATATATATATATATATATATATATATATATATATATATATATATATATACTGTACATGTGTGTGTGTGTATATACACACAAACTCCTTGCGTCATACAGAAAACCTAAATTGTGAGACAGAATTTCACAAAGTGCTATAATTGCAATATTCCATTATTGATGATCTGTCTCAAGTTGAAAAGTAAAGAAAAACAAGGCGTCAATCAATAACTCTTTAAAAAACGACCTCCTTTCTATAATGGATGCCGTAAAAGCGAACGAAAAACATCAATATACTGTATGTAAGCAAAAAAAAAAAAAAAAATTACTCGCAAAAATATACATACGTACATACTGTACATAAAGAACTCTTACAAAACTATAAAAACATATATACAATATATTTATATGAGTACAATACATACATACATATATATATATATATATATATATATATATATATATATATATATATATATATATATATATATATATATATACACACATATTTTACACACACACACACACACACACACATATATATATATATATATATATATATATATATATATATATATACATATATTAAACAATCTCTCTCAGCTGAAAGAGAACGGCTTTAATATCAATTAGGGACTTGGCTATAAATAAATTGGCCAGAAAAGGTCAGACAAACCTTTTCCCGTTAATGACACTACCCTCCTCCTTTTCGTGATATCGAAATAAGGTCTCTCTCTCTCTCTCTCTCTCTCCTCTCTCTCTCTCTCTCTCTCTCTCTCTCTCTCTCTCTCTCAATACACCCCTTCTGTCTGTAACACGTCTACTTCTTGGCCCCCTAAAAAGCATCACGTGTTGTAGTCTCTCTCTAAACGTCTGGTCTCTCTCTCTCTCTCTCTCTCTCTCTCTCTCTCTCTCTCTCTCTCTCTCTCTCTCTCTCTCTCGTCTGACGTGTTCGTGATTGCTACCAGAGACTGCATAATGGGTTAAATCATGAAGACATTTAACAGCCTGTCGCACGATGTAATCACTTAAATAATTAAAAATCCTCCCTGTTTTCCTTCCTTTTCAAAGGACCATTCACCTTCAACGCGTGCTAAGACCAGCAATTATAGCCTGCTATCTTTAGATAAAAACCCCGGAGGAGAGAATTAAGATTTGGGCAATCACATGAATTCCATTGACTGTAAGGTACAGTATAATTTTTCTTCTTTTTCTCTAACTTATTTTTAGAATCAACTTTGTGAAGAGAAGATATGGTCCATGGTACAAAAAAATTACAAGAACTACAGCAATAAAGGGCAAATTAAAATCGAGAGAGAGAGAGAGAGAGAGAGAGAGAGAGAGAGAGAGAGAGAGAGAGAGAGAGAGAGAGAGAGAGAGAGAGAGAGAGAGAGAGAGAGATGTGGGGAGAAGGGGCTGTATCCGCATGGCCATGTGTACATGAGATCAGCTGACGCGACGTCCGGGTGGAGGCGAGTCCGGCAGTAAACGGTTACCATGGCGACCGTGTAAACAAACCAGCGTGGAAGAGGCGCATCTTTTGGCCGATTTTATTCGCTATTCTAAGACTCATTTCTTTAGTATAATTCATAATGTATTTGTTTATCTTTTGAAAGACCTGGATAAGCGACATACATCGCACAATGTATGACCATAAGTCTATGAAGTAATACCATCTCTCATGACTCAAAGGGTTCATCGATTACAGTCTTCCGAGATCCGTATGATTATATGTGATCACAAGAGTTGTGGCCTCATCTGTCACATTAAGACATAAATTACAGCAGCTATATA
>NC_090743.1:24364345-24386845 GCF_036898095.1 Palaemon carinicauda
TATATATATATATATAGACAGGCACTTGCTCTTTACTATACAAGGTAGACATGTATGTGTGCGTGTGTGTGTATATATATATATATATATATATCAGCAAGTTTTTATATTGAGAAACGGACAAGTTCTGCCCCAGACGGTCTCCATTCATATCTTACAATCGTTCAGATTCAGCTGCATTTATATCTTTAATGTATTCTTTACCATCTACTTTGAGTCTGTGGCCAAACCAGTCCGTCGCTATTTATAGAATCGCCAGTTATAATAGGTCCTACTGGAACCGCATATAGTCAACCGAATTATTCAGCGCTGACATTTCAGAGGAAGACTTTGCCCCGGCCGAGATTCGCATACTCGATGGAAAGGTTTTTTCTTTCCTATTCTTCCTCTTCTATTTTCTTTAACATTTTTTTATTTTACTTCTCTGTCTATGTTTTTATTCGTCTTTTTTCTCCCTTTTCATTTGTGATTCAGTGAGTCGCTAGTGGGAAGATGTAATCCCCGGCCTTATTTTATTATTATTATTATTACTATTATTATTATTATTATTATTAATGTTGTTGTTGTTATATAATTGGTTATTCAACAATTTACATCCAAGGTCATTACATCCATCAATTTTTTTAGTTTTTTAGTGATTTCTTAGAAAATTTCAATGTACCGTACAAATACTCTCTCTCTCTCTCTCTCTCTCTCTCTCTCTCTCTCTCTCTCTCTCTCTCGTCATCGAATTATAAAGTTATCGTATTTATCACACTAACTATAACTAAAAAAACTAGCATAACGAAGTAAATAACACACGAGTGAAAGTCTTCAGACTTTGAAGAACAATGACTTTAATGAAATGAAAATGCTCAGTTGAAACAAAGATATCGAGGGCGGACCATAATTGTACTCTAATGAGAAATGAATAGTCCTCAGGTCGAAAAAAATGTCAATCTTGAACTTCTCTTTCCATTCAGAATGAAAAATCAATTCTCTCTCTTGGAATGACAGCAGCATTCCTAAGACATTCTGCAACGTGTGCGTGTGTGGGCAGAATTAAATGGACTGGCATGATGAATGCTAAGATTAGTGTTTATTGCTTTAATCCCAATTATTATCTTGTTTTCTTTCATTACCTTCGCCGACTTGCTTGCGGCGAAGGTTATATTTTGGATAGGCGTATGTTTGTATGTCTATCTGTGTGTTTGTGATTCGCATAACTCAAAAACTATTTGACTGAATCTCCTATAATTTGGTTGAAAGATTGGCCATGATCCGATGAACAATTTTATTATATTTTTTTAGTGATTGGGTAAAAAATCAAGGCGAAGGTTACGAAAACTTAAAAAATAATAACAAAACTCAAAAACTATTTGACCAAATATCATTAAATTTGTTGGGATGATGGCCATGATCCGAGAAAAATTTGATTAGATTTTGGGAGTGATGGGGTCAAATGTCGAGGTCAACGTCACGAAAAGGTAAAAAAACGTCTTTTTTGCTATTTCATGGTCACTTTTTATCCGATTTGCAGGGAACCGGGACCAAAAGATGTATAATTTAATTGCATATTTTGTGATATACTGTACAATATGATTTAGTAATGTAATTATCCTTGTTTCCTGTGTTTTGTTATCTTAATATATTTCGAAGAATTATCAGACGTTTTGGTGACCTGGTGTGCTTGAGGGTCAACTCATTAAACTGGAATAGTGATTCAATCCACGTCTAGTATTTAGAGAAACTGAAGCACTTCGGAATTTTAATAGTTTTTGTTATTATTAAACGGGTACATTTTTAATAAGGTCAATTGATCAGAACCTTAATCTTTATGCAACTTTCCAAATTTCGATGTTACTTTTATTTTCGATTTTTTCAAGTTTACAAAATTTATACTGATTTGAATTATTTAAAAGTTTAGAAACTAATTTTTTCATGTACGCTTTGTCGAAATTTTCCATTCCTTAGATGTGTCCTTTTTTGTACATTCGATTTTTTTTTTTTAATTAAAACAAAATCTATTTATAAGAAAATCCTATGGAACAATTTGGCCCATTTGTAAATGGTTGGGCCAACATCCATATTCATAAGCTATTGGAAGTCCATCGGGATTTTTCTCATTGGGTCTTTAATGAAAACTTTTTTTTTTATAATTTCTGTAATTGGTAATTTGCATCTTAATCAAGAGAGATAATATGTTTGTGTGGTCAGGTGTTCCGCTTGTTATTTACGAGACTTGAATTTAAAGGTTTATTTGGTTTTGTTTTTTTGTGTTCATAATTACATTAATGTGTTTTTTTTTTATTATTTTCCTCTTTTGTAGTTTATAGTTGGATTAATTTCTTTTATAGTAATGGTTATTCTTATCCGCTTTTTTGTTATTATATGCTCAATTTAAAAACATTAACGTTTAGGATAAATGTAATTTTCAATAGGAAATATGTTCTTTTTTTTCTCATTTGATAAAGATGCATTAAATATCTTATTGAAACTCTCTCTCTCTCTCTCTCTCTCTCTCTCTCTCTCTCTCTCTCTCTCATTGTTTTACAAATTTAGCCATACCTTCTTTTATAATCAGTCAGCGTAGACGTGTAGAGAGGATAATGGTTGCGATCCATCATTTTCATTTCAACTGTCACAAAGACAAACAGAGAGTCAAGTAATGATAATTGCAACACGAGAGAGAGAGAGAGAGAGAGAGAGAGAGAGAGAGAGAGGGGGGGGTTGGGGGTGGGGGAACATTATGGCAATAGCATTTTCCATCCATAATTATTAATTCGTAATTACTGACATTTGCTTCCTGCTTCCAGCTCAAATATGCTTGCAGCACTATATAACCGTCCACGTGCTGCTTTTATATAATCTCATTAGTTCATTATGAAGGGCATAACTGACTAAAAAAAAAATTTTGGCGAATTTTTGATACGGACATAATTTTTATGCAAATACGCTTTACGGAATAACGCTTGCAAATTTAGCTGATATCCATAGGAATTATCTTTTGTAATTTTACCTTCCAATGATTTATAGAATGAGTTTATATAAATAGTCGAATTATTGCATTTATTAAATCAAGATGACGCATGTCAGGCTTATTAGCAAGTTTGTATCAGTCTAATTTCATGTGTAGCAAAGTAACAGAATTTGTTTAGCAGTTGTCACAAACTTTGTTAGTTAATGCTCAAGTATATTGGAAGTGTGGAATAATTTTTACCTAAGTTTGTTTAACAAAATGGGCTCGTAGGATACTTATTTTCAATAAAGTTAGATACCTTTTAATTAATTTTTTTTTTTCTGATATTTACCAGGGGTAGCCAACAATTTCAGTACGGTTTGAAATTATTATTATTATTATTATTATTATTATTATTATTATTATTATTATTATTATTATTATTATTATTATTATATTATTGTCTATTTTTTGTATTTATTTATTTATTTATTATTGCGTCATTGAACGTTGATTGACCTGGAGGAGGGGACAGTATGTGTCAACTCGTACTGTACCCTACAGTATATACTTAAGTGCTTGTTCGACTGGGATACAAATATATTTGCTTATTCATATACAGCATGCTGTATATACAGTAAAAGGTCTTGTTCCTTTTCTATATTATTGTCGTTGCTTTTATAAATTCCCTTTTTTTATTCCATTTCAAAATACGCACTGGATTTCAAAATAATTCTTGTTAATGTATGTTGTTTTCATTATTGCTTTTTAAAGATTATAATTTTGATATAACGCATCTTATAAGGGGTAAGGGTATAATATTTAGTAAAATCCCATTTGGAATAAAAGTTGTGCTTTCCGTCTAATGTAATAAAAGCAAGGGGATTACTGTATCAAGAAATTTTCATCCGATTATTATACAAAAAAGTACAAGTACTCATGTGATACTACTACTACTACTACTACTACTACTACTACTACTACTACTACTACTAACTACTACTACTACTACTACTACTACTAGTGCTGCTGCTGCTGCTAGCTAAGCTATAACCCTAGTTGGAAACAAGAAAAATACTAAAATTGAAAAACACAAAAATAAATAAAATAAAAAGTTCAGATATAAAAAGAAAAATAAAGCAAAAAATACTAATCTCGCCAAATGCTGTGCCCCTCTCCTCTGTTTACGTAAGTACTTTTCCCAATCGGCACTTCTCTCTCTCTCTCTCTCTCTCTCTCTCTCTCTCTCTCTCTCTCTCCTCGGATCCACTTCTCCCGAACTTGCTGTCTGCTTCATATTTGCATATATTAAGATCCTTCTGCCAATACAGTAACTGACTTCACACTTAAAACTTTTTTCTTTCGGGGAAAGAAAGAGAACGAGTTAGGAAATAAAGAATACTCGGAATGAAAACGAGTTAGAAAATAAAAGATACTTGGAAGGAGAACGAATTAGAAAAAAAAAATATACATGGAAAGAGAACGAGTTAGAAAATAAAAATACTTGGAAAGAGAACGAATTAGAAAATAAAATATACTTGGAAAGAGAACGAGTTAGGAAAAAAGATATTAATTGGAAAGAGAACGAGCCAAAAAAAAAATACTTAAGATTTTGAAATTTTTAAAAATTTTGAATTTAGCTTTTATTCCAATTAATTATATGATTTTGACTTTGACGCAATTATTGACACGAGTCAATCAAATGTCAGGGAAGGAAAGAGAACGAGTCAGAAAACAAATATTTTATGACATTGATATATTTTATAACGTTGAATTAAGCCTAAATATCTCAGTTTTATATATTTTTTTTCATTACTGTTACTCCAATTAACTATATGACGCAATTATAAACATGATTCCATAATCAAATGTCATATATAAAGAGTAAGGTTAATTGTAATTGGTATTAACAGTTAAACTATAATTTATATACTTTGATTGTAATTTGTGTTCTATATAGTTGATAGGGCATTTCAAATTGTAATTTTGAAACGTACGAGATGGGAAAATCTGGTAAGTCGTACAATCTTTAGAAGGTAATCTCTCTCTCTCTCTCTCTCTCGCTCTCTCTCTCTCTCTCTCTCTCTCTCTCTCTAAGCTGTAATTGTGCTTGTGTTTGTCGAAGTCTATCCCAAGAATTTGTAGGTTAGACCCGCTTTCTTTTTGCAACCTTTAAGCAATTCACAGAGAGAGAGAGGAGAGAGAGAGAGAGAGAGAGAGAGAGAGAGAGAGAGGGGGACGATAAAAATAATAGGATCTCTGAAGAATTTATAAACGACTTTATGGAGAGACAGAGCGAGTTATGATAATAGGCTTAAAAAGGAAATCACCAATAACTTTTTGAGGAGCCTTTTTAGCCCTCTCACCTCCACTCCCCTCCTCTCCCTCCACTCCCTTCCTCTCCCCTCCCATTCCTTGCCCTCCGCTTCTATCCTTTTTTTCGACAAAAAACCTAACCCCTAATATAAGCTTACATCCTTATCCTCTCTCTGCCGTCCTTTTGTCTCTCTCTCTCTCTCTCTCTCTCTCTCTTCTCTCTCTCTCTCATCATTTGGTATTCTAATCCTTTAATATGAATAATTTTCCCTTTTTTTATTACATTTTTTTTTTCTTTTTTTTTTTTCTTTTCTTTTTACGCCCACCCTCCGTCTAGTTTGTTATTCATGCAGACATTGAACGGCAGCCTTTATGGAAATCAACTTGAAAATATAGACAGAACCAGACAGTATTGGTGACGTAGTTGATGATATGAACGCACTCGGTAAAAGAAGTAGGCGATATACGCGTAACCTTTACTCCATCTGGTCCGGGCTAGAAAAAAAAGTTGCTTCTTAAGTTTTGCTCCTAGAAAGTTATTTAATTCTAAGGAAGAATTGAGAATTATTTAATAACTGAAAGTTTTATTTTCACTCTTAATACAGCTTTCCTGATTTAAATTCCTTCTGCAATTTTTAACTTTTTTTTTTTTATTTCTTAGTTTTTGTTATCCTAAGATAGTTTGACATTTTTACTATTTTTTTTTCAACCGAGACTAATTTTTATTATACCAGTATTGATATGATAATACAACTTGATATGCAAATGAAGATCGGAATGCGTCAACGGCAGACTTCTTGTATCGAGAGGCCATGGTCTTAATGATTAGAAATCCCCCCCCCCCATCCTTCCGATTGCTAATATTTAAGTATTGTTTTTTCCTTTATTATTCCTTGTGGATTTAGCTTCTTTATTGTTAAATTTATAATTCCTCAGTTGTGATATTAGCATTTGAATTGCTTCAAGAATTGAGTTTTTGAATGATAAAAATTCGTGACCAATTTAGTAATATCTTCGAACACATTTGACGTTTTTATAATGGAAACATAGATACACACATGTATACTAATAGATATATATATATATATATAATAGGGCGTGTGTTTGTGTGTATATACTTGAAATAGTGAGATATATCCCTATTGAATATCACATTTTGCTAATAATAATAATAATATTGTTTATAATTACTCAGTAAAATCCTTTGATAATATGTGCAGGTATGATCTTACAGAATTACTTTAAAGGGTGATTTGACTTACAACGACTGTGATGAATTATAGAGCTCTTAATTTTGGATGTCTATTCTTTGGAAAGAGAGAGAGAGAGAGAGAGAGAGAGAGAGAGAGAGAGAGAGAGAGAGTCTCTCTCTCGTCTCTCTCTCTCTCTCTCTCTCTCTCTCTCTCTCTTCTTACGGAAGCATTCAGCAGTAATCTCTCAATGGATTAGCCTTGATATGAACCCGTTATTACGCAAAAATATGTTTATAACTAATGCATACACTTATATCTCGACATTAAGTCTTATAAACAAATGATAACGTTTGAAACTAGAAACCAACGTTTATTGACAAGCTCTGAACGTTACATGTGCATAAATCATTTATGATAAGTGTTGAACGTTCATTACTTACAATTGAGATGCTTATTATCAAGACGTATCTCTTATAATTTGCATGTATTTTTGTTTACTTTAAACATAAAACGTATAATAAATGCAGACTTGATAACTTGAAAACGTGCTTTATTTTATTGGTATTTTAAACGGACATCCTGCAAATTTATAATGGGGTTTACCGTGAATAACCATCACTATACGCTAGTAGAAGCTATAAATGAATGTATACACACACACACATATATATATATATATATATATATTATATATATATATATATATATATATATATGTGTGTGTGTGTGTATTATACACACAAACGCTGGTGAGATCTCGCCGCAAAGAATCCCCTTGAAATATTTTAATTGTTTGCCGTGAAAGAGACGGGCGTGTATCTGAAAGCTCTCCAAACATGCCAGATAGGGACCCATTGGTATTGACCCGTTATCTGTCCCAAATTGGGCATGTGATCCTGGTATCAGTTGCTCGACTGATCGAGCGAGTCTTTTGTGGTGCGTTGTTTTCTTTTCATGTGTTTGTTGACTTCCTCTTTTGGGGAGGTTTTGTCTGAAGGTCTGCACAGTTAGAGTCGATATATGTATATATATATATATATATATATATATACACATATATATATATACACCTATATATATAACCTAAGATATTTTATATTAATCATCATTTGTCACGTAGTTTGTTTATTCCCTTATATCCTGAACTCAACTAGGCAATATTTGCCTTTTGGAGCCCTTGGGTTTATAGCATCCTACTTTTCTAATTAGGGTTGTAGCTCGATTAGTGATAGTGAATATATATATATATTATTATATATATATTACTATATAGTAGATATATATATATACACACACACACACACACACACTCTAAGATGTTTCTGTTTAGGAGATCTGTTCAGAAGAAAAAATCCCCCTAGATAATTATACATGAAAATTGTATTTTACCATTTAAGAGCATGTATCTTGAGAATACATATATTGTTTATGCATAAGTTTGAACTATCGCTAACAGAAAATTGCCATTTCCGTCTGCTTCACATATTATTTTTTAGTTAACAATCATACTTTAAATGATTAATTATCTATATCATAATACGACTCTAACTTATTATTAGATTATACTGTATGTATAAACATGTATAACCTAGTAAATGTATAATCTGACAATAGTTGAAATACTATAATTGCTTTGATTAAAATGATTTATAGTATCAATTTTAGAAATATTAAGACGCTAGTAGAAGCTATAAATGAATGTATACTCACACACACACACACACGCATATATATATATATATATATATATTATATATACATATATATATATATACACACACACACACACATATATATATATATTATATCATAATCATGAAGGTTATTTTGAATTATATTATGAGCCTTATGAGGGCAATAGAATGCAACATTTAGTTCCAGTAATACTGCGTGATAAATCTTGTAAATTAAATTAGCATAAGTTTGTCAATTATATTTACTTAAGTGATGAAAATAACAATTATATTCTTCTTCTTCTTTTTCTTCTTCTTCTTCTTCTTCTTCTTCTTCTTTTCCTTAATAATATTATTATTATTATTATTATTATTATTATTATTATTATTAGCATGATCGTTTTATCTTCGTCTCACCCTTTATCTTCCTCTCGCCCTTCTATCTTCCTGCGTTATTCCATTTCCCCGTGCATTTCTCGGCGTTCTTCCATCTCTGCATCTTTACGTAAGACCGATTGAACGGTTGGTGCCCTTCAATAATCAATCTCCAATCCCACAATCGGATTGGACAATCTTTGGAGATTGCCTTGCGAGTGAAAAAGGATTACCAATAATGCTCCAAAGTTTTTTGTTTATTTGCATTGTTTTCCGCCAGACTTCCTTTCCCTCATGTTTGAGGATGGAATATGGGTAGTGTAGTTACCCTCTTCTTCTTCTTCTTTCTTCTTCTTCTTCTTCTTCTTCTTCTTCTTCTTCTTCATCTTCTTCTTTTTGTTGTTGAAATATTGCTGTAAATTTTAGGTGGTTTGGGAGGATGGAAGAAGCTCCAGGTCTTCTATGATTTACTTTATAAATATATTCACGTTAAGTTTGTAGTCATTCTCTTTCAATGAAGAATATCTTGGTACTAGTGTACGCAACCCGTCATAGCACTTTCATCTCAACAGAGTATCACTACTCCCTCTCCCCGCTACCCGAGGAACAGGGGAGAGCTGAACATGACCGGAAAGAAATATATATATATATATATATATTATATATAAATATATATATAAATATATGTATATATGTATATATGTGTATATATATATATATATATATATATATAAATATATAAATATATATATAAATATATGTATATATGTATATACTATATATATAATATATATAACATACATATAAGCCAGGCACTTGCTCTTTATAATAAAGAGAGATGTTTACTTACTATTCCTAACAACATCTATATTTCAGTAATGATAGAAAAGATGTCTCGGTTTAATCGGCCCCAAAAATTTATATATGTAATTAAAATCCAGCAAAGCCTTTTTGATTACTGATATCCAAATGACAAATTCCACTCCAAGATCTCAGGATCTAAGGATTCATTTAGATTATGAACGGGAAGAGTGTGCAATAAGACTTATCTAATGCACGCACGCAAGCACGCACAAACATTCAGATGCATTATCTTTCGTTAGGTCAATTATCCACTTACGGGATAGAATTATCTCGTTGAATAGTTAGAGTCCATTTTTTATCGTCAAGATCATTCCAATAATCTTGACCCGTTGTGCTTTTGAAATCTCTTGATGCCTCCAGCCTTGGCACTCCTCCGTTTACTTTCCAACCCACTCCCCCTCCTACCTTCCCCCTATTATCCCCCCCCCCTATACTTGTCTCCTAGTACTCCCCTACACCCTTCTTCTACACATTTCCTTCATTTGGGGGTGTTTAGAGGGATGAGTGATGTGTGTCTCAGCCACTTTACTAATATAGTAAACACATCCAGTCCGTACTTACCCATTCCCCTTTTTTTTTTTTTTTTTTTTGTCTTCCTCTCCAATTCCATTTACTTATTTTTGCCCTCCTTCCATCTTCTCTATTCTTACTGGAGAGTGTTGGTAAGAGGACTTACTGCTATATTTACTAATGGGGTATGCCATCTCCCCTCCCCCCATTATTGCGTGAGGAGGGCTTTTGACAAATATCATGGATGTACTTCAGAGTCCTCTTCACTCATGTATTATATCCTTAGCTGGAAAAGATGATTTCCAGCATCTTGAAGTTTCTTGAAGGAAGGGGAGGGGGGGGGAGTGGGGGGGCATTTGTTTGCTTTTATTTATATTATTTGTTTGTTTATTAATTATTTATTTTTTTGTCATTGCATTTGTATCGTATAGCTTTTGTTACCTAACAGTCGATATTTTGATAAAAACCACATTAGTTACATGGAGCTTTGAAGGCGGAAACTGAAATGAAAATAATTCTTATTTCAAGGTCAGTTTTTTCTCATGACAAGTTTTAAAACTATATTATTCAAAATTCCTTCAGTTTGTGAATTTGAGCAATGTTGAGTTTGACAGATTTAGTCAAAATTCCTTCACCTTTTGAATTTGCACAATCTTTGAGTTTGACAGATTTAGTCAAAATTCCTTCAACTTGTGAATTTGAGCATTGTTAATTTTTACAGATTTGGCCAAAATTCCTTCAACTTGTTAATTTGAACAGTGTTGATTTTGGCAGATTTAGTCAAAATTCCTTGAACTTATGAATATGAACAATGTTGAGTTTGTCAGATTTATTAAAAAATCCTTGAACTTGTGAATTTGAGAAATGTTGAGTTTGACAGATTTATTAAAAAAATCCTTGAACTTGTGAATTTGAGCAACGTTGAGTTTGTTAGTACTTGAATGTGTGATCACCATAATTATTATTATTATTATTATTATTATTATTATTATTATTATTATTATTACTTGCTAAGCTACAACCCTAATTGGGAAAGCATTATGCTGTAAGCCCAAGGGTGGCTCCAACAGAGAAAATAGTCTAGTGAGGAAAGGAAATAAGTAAATAAAGAAACTACAGAAGTAATTAACAATTAAAATAAAATATTTTAAGAACAATAACAACATTAAAATAAATCTTTTATATATAAAGTATTAAAACTGAAAAAAATAAGAGTAATCAGTGAAAGGACTGTAATTTACAGTTGGTATCTGCAATTACTGAAATTAAATCTTTCATATGGGGATAACTGGGTCATTCGAACATTCAGGTTATTTTTACAATCACAATTATTTTTAATCTATTTCCCTCCTTTGACCCATCTATGGAATCTGTACTATTGCATTCTACATACAAAGGTAGAGGCTGTTTTGCTTGTTCCATGTCAGTAAGATGGTGTTAGAAATTATTGAGTTTTCGCCATCATTCCTTTAGAGGAAGCGGACAAGTCTTGGTAAAGATTATGAGGTTTATAAGTTTTTCTATTAAAGAAATAGTTATATTGAACCTTATCTTGAAAGAGATTTACTTTGCTTCAGTCATCAATAATAATAATAATAATAATAATAATAATAATAATAATAATAATAATAATAATAATAATAATAATAATAATAATAAAGATATGAAAGACAAGGGAAGCTATATTATTTTATTATTTTAATTCATTTATATGTATATATATATATATATATATGTATATATATGTATGTATATATATATATATATATATATAAATACACAGTATATGTATATATATATATATATATATATATATATATATATATATACACACATACATGCTGAGCAGTTGTGGACCTAGCTCCCAAGCCTCTCACACCTTGTGGTCCTTATGGAAAAATAAAGATATCCTTATGCGATGTCAGCACCTCTTCATGCCACCCGTTTTATGACCTCCTTCCGGATTTTATTGCCCTGGGGTCAGGCACCCTGGGAATCAGAGGTCAACAGGGGGTTCGTGGTTTAACGGAGCCATAAGGAAACCCTTGGGGAAATAAGGACACAGATGACGCCTCTTGGTTGGTGTACAATCTACACCAAACGGCAACATTTTTCTAGGAATCTGGTTGTAAGATTTAATAACGTGTAATGTGTGATGAAACCTATCGGGGTTTTATCGTTTGCCTTACTTTTCTGGCGGGAATGACGAGAAAGGACTGCTATCTCTATTTTGGCGGGAACGAATTGTGCTAACCTTATCTTGGTGGGAAAGAATTGTGCTACTTTTATTTTGGCGGGGAAGAATTGTGCTACCCTTATTTTGGAGGGACAGAATTGTGCTAATCTTATCTTGGCGGGGAAGAATTGTGCTACCCTTATTTTGGCGGGAAAGAAGTGTGCTACCTTTATTTTGGCGAGAAACAACTGCTACCCTTATATTGGAGGGAAAGAATTGTGCTACCCTTATTTTGGCGGGAAAGAATTGTGCTAATTTTATCTGGGCGGGAAAGAACTTTGCTACCCTTATTTTGGCGGGAAAGAATTGTGCTAATTTTATCTGGGCGGGAAAGAACTTTGCTACCCTTGTTTTGGCGGAAAATAATTGTGCTACCCTTATTTAGGCGGGAAAAAATTGTGCTACCCCTATTTTTTCCGGGAAAGAATGTGATATCTATATTTTGGCTGAAAAGGAATTGTGCTACCCTTTGATTTAGGCGGGAGAGAAATATGCTAACCTTATTTAGACGGGAAAGAATTGTGTTGCATCCATTTATGCTATAAAGGAATGAGCCACCCTTCTTTTGACAGGAAAGCAGTGCTTGCATCTATTCTTGCGGGAGAGGAGAGTACTACGTAGAATTTCACGACCTCTATTGGTAGCATGCTTTTAAGAAAGTGACGAGTGAATTATGAAGACGTCCCTCGGTCCACTACAAATATAACATTAACAATATTTATTTTCGGTTGGGCTCAAGTTGGTCAGTGGTAAATATACATTAGGCTTGGGTTGTATTGTTTATAGTAATATCTTACGAAAAATAAATAATCTCTCTCTCTCTCTCTCTCTCTCTCTCTCTCTCTCTCTCTCTCTCTCTCTCTCTCTCTCTCTCCTAGGGAATTCCACGATAAGTAAGAGAAAAAGTTTTAATTCACTTAGGCTAGATTTATGCCATGGATTCGTTCCCTCTCCCTTTTTTTTTATGCTGTGCAAATTGAAGCTTTGGGAGAAAGAATTTAGAGAGGAGTGTTGTTCCCTCACCCTCTCTACACGAATATAAATACTTCTTTCCATATATATATATATATATATATATATATATATATATATATATATATATATATATATATATATATATATATATACATATATATATTATATATATATATATATATATATATATATATATATATAGCTGTGTGTATATGTAAATTCAATTTCCCAAACAAGGTTGATCTCCAAGAAGAGAAAAAGCAGTGATCATGTTCGCTAGCATTACTGAATTGCGGGTGAAACCATATTTTAGCTCAATTTGCTTTTAGCATAAAAGTTATTTATAAATTACATTTATCTCAGTTTTAACATTTATGTATCCATAAGTACAATTATATTTAATCTAAATATTTCAAAAAAAAAAATTCCATGGCGAGATTAGTTGTGTCACACTTCCATGATGCCCCTCCAAAACATTAGTCTAGGAAACTCAGTCTAACTTTTCTTGCAGAAGTTATTTCCAGAGAAAAAGACTGACTTGGTTTTAATGGAAGGTGCCGAATTAAAAGTTCGTTCGTACTACCTTTTTTTTTTCAGTAAAAACATTTTATAACTTTCTGCTAATATACCTCGAAATTAGACCACGTAATTTACCTCGACAAAAAATTCTCAAATAGAAACCACACATGCAAGATTTTTATTCCTTTTTTTGTGCTTTTGATAACGTACTCGGCATGATAATATTTCAAAATGAGCTTTTAGTAATGGCAACCAAATACGTTTGTGTAGCCCATGTCCGAAGTCGAATTTTTGAAGGGGTGGAAAGAAAGAATAAAGTGAAAGACAAGCCCTTTTTTTATATACGTTTCTGTGGGATGGAAAAGGTAGGTAATGTTTATTTTTTTATTGGCTCATGATGTTTAATTAGGCTGATTAGCGTTCAGTAACCAATTCTTTCTGAATTTTGAATTTAAATTATTTTATAGTTTCAAATTAGTCATTGCATTTGATTATTCATTTTCATGGCTGTAAGGTGTTAAAGTTTATAACTTCTTTTTTACAATACATAGTTTTTAAATAAACGGTAGATATTTAGCCTCATGAGCGATACATTTTGAATATTCAGAGATGTAACTTTATATGGTCCAAATGATTTAAACAAAAGACTTAAAAAATCTCACAGAATTGTATAATTGATAGACTTGGAAATCAAACGAAAAGTCTCAGAAATGATAGAGACCATAACCATAGAAATTTAACCATATTCATGAACCAAATTGTCGTAAACTTAATAGTCCAATCGTATTAAATACAAGGAGATATATGGACGTTAAACTCGAGAAATTATGTTATTTATCTGTACTTTTACACTTCCCTTTCCCAGTAGTATAACCACCTCTTGGTAAGTAGGGACTTAGGTAATGTGAATTCCCTGTTAGGTGTCTGGTTTTATGGTCAGTATTGCAGATAATCCGAAATGTGTGAGTACTATTTTTACCTTCTTTATGGCGTCCTTCATTTATGTGAATGTGCAAGTCTCTCTCTCTCTCTCTCTCTCTCTCTCTCTCTCTCTCTCTCTCTCTCTCTCTCTCTCTCTCTCTCTCTCTCTCAAACCCATGCAGTTTTGTCGTATTTTCTTTAATTTTTTAGAGTTTACTACAAATTCTATTCAAATTCTAAAAACTACCACAATTTTTTTTACAATATTCCAAGTTTCTAAAACAGAAAGCAACACAATTGTTAGGCAATATCGCAAGTTTATAAACTAGAAAGCAACACAATTGTAGGCAATATCCCAAGTTTCTAAGATAGAAAGCAGCACAAATGTTAGACAATATCCCAAGTTTCTAAAATAGATTCGGACAGAACCGCTTGAAATGTCACAGCAAAGTTTTAAAGAATTCTTGCGAACTATTATAGAATTTCCGGGTAAAATTTCCAAGATATTCCACTATAACTTATTAACTACACGTTGGACCTGCGAGAGTTGCCCTTAGTTTATTTTGTATCCCTCTGTCACTGGAGGCACATTCTCTCTACTTCCTTTCGTTCCCCCTTCTCTTATTCTCTCGTTTCTTTTGTGAATGTCATGCTTCTTCTTCTTCAACAAACTTCCCTCTTCCCTCTCCTCTCCCCTCCCTTTCCCCTTTCGCCCCATGTTCTCTTTTGCCTAAGTTTTTATCACTATCGTCACTGGGACAGTTTCCCCTTCCTGCATATTCTGAATGGACGTTGGGGTGTCTGTTCTTCTTCTGGAAAGAATTCGTAATGGGAAAAGGGACTTGTCTGCACGAGGTTTTTAAAGATTAAAAGAAATAAGACTGGTCTAAAGAAATATAAAAAGGAATAATGGAAGTAGAGGATGTGGCTTCTGGAATTTTAAAGGAGTATAGTATTTAAATTAGAAAACTAATTCTGTTGAGTACTGTACTTAGAGGACTGGTCTAAAAATATTTAATCATCATCATTAGCCTAGTGGAATCGTCGGTGACTAGCAATGAGTAGATCTAGAGTTCCATCCCCTCTTACACATTGATTGATTTCAATGGTAGATTCATAATTCTGCCATCCCTTTGGGCTTGAATTGGGGGGTTTCGGGTCCCCATAGTTGCAACCGCCTAGTTATCACCAGCCACTACCTAGATTATGATGAAGGGTACATGGAGATGGTTTGGTCATGCTCTTCGCACTCCCCAAGAGAGACAAGTTCACCAAACGTTTAGCTGTGCTCCACAAGGCACTAGAAGAGTTGGAAGACCCAGGCCCACATGACTGAGGACTATGAAGCGTGAAATAGGAGCTGATGAATGGGGGAGTATTCAATTAAAAGCTCAAGATAGAGACGACTGGCGAAATCAAACAAGGCCCTTTGCGTCAATAGGCGTAGGAATAGATGATGACAATGATTACCTAGTCTCCCAGGGCCTAGCATGGGCGCTGAACACAAATCTCTAGAACGTTACAATCCAGTGACCTGTCTCTTGTTTCTGGTGCTGCCTTTGTACATCTCTTGAAGCTTTTAAGAAAATTCAAGAGGTCAAAAAAGCTAATAGACTAAATGGGTACCACAAAAGGAGTAAAAAATCCATCCGAAAGAAGCTCCAAGAAAGTCAAAATAGAAACGGTGTAAAGCGAACCAAAGGTTTAAAGTAAAAGAAGAAACCAAAAAGGACATAGCAAAGTCGAAGGGACCCGAAGAAGCCAAGAGATGTAGACCAAAATGGGAAGGTTTTACGAGGGTTCATGCAGGTCGCAGTTTCTCTCCTCCTGAGTTGTTACTTTCAATTTTTCTGCTCGTAAACATCGATTACGGCCGACTATATATGTCTGTTTTGGGGGAAAGAAGTCGCCGCTTTTCTCTTAGTTTCTGCTTCTGTATGGAAAGAGAGAAAGACATACGTAGCCATACAGGAAGTATGGGGATAAACACATACACACATATATATATACATATATATATATATATATATATATATATATATATATATATATATATAAATATATATATATGTATATATATATATATATATATATATATATATATATATATATATATATATATATTCTAATAACATGTAAGGAAAAGGAAATGGACATGAGCGGGGCATATGATGAGAGTGATAGTTAATAGATAGACATTGAGAATAACAGAATGGGTCCCTAGATTTTACAAACTAAGTAGAAAAATGAAGAGAAGACGATGGATTGACCAGTTAAAAAAAATTGCGGGTATACACTGGAAGGACATATCTGAGACCTTTATCCTACAGTATGTATGTGGGTGTATGTTCGTATGTATGCAAGCATGCACGTACAGTATATATAGATGTGGTTCCATGCAAGGTCTATACATATGTAGACATTGGTTCCATGAACCAGTGGTCATTAGTCCTGCTTCATCAGCGAGGAACGCATATGTCCCAAGCCGTAAATTTTATGGCTCAAAGTGTTTTTGGTGTCTTATCATTGACCATGGGCAGAGTAGAGTAGTTTGCAAATGGTGTATTCATGAATGTGAGTAAGAAAGAGAAGTTTTAGATTTGTCTATCATAGAAAAGAGAAGTAAGCTTACAGTTAATTAAATATGAAAGGCAAGAAGTAAGGTATAGCATTGAATCACTGGGGGTAGGAATCGCAGCCGCACTTACTATTGCCAAGAATAAGTTGGGTGGTGTCATTATTGTCTCTGATATTTTGTCGGTTTTGCAATCTATTGGGTCAGAGTCATCCGGAAGTAATAAGTTAGTAAACAGAATTCGAATACTTTTATGTAAATTTGAAAAGAAAAATAGTCTTGTCCATTTCATTTGGACCACATCTCATTGTAGCCTAACAGGGAATGATCAAGTAGATTTATTAGCAAAGCAAGGCTGTTTTAAAGAAAATGTTCACTACAATTTCCCATTGTCATATGAAAGTTTGAAAAATAAAATGAAAAAACAACAACGTCATCAAGATATAGAATATCTAAACGGAGTAAACCTGGAAAGTGCCTCGTTTCGCAATCATAGAGATATCACTAAGGGGTCAGAGCTAAATTACATAAAGAGTGGTTTACATACTAGAAAACAAACACGCTATAGCAGATTGTGTTGAAGATAACAAGTATTTGTGGGTGGTGACAAATGATAGAAATTCCTACATAAGAAACTGTCGTTTGTGTAAGTTATCTGATGGGCACAGGTTACATCTTATATGAAAGAATGCAATGAAATTGAACATTTTAGATGAGAAATTAAAACTTTGTCATTCCAAGCTATTCTCAGCCATTTCTTGGATCCCAAGGTGTTTTTTGGAAGTTAAGAAATGTTACCCGAATTTTGCAAATGCTTCCTAGCATGCCATATTATTATTATTATTATTGTTATTATTATTATTATTATTATTATTATTACCTATATATAAATATGATAACATGTGTGTCTTTTATTTTGTCACGCTTTAAAGAAAACGAGAATAATTTCATGGTATACTCTTACAAATTCACATTAGACTTTGATTACTTAACAAAGCCCATCTTATATAGTTTTCCCCAATTTTGTCTTTAGCACCTGACTTTTTTTAAATAATAGACAAAAAATGAGTTCTATCAATTTCCATAACCTAGATTATAAAATTAATCTCGGGCCTTTTCGTTTAACGACTAATCCGTTCTTATTGCAAAAGATTTCTCATAATTCTGATCACCCTTTGCTTCAAATCTTCCTTGACATTACTCAATTTTCCCGTCCGCCTATCATATGCAATGATCATTAATAAAGCTCAAGGACAGACTTTCGATAAGGTTGGGATCTACCTACCACAACCTTGCTTTACTCATGGACAACTTAATGTAGCCTTCTCAAAAGCAAGGTCTATGAACAGTGTAAGAGTGAAAATTTGTCCTCAGAATAATTCTACTCATGGCCAGAGAAGAGGAACTACCTTCACTAGAAATATTGAAGTTTTGTAAATTGTTTCATGTATTGCTCATTTTTAAAAATAAATATACATGTCAAATCTTATCACATTTTATTCAAACATGTTAGGAACAAGATAATTAGTATTGAAAATATAAAATCGTGTAATTTACACGGGTTCCGCTAGTTATTATTATTATTATTATTATTATTATTGTTATTATTTGTCTTTTAGTAAAGGGAATAATATTTATTAAGGCAAACTTCCCGATGCAAGCCTGCTCATGGTTGCGCCATTTGTGTTCTGCTGTATGTGTGCATTTATATACATTGTATGTACTGCAGATATGATATTGAACACAATAAACTTGTTGAAAATCTCTCTCTCTCTCTCTCTCTCTCTCTCTCTCTCTCTCTCTCTCTCCCTTGTTTCTTGATGTATTTGAACCCTCTCACTCACTCTCCTTCACTCACCATTCCTTCCATCCTTCCTGCCGGAGGTGCTGGCGGAGGTGAAGCTTGAAGGAGAGTCACCCGCCGCAGTACCTATTGATTGTTGTCTTGCCCTCCAGCTTGCAAACCCGATGCCGACTGCTGCTGCTGTGTCGTGTTCCTGCTGTGCGCCTCTTCCTCTTCCTCTTCCTGACGCTGCTGTGCTGATGCTGCTCACTGCTCTTACTTTACTCTCAGTGCTGCTCGGCATTTGTTTCCTGCTTTTGCTGTTGCTCAAGAGATTCATCTCTGCATCTGCTTATGTTTACCGAATCTGCTGTGCTGGTATTGGTCGTGATGGTAGTGCTGCTGCTCCTACTGCTGCTGCTTTTATTGATGTTGCTGCTCCCTACCTTGCCTTTGCTGCTACTATTCCTGATGATGTTGGTGTTTGATAGGCCCTGCTTTTGTTCCTCGTTGCTCCTGAATTGCTTTTAATTGCTGCTCTTATTATTATTGCTCGACTGGTGCAAGCTACAGAATCGTCCCGTCTGTTGCATACTGATTGCTTTTGTGTTATTGCCATATCTCTCTCTCTCTCTCTCTCTCTCTCTCTCTCTCTCTCTCTCTCTCTCTCTCTCTCTCTCTCTCTCTCTCTCAGTGCATTCATTGCCCCTAACAAGGCTAATTTTCCTCGTTAACGCTTGAATTGAAATGGCTGTATTATTTTCATGGTTTTGATATTAAATTATACACTGTGAATTTTCGTTCAAAACAATGTCAACTCAGGCAGCTGGATGGTCAAGGAACGTCTGAGATGATGAATTAATGACATGATGTTTGGACATGCTTGCGTGATGGAGGATGTTTTATATTTGCAAGCTAGTTTAGCTTTTGTGTAAGTTTGTAAATAGAAAGTGCATGCATTGTTCGCCTTATTGCTCCGGGGGATTTTATAACCGCTTGTCGTCTGATTTGGTCTAAATAATGAGTCGTTTAGGATTTCTTCTACAGCGTACCAACCGGTTTTTAGCAAGAGTTTAAAGTGATTTTGACTGTCCCACGTCCTGACCCATGGCTGCTCAAACTGTATACTGTATATGATACTAGTGTATGCGGTCTGTCAAATATGAGGGCTAGATATTTAGATAAATATGCGCACGCGCACACACAAATTCAGCCCTTCCTACCTCCCCCCTTTCCTCGAAGGATACCCGCTTTCACGTGGGTATGACTACCCCCCTCTCCCCCTATCTGAGGGATGGGGAGACAGCGAGTAGTTATATGTCTGGCAATGCCGTTGAGCGTGACCAGAAAGAATGCACACACACATATAATATATATATATATATATATTATATATATATATATATATATATATATATATATATATACTGTATATGTATGTGTATGTATATATAGAGAGAAAGGGGGGGGGGGGTAGTACTTGTTCTTTGTTATATAGTGGAGATGTGCCAACAATATCTGAATTTTCTTCTTGACAGTCACCTATCAAAGAACCGACCATAAAAATTACTGCGTAATTTAGCTGATCGAGCGACCAGACGTATAGTAGACGTGTTAGGTTTGAGTTCAAACACGCGGGATTGTTTGGATTTAAACCAAGGATTGTATGGGTATGTCTTTAGTTTATGCCAACCTTATATTCCAGCACGGGCTCTTGCTTGCTAAAAAAAAAAAAAAGCCAGATAGCCTCGAGTTATCTGAATCTTTCGTTTTATCGACATAGTTATAATTTGCTATGCTATCTAAACCTAATTATATGGGTGATATAATGAATGAGATTTGCATTGCGTGAAACATCTAAAGTTCACAATTATAAACATTTTACACATACTCATGATAAGGTGGGAGTAGTTCATCCTCCTAAAGCAGACTTAGACACAGGAATCCCTGGTACACCTCGCTCTAAGGAAATGCATCCAGCCACACCCCTCACTGCGTGGCAAGTTCCTGTCTCAGCCCCGCTCACCACCTCTTCCATCTCTCCCTACACAATCTGTTTTGGTTACTCACCGCAAACTGAGGGTGTGATACGTTGTACCAGGAAGTCCTGTGTCCAACTGTACTTTATGAATGTAAAATAGATGTTGTTGTCTGGGGTAAAACAATGCCTTGGCTGAGCCTCCTTGAGATGAATATATAATACGAGAGGTTCTTTATTGGCATCAGGACATTAGTTGGAATTGGAGGTTGTAAATTTAAGCTTTGCCCTCTTTCTTCACTGACCAAGTTTGTATCTCTCTCTCTCTCTCTCTCTCTCTCTCTCTCTCTCTCTCTCTCTCTCTCTCTCTCTCTCTCTCTCTCTCTCTCTCTCTCTCTCTCTTTCCTTTCCAGTTAGTCCGCACCTTTGATGTCCTGGACACAGGACGCTCTTCGCTTTGACGAGACACAACACTCCGCCTTTTCTTAAGGGAAAGTGGGGGATGGCTTCTCTAATTTCACGGATTCCTTCCACTTTCTTTATTAATATTTATTTCACCGTTTGCAAAGAATTACGCATCCCGCTCCCGTGTTCTCATATCATTTTGTTATTTGTAATTCCAAGGATTCCTCTCATTGCAAATTCCTCAGTAACGCATAGCTGTTCTGTCGTTTTTTAATCAGATGTATTCCGTGTCAGATTCCTTTGCTGCGATATGTTTGAATCTTGGTTTTTATGGAAATTCCATTTGTAATTTTTTATTTTATTTTTTTATACTTGTGAATTTCAGTGTTTTGTTGAGTTCATATTTCTCAAATATTTCATCTCTTTTTCTCTGGTTTTACGATCAGTTGTTATATTTAAGGGAAGCTTGATTAATAATGATAATAATAATAATAATAATAATAATAATAGTAATTATTATTATTATTATTATTATTATTATTATTATTATTATTATTATTATTATTATTATTATTATTATTATTATTGCTAGAACAACATGCTCTTACTCACATCAGACTCATAAGGTTTCATGTAAGGTTCAAGCCTTAACATGTAAAAGACGATTAGAATTAATGAGAAAATCCTACTGGTAAAGAAAAGTGGATGCTTTGATGATGCGAGATGAAAAATTGTTTTTGTAAAATATAGATAATTCCATACATCTTTTTTTCAAAGGATAAAAAGAGAACCTTTTAGTATGAAGTTGGGAAACGAGGGTAGATAGATGTGTAGTTTTGAACTGTTATTGTGTTCTTAGAAGCAATAAATAATTTGAAAAATTGCTTTTATATTTATCCATATCGATGTAGCCTCTCTTTTTTTAGACCGTGAATAGTATAGTAATGTAATTTTCTCTGTTAGAATTTTGTAGTTGTCATAATATTATGTATGTTTTTTTGAAATTATATTGTTTTTAGAGTTTATTTACTTAAACTCCTTCCATTGTTCTTAAAAGATATATAATTGTAATATGGTGTAACTTTTAGTTAAACTGGAGTTTATAAAACAGTTCATTCTTTTTAAGGGAAATTTACTTCCAAAATGATGGTTGCTTTCATAAAAAGACCTGTTTACAAAAAAGGTGTACAATCTTTAAGAACATTTCTGGCTTATAAAACGTTGCATGGTTAAAAAAAA
>NC_090743.1:24391845-24401687 GCF_036898095.1 Palaemon carinicauda
ATGCCTAGTGTGTGTGTGTGTGTGTTGCTTCGCAATATGATGTTCTTTATGGAGTGCCATTCAGTGTTCATTAATTACATAATATTGCTTTTATCGGGGTTTTTTCTACTTTTGTCATTATTCCTAGAGTAACTGTTGGCCATTGCCAACATTTTTTCTTTTTGGCTACTTTTCTTATTCTTTCATTATTGATGCATGTGTTATCCCTCTGGTTCTGATATTGATGTTTTTATCGCTTCTTTAATTGTTTTATCATTTTTGATGTTCTTGTTGCCACCTTTATATGTGTTGTTATTTTCTATCTGTTCTCTTACATTTTTTGCTGATCATTTTTTCGCCCTTGTTCCTCCGGTATTTATTCTAGTTCCTACTTTCAACTCCTTTTCTTCTCTTCTTCATTGCTTTTTCTAGTCTTTCATTCCCATTCTTCCCTTCTCTTATAGTTCTTATTGCTCATCTGAATTATTACCATTTCTCTAACGACTTAACTTCGTTTCCTATCCTTGAATAATCTTCCATTTGGTATGTGTTAAGCCTATCATGTTTTATTTACACTAGTTTCCTTCTGGTTTCATTAGCATTGCACACTACTTTATTCTTTTTATTCTTATTTATTTTGTTTTTGTAGATGAATTATTTCCTTTCATCTCTTTTAGGCAGGCCTATCTTTAAGGTCATCTGTTTTGGAACAGTTTAGGTCTCATTGACCAGCTAGAAAGTGTGTCAAGATCTCTCTCTCTCTCTCTCTCTCTCTCCTCTCTCTCTCTCTCTCTCTCTCTCTCTCTCTCTCTCTCTCTCTCTCTCTCTCTCTCTCTCTCAGATACTTTGGAAGGTGAGTGTCACTTTAATAACTTTGTGTCGTATTATCTAAGAGACATTTCCTGATGTTTTCTTTGATTCTCTCTCTCTCTCTCTCTCTCTCTCTCTCTCTCTCTCTCTCTCTCTCTCTCTCTCTCTCTCTCTCTCTCTCTCTCTCCATTTTCTTTTGTAGATTCTTTCATGTCGTTTGCTATAGATCAATGTCGTCGGCCTTCCATAAAAAGTAAATAGAATGCATAGATAAGAAAAAAAAAAGTATCTGAAGATTAATATGTAAACTAGAACAGTTAAAATCGTCCTGAGAACTCGTTTCTTTATATCTGAAAACGAAATAATTGATTAAATAATTTACTGGTCTGTTTTATTTCTATCTCATAACAAATAGCGGTGACATAACGCAACGGCTAAAGGATAGACTTCCGCTAGTCGTTGTTGACAAAGGCGGTAAGGACAATGAAGCTGACACTTTTGTTTAATGTCACACGAGCCTGAATCTCTCTCTCTCTCTCTCTCTCTCTCTCTCTCTCTCTCTCTCTCTCTCTCTCTCTCTCTCAAAGCCATCATCCCCCACCACAAAGCATCGTTTGATATCGTTCGGGTCACGATAATGAATTAAAAAAAAGTCACGCTTCCATTAACTAATTGAGACGAAAGTCGGCCAGAACAACGGTGTGTCATCGAGTTACGTTAGCAATGTTACGCAACAGAAGGCGACGGCGAAGAAGCTGGCGGAAGCCTTTCCAGCTGCGTAACAAGACCTCTGCATTTGATACGGGGTTGATTGGGCCGAATCTTCGGAGATGATCGAGTCGGTCTTCCTGATTAAAGCACCTTTTGCAGGCTGAGCTCAAAGGGAGGGTGTATGTCAAGCTTGGTGTAGGTAGGGTGGGGCGGCGCTTGTGAGGAAGAAGGATTAAATATCCTTAAAGGTATTTAAAAGTTTTTTTCTTAACGAGGGCGAAGTCGACAGAGTAATTGAGGAAGGAATTGTCCTATCGACAGCTCAATGACACGAGGAAGTACTTATCTTTTCGACACCTCAATGACATGAGGAAAGTTATCCTATCGAAAACTCAATGACATGAGGAAGGAGTTATCTTTTTGACACCTCTATGACATGAGGAAGGAGTTATCCTATCGACAACTCAATGACATGAGGAAGGAGTTATCTTTTTGACACCTTTATGACATGAGGAAGGAGTTATCCTATCGACAGCTCAATGACATGAGGGAGGAGTTATCTTTTCGACACCTCAGTGACATGAGAAAGTTTTTTCATCGACACTTCAATAACATACTAAGGATAATAACAGGCTGGATAGAAAGGCAATGGTGTTCAAATTTCTGATTAGCCTCCAACTCATTCCAATTGGAAAGGTAGGTATTCAAAACTTCTATTGGATTTTGACAACCATGTGGAAAGAATAAGAATGCACAGGAGACCATGCATGAAAAGTGGCGGCTGGGGCATGGGATTATATACCCCCTAAATACCCGTGCCCCAAAAGGGCAAGGGACATTTCCTGATGAGAATCCTGATGACCGTACTCGGATTATCTCCCGGTGATCACCAACTGCTCTAATCAAGCCTTAAAAGATAATCCGGCCAGCAGAAGTCTGAATGGGAATAATTATCATAGGGTGATGGGGATTAACATCGCGTGGGTATAAGAGGGACCGGGTGACTTTAGAGGGTTTCTTAAAGACAACCCTCCCCTACTCCCTGTTTTCTTTGATGATTGCAGTCGTTACCCTTTTAGGAATTAAGGGTCGTAAAGGGGAAATGTGATCATAATTACTGCTGGAATCGGGTGGGGTATCTTATTAACGCTAAGGATGATCGGGCATCAGTTGTACGGTATCTTAGGGGTACTTAAGTTTAGCTCACTTTAGAGGATACGTAATCTGTTTGTTTAGGCGAAAATGGTATTTATAAGATTATTGTTCACATGTATTTATGTATGCGGTTTATATACAGTATGTACAGCATATATGAATAAATAAATAAAAAAATAAATATATATATATATATATATATATATATATATATATATATATATATATATATATATATATATATATTTTAACGTTCATATATGGTCATTTCGAATAGAATTAGAGTCCATTTAAAGGGTCTTGCGTGTATACATAAATCTATATGTATACGAGTCTTCTATTCAGTATGATTTTCAAGCTGAAAATTACAAGTAGCCATAAAGTACAGAAGTTTCATAGTCCCGACCTAACCCTCGTTGACGACATGACATTGAATACTTCATCGCTAATCACTTTTCACGTGAGATATTTTTCGCTCCATCTCGAGTTACCGTCCAATTAATGAAGCGTAACAAGAGCACGTGCGTCGCGTTACGTTTTAAGTGCTTCAACGGCCGCGTAGATTACGGAAGATACTTTTTAAGTGTTATATGCACTTCAACGCTTCGTTGTATTGCTTCAGGAACAATTGTTGCAACGCTTCGTCGTGTTTTGTAATCAAGCTCGCAGCTTTGATCAGTTGTAATGATTGGGAGCGAATTGCTCTGCTAATTAACTTTAGGGGATTCGTGTCCCTCAAGGTGCGAGCTAATTGTGTTTTTTTAATTACTTGCTTAAGTTAGCACTCTGGTCCCATAATTACGTTCTGTCGTTGTTGTTACTGCTGATGTTGGTGTTGTTTTTGTAAATACTAGTTTATGCGACCCGTCGAAATGATTGCTAAGTATTTAGAGAGATATGCACACACACGTATACACAAAGAGATTCAACCCTTCCCACCTACTTCCCCTTTCTTGACTACCACACGGCAGTTTTGGTAATTTGTGGGAGATTTTCGTTTCCAAGTGGTTGCCGCTCAGCGTGACAGGAAACATATATATATATATATATATATATATATATATATATATATATATATATATATATATATATATATATATATATATATATATATATATATATATATATATATATATATATAATATATATATATATATATATATATATATATATATATATATATATATATATATATATATATATATATATATATATATATATGTATATCCATCCATCCAAACACTTATTCTATATTATATAGAGGAAATAACGGGTAAAGTCATTGAAATAGGAGAGTGACTGTGTTAAGTTGCAATTATAATTGAAATCTTGACGTTTTTGGTAGATAACATAATTAGTAAACTAATTAGAATAAATTTCTCAATGGATTCAATCGCCGAATTAGCTATTGGTAAAGTTATTAAAAGTTTCCTTGTACTATCAATGAAAATTTTTATATCGTAAAAATTTGCTAAATTTTAAAAGTATAATTGAATAGTTTCTATAGTTTTCGAAAATTTAATGCTACTTTTAAGTAGTTTTATTCGTATTAATGGATCGATCTTGGTGTGATTTCTTGCCTTCCATTTTGTCACTTAGTCTTAAGTACTATTTCTTTAATGAAGGCTTTGTTTTGCTTCTATATTTCTCTTTTAATCATCCTTTACTTCTCATTTTAGTTTTCCCCTGTTATTTTCTTGAAATTTTGAGCTATTGTATCCCTGATCTCTCTCTCTCTCTCTCCTCCTCTCTCTCTCTCTCTCTCTCTCTCTCTCTCTCTCTCTCTCTCTCTCTCTCTCTCTGACTTTCATTAGAAGAATTCTAGTTAATTTTGGGTCGTTTTATGAGACCTCAGAGTGCCCTTCGTAGATGACCCCCTACCCACGTCATAGCCGTCATTAAGGCTTAGTGTGGACCCCCCTCGACACACATACACACATACACCTGCCCCCCATAGGCGGTTATTAAACAGAAAGCTAGAGATTTGACTGACATACAAAAACTCAAGCTCAATTGACGAAATGAATAAGAAGATGAATGAAAGAATGAATATGTAAATAACTCGGTAGATAAATAAACAACCTGGATATAAAACCAGAACATCGTAACAGAAATCTAGAGACTTGACTGACATACAAAACTCAAGTTCAGCGGATAGAATAAATAAGAAGATGAATGAATGATTATGTGAATACCGTAGTAAGGGATAAAAACAACATAAGACATGACACGAAACATTACCGTCTTTTAATATGGAGGTTGAGAAAGAGCAACCTGGTTTATGGCTGTCGCTCTAATCAAAAAGGATCTCGAGAGACAGGACAGTCAGAGTAACAGAATACTCCGGATAAATCAGGAGGGTCCTGTGTGAGGTCTTATTATTCATCCCATTTTGTCCATGTCTCCAGTGATGAAACGGCCGACGGCTTTGCAGTGACAAATGGATCTTATATAAGAGAGGGTCGGGATGGTCAGATTTTCTCCCTGATGAATGTGGCTCCGTGGGGATTGGATTCCGGAGACTCCCCTTATTCTTGTTTTTGTCCCTTTGCCTCATTTATCACCCACTTTTTATTTCTCTCCATTTCACTTTTTAATATATCCCCTTTCTTCTACTTACTCTACCTTCTATCATCTTTTTGTTTTACTTCCTATGTCTCTGTTTATTTCTTTCGTATACTTTTAACGTTTCCTTGATGCATTTGTCTGTCTTATTTTCATTTTATAAGATTCGCTCTTCAACTCGTTGCCTTGTATTTTTTACTATTGATCCAGTTATATTACATATTAGATTATATGATTTTTCTTTATTTCAAATTATTACTTATTCCTTTCTTTGATTTCTCTTGTTTTTTTCCTTAAAAGTAATCATCCCTTAAGTATTATTCCTGTAATTATTAATTTATCATTTACTCCACTATCCTCTTTTTTCAGTTTTCTTCCATTTCCTACTTCAAGTTTTATTATTTTTCTTCATCTTCATTTATTCCTCCTTGAATATTTTCCCCCCTTTTCCTCACCTCCCATATTTATCTCTCACCCTGCATGTTCCTTCCTATTCCCCTTTCTTCCAACTTAACATAGTTTCTCCCATTCATCCCTTTTATCTTTAATCTATCTCCTACAGATATCGAATTCCTACCCTTTCAAACCTCTATCCTGGATCAGACCCATAAAGGATACATTCCCTCCCAAATGTTACTATTCAGATATATTGATTTTGTTATTAATTTGAGCCAGAGTCTTTAGAATAGTTAAAATAAAACGAAATACAACTTGGGTAAAACACGATGCCATCTTTATTAATCTTGAGTATTAAAAATTCACAATTATATACGTTGTATAACAAAAAGTGCAGGAACTTTCTCACTTTTTAATATATAACTTATATAACTGGATTTTCAATAACCAAAACAAAGTATGATAATCAATGGTAATTAGGCAATAAATGACATTAATATTAGGCAAGGAAGAGCAAGGTAAAAAAATCGCCATTGTTTCTTTTTGGATGTAGTCTACCTCCCAAAATTGGGGGAAGTGCCATGTTATATAGATTATTCTATTGATGTCGGACTATCTGAACCCTTGCCGTTTCATTCGTCTCTCTATGCATTTACTTCTTAACTTCTCATTTATCACTTTCCCTTCTCATCCTGTTATTTGTATTTATACTCTGATCTTAAATAACCATCATCGTATTGTCTGCTTCACCCCTGTAGTTCACTCTCTAAAGAGCAGTTTCCATGGTTATGAACAAATCCCTAAGGTCTCTCTCTCTCTCTCTCTCTCTCTCTCTCTCTCTCCTCTCTCTCTCTCTCTCTCTCTCTCTCTCTCTCTCTCTCTCTCTCTCTCTCTCTCTCTCTCTCTTTGCAAATGTCAATCCACTAACTACAAAATTCTTCAATTTACATCCCAAGCGTTTTGAAATTGAATGAAAATATTGAATCATTACATTTCCTTCATCTCATTATGAACACATTTTTTTTCCTTTGGTTCTTGTATAAATGGCCGGGTTGTCCTCTTGTTTTGTCCAGCACATTTTTATGTATACTTGGATGTTTATTTGCATCAAATTATATGTGTTCCGGGGTCTTTTGTGCTTATAAATATTTATTTGAGTTTACATAAACAATGAAAGGTTTATGTATATATATATACAGTATATATATATATATATATATATATATATATATATAATATATATATATATATATATATATATATATATATATATATATATATATATTATATATATATATATATATATACTGTGTATACGAATACACTAGACTCACAGAGGATTTGACTTTAACATTGTTATTGCGATAAAAAAATTCTATTACATTGTTCATACAATCAACTCCTACAAGCCTGATCTCAGCAGCCTCCATCCATTACTCCCCCTCTCATAATATGCAAGCTGCTCTATGCACCCAACGTTTACTCTTCTCAAATAGAACGCGGACGTTTCCCCCTCTGTGTATATTTCCCTCCTCTACGACGTTTCATGGAAACGGGAAAGACTTCATGTGAAACGTATTAAGGAGGATCTGCTGTTACTCATCACTTACCCAGACGACCCCGCAAGTCAGGAGATGAGAGAGAGTGTGTTATGCGCATTCTCTCTCTCTCTCTCTCTCTCTCTCTCTCTCTCTCTCTCTCTCTCTCTCTCTCTCTCTCTCCTCTCTCTCTCTCTCTCTCTCTCTCTCTCTTTTGTGCTGGTTTATGCTTGTTCAGTAATACGTTAATTTTAATTTTTGCTTTTCATTTTGCATTACGGTGTGTTATGTCATGCAACGTTGAGTCTGGTCAGCAACTTGACGGGTGACCATTGAGGATAAATAAATGCCATCGGTCCATAAGCCCTTGAGCATCTATAAGGGAAGGCATGAGGCAAGCAAACTCAAATTAGAAAGGGAACTTCGTATTGAAGAAAAGGAAAATATTTATAGGCGTTTGTATGTATGTGTGTGCTTCATTCGTTATGGTGAGTGATATATTAATCTTATATTTGACTATAGTTTTCCCGGGGAAACTACATCTAATCTTAGTACGTTTTTATGCTATTTGATTATGGTTAACCCTTTTCTTTGTTTCAACTGAAGTTTATTTATTCGTATTAAATGCTAGCGTTGTAACTACGGTCATCCATTATATATATATATATATATATATATATATATATATATATATATATATATATATATATATATATATATATATATATATATATATATATATATATATCAGCAAACAAAGTATGAAATACATTTCTACGAGAGAGTCTAAAGAAAACATGAATGTTTTTTCCAATTGAAGATTACTTTATCTTATTAACCCCTAATCACATTTGCTCTTACAATCTATAACCCCAAAGACATTAAATGAAATCTGGAAATACTGGATGGCAACGAGCGAATGCATCGAGCACACTGCCAATTAAAACCTCAAAGTGCGTAACAAGACGTCTGTCAGTTTCATCTCAAACCTTCTTCCTCTCCATTCGTCTTCGTTCATGAGAACTCTCGAAGTCCCCAAGGTCTCTCTCACACCAATCGAGCTCAATTCGCATCTCTCGTCGGGTCTCTTGTTTACCCACAGAAATTAATAGTTTGTACTTTCGACTGTTTATTCTTATCAGAGATGCCTCGTAAGTCGTCTGGTACTGATGAGGCAAGTTTTATGGTTGACGTTTGTTGTCGGGTAAGGAAGGGGAGTAACGGTATTTTGGGGTATCTAAGTGCCAGTGAATTGACGGTGTGGGGTAACTGGAGAGTATATTGGGTTGTATGTAAGGGGTGTATGTGGATGGGTAATATGGGGGTAAGGGGGTTGCAGTGATATATGGGTAAGATTTTTTTTTATTCTTTTTCAGGCATTTATTATGTGCGGGTCTGTTTGTACATTAGGCATGTATAAATCATGTCAACACTATAGTCATCATATCATGTACCTAATGTTACATTATATCTGAGATGACAGTACCGGTTGTCTGGATTGGCCATATTGTGGTTTTTGGGTTTGGGGAATTCGGTATTATGTGGAGTATCGTTATGGTATTTGGGGTATGATTGAGTATCTGTTTGTAGGGGCATTGGGGTATATAGAAATGTGGTTATTCGAATATAGAGAATATCTTTGAATTTTAATTTACGGTTATTTAGTATATCAGTGTATGGTCTGTTGGATTTATTAGTGTTTCTTCTTGTATTCCTCTTGGTTGAATTTTGTTGTTCTGGGCCAGGGTTACTTTAAAAGCATTTTCATGTTTGTTAGTCCGTGTTGCTCTTATGCTTTATTTAAATGTTTATGTTATTTAGGTGCCTTGCGTGTGAATGCTTATTTCTTTTATTAATGACATGCTCCTCTCTCTCTCTCTCTCTCTCTCTCTCTCCTCTCTCTCTCTCTCTCCTCTCTCTCTCTCTCTCTCTCTCTCTCTCTCTCTCTCTCTGCAGTCGTTGTAGCAGTGAATTTATTCCAAGCTTCACCCGGTAGTAGACTGCCATCCTTCTTGTCAGTTCAATCTTGCATAATCTTGCATTACTCTGGAGGTCACACGCCTGCTTTTTTTCATGAACCAGACTTTCATTCGAGTAAAACTTAAGTAAAAATAAAAGACTTTCAATAAATAAAAGTAATTTCACGGAGAATTACAGCCAGGAAAATCTATAATTTTGTCGTTATTTTTTTTTTTTTAGCTGGTAGGAAAGATGGGTGAAAGAAGAATGAGGCTAGTTAGCTAGCTGATCATGGTAGGGAATAGTTTGGAAATTTGATTATTAGTAAGAGTAGTGTAAAGTATGGTTTAGCCACAATTATATTTATATAAAAGTCCATTTTTTCTTATTAGTAAGTTTTATTATTTTAAATTGCTTAAACTTCACGCATTATCTGCTTCCTTGAGCGCAAACGTCATCTCGAATTTCCATATCCTTATCGGAGTGATCTGGTGGAATCAACAACAACAACCCTTTTACTCCTTACACCACCCCCCCCCCCACTCCTTGCAAGACGAGCGCGAAGCAAAAACATCATTTGCAATTGGTCACAACAGGGTCCCCATTTTCACACCACCTCGGCATCTTGTGTCCTTTTCAATCGCATGAAAATCTCATGACCAGCAGATGGCTCCTCACGTATGTCTTCTCTCACTTTCACTCGATTGAAGTTCTATTTTACGAGGAAAT
>NC_090743.1:24402187-24412187 GCF_036898095.1 Palaemon carinicauda
TTTGATGAAAGTTCTCTGTATAAGGTCGTATTTTTTTTATGATTAGATGAATTGTAATAAGGTCTACCATATTATTAGGATATCTCATCTCAAAGCCTTACTATTGATAGTATCTTATTCATATAATGCTTAAGACTCAATATGGTTCAGATAACAATATATCGGTTAGTTAGATTATTTATTTTATAAATTATTATCACGATTATTATTTTATCATTATTACAGTATAGACAAGCACATATATATGTTTTTTTTGTCTGGCATTTCAATTGATAGTTGATTCAAATTTGAACAATTTTCATTATCACTGGATAGACAAACACATCGTGCCTGCATTTCAAGTAATAGCAGATTGAAATTAAACAAAACAAATGGAATCAAACTTTCTACCCCCCCCCCCCCCTATTTGAACCCATTTGGACACAAGCTGTATTGATTTCTGCTGCATTACATAAGCCACTTTTTCTCTTCTTTTTTTTTTTTTTTGTGGAGAGGAGGGCTGCTGGGGGTGGGGGGGGGGGTTGGAACTGGTGAGTGCCGTCGCTTTTTATGAAAAATATGCGTTGGATTGTGAGAAGCGGAATGTGTTTTGGTTCTTGTTTATCTTTGTGATTGTGACGAGGTGAAAGTGATGCTTCTGATGGTGAGGGGCGGCCGTTTTTCGTTGGCTATTAATCTTCACAATTAATTGTGACTTGGTGATAATAGTGAAGTGCGAGATGATTGATATAGATTGTATTTTAAATAATGAATGTAATGCGTTTGTAAGGGAGAGGGCTTCTTTCATCGTATATGAATTACATTGAATGCTATTATTGATGGAAAGAGGAGGCGATTGGAATGAAATACACAATTGCTTGGTTTGAATATAATTCTTATATGGAGAGAGAGAGAGAGAGAGAGAGAGAGAGAGAGGAGAGGAGAGAGAGAGAGAGGAGAGAGAGAGAGAGAGAGAGAGAGAGAGTGTGTACAAGAAGCCCTATATTAAAAGGTATATTTCTGCACAGGATTGTGTGTACAGTATATATATTGATAGAGAGAATATATATATATATATATATATATATATATATTATATATATATATATATATATATATATATATATATATATATGGAGAGAGATATGTAAATGATCATTTAGAAGTGGATATAATATTAATGTAATGTCCCAAATGAGTGTGATAAAAGCTTAAGATTTTAAATAACATCAATATTCTGAAAAATCTATGAAGCATCCATTGAAACAATTTTTTTTTTTTTTTTAACAATTCTGTCACGTTTTTTGTATGACCTCTCTCGGGATATTATGGGCAATTTTATTTAATTTTGTGTTTATTTAGTGACTTATTATTTTACAAACTATTGTAAAAATACTTTGAAAAATTTGATAAACGAAATTGCGTTAATGAAAAATATTAATCGTTTTTAGAAAAAAATCTTTAGAGACATTGTAGCCTTTATTTCCTTGATGGTTAACTATGAACTATAATATATTTGAAAGTTCACGAAGAAATTTTCTTTAAAAAAATCCAAGGTCGTAAAAAAAATAAAGTTAACTACCTGATTATTTTAGAAAAAAAGGTAAATAATTTTCAATAACAAGTTCATAAATAAAAAAAATCCATTAACCTATACTTGGACATGAAATAATTTTATGCTATTCCCTCCTTTAAATGATGAAGAATTTTGTACTCGTTAATCTCTTTTTTGGTCAAGACATCATGATAAAGATTGTTTAGCGAGCAAACTTCTTTCTTCATTTAATGGGAAAGCAGAGTAACTGAAGGCTCCATTTCACAGGTATTTTCTGGTACGTAAAGAAAAATATCTTTATTTACCTTCTGTAATTAACTTTGATATCGAACCGATCTGGGTACATGCATTAGCGGTTAATGCTTGCTTGATTAACGCGTCATTGGATGTGATTAGCGTGTTGTCAAGTGATAAATAACCATCGTTAATATACTTCAATTTCTGTTTTCTCTCTGTCATCGAGAGTAATACACAAATGAGGTCCAATTGCTTTTGGTACCTGATCGTCATTCGCTTCACATTCACATGTCGAAGGTGATCTAAGTTTTACTTTATCATTATGGTGGCGGAATGTATTCTATACGTAAAATCTCTCTCTCTCTCTCTCTCTCTCTCTCTCTCTCTCTCTCTCCTCTCTCTCTCTCTCTCTCTCTCTCTCAGCTTGAATAGGTGACATTTCAAGGGTATTGGAATATGGAATTTTAGATAAATGTTTCAATATGTAGTATTTCAATTCTTAAATGCTTCTGCTTCCTAAAATGAGTAGAGGAGTAAATCTAACAGCTATTCTCTTCTTGTGCCACCTCTTCAGAATGGCAAACAGCATATTTTATATATATATATATATACTATATATATATATATATATATATATATATATATATAATATATATATATATATATATACAGTATATATTTATATATATATATATATATATATATATATATATATATACATATATATATATATATATATATATATATATATATATATATATATATATACATATATATATATATATATTATATATAAATATATATTATATATTATATATATATATATATCAAGACCTTTTTAATTTGGAATTGCCACTAGATGCTTCCCAAAACATCTCTCTAATTCTGCACTACTTCTCGTCAGTTATGTCAAACCTTGAAATATGAATACTGCATTTATTTTGCACCATTTATCTTGGCAACAACTGTTTCAGCTATAATATCGTGACTTTTATCAGGAATACTTTTGTTAAGCAATGAAAATGCTCTTAGATATATATATATATATAATATATATATATATATATATATAATATATATATATATATATATATATATATATATATATATAAATGTTTTTTTGGAGGGGGTTATCCTCAAGAACATCCTTGTCAATTTTAAAATTCCACGTTTTTAGCTTTTTTTTTTGTCTATATTTTTTTAAGGTTATGAATTAGATTTAATTCATTGTTCAACAAATTTAATGTTGTTGTTGTGAAAGCCATAATTTCTTGACCGAAACATCTGTCGGTACATGATTGGTACAACATAACTAATTTTTAAGTTATTATCGGGGCTTTGACCTAAGTTGTGCAAGTGTGGAAATATGTTGCCTTGGGGTGTTGGACACCACATATGCATCCAAATTTAGTAATGTATGCATATATGTATACAACAATAACAATAAATGCAGCTGTTACTAGTCCACTGCCAGCATAAAGTCCTCAGACATGTCCTTATTCCTGTCTGGGGTTTGGCCAGTTCTCATCACCACGGATAGGTGATGGTGAGAGTTTTTATTCTAATCGCTCACTTAAAACCAACCTAGCCTGGGTGAGCCTGACTAGTACAGCTTTGCTGATCATGGCGATACACAACCTCCATCACCACGTTAAGGTGCCCCCACTCAGAAAGTATATAATATATATATATATATATATATATATATATATATATATATATATATATTATATTATATATATATATATAGATTTATAATTTGGGTGTGGGTGTCGGTCGCTGTAATGGTATTTCGATCATATTCATTCTTCCACATTGAAACCCGTAACATCCTCACTCTCATTCAGTCGCTACGGGCGGTCATTCTGTTGCATAAACCTAACCAGCTGCTCTAATCGAGGCTGGTTCCGGAGGACAGAGATAAAGCATGCATTCTTCGTAAAAGTTCACCGGATATTAAGAGAATGGAGATTATGCCTTACGTCATGTCCGGTTTAAGTCGGCGCATGCGCGGAACGAGAGGTGGAATTTTTGTTGAATTCCGCGGCTTTTATGGTGTGCGGGTCATTGTTAGCGTTTATAGCGTCCATCGATGTTTGCTTACCGGCTGCGCTTGCGCACCGATAGATGCGTATGAATAAGATGATTGATATATCAGTGGAGTTCTGCATGGAGTTGCATGATTTATTGTATTTTTGGTGAATATGAAGGCTATGTTTGTGCCTTACACATACTATAGATCATATAGAATAATTAGATAGGAATTAGTAAGAGTCCCCATGATGGAACTTGGTTTGTTTAAGGTGAAGACATGAAAATATTCGGATTTGTTTATAATTTTCTTATTTCCCTTCTTCACAGGGCTATTTTTCCCTGTTTGAGCCCTTGGGCTCTTAGCATCCTGCTTTTACAACTAGGGTTGTAGCTTACCTAATAAAAAAATAATAACATGAATATTTCTGTCTTACTTATAATTCATTCGTTGAATATAAACAAATTTGCATTAATACAAATAACTATTTTCCTTGCGAAGAGATACCAAAGGGTTTAACAGCACAAATAACCTATAGATTGGAAAGAATAAACCTAAAGGTATTTATAACTGAGAAAGAACTTAAAGATAAACCTTTTTCCCAAAACAGTGACAGGGAACTCTTTTACCCCATCGAACGAGGAAGACGAATAACTCCTTGATGCCCGAAATGAACGAACCAGTTTATAACAGATAGATAACACATAGATAAGGTTGGCATTCTGAGATGGCACCCCTCCTTGAGATATGGCCGTGCCCCTGGCGCTGCGTTCGTTGAAGAAGGTGGAGGATGTTTTTTTTTTTTCCTTGATTTTTTTTTGGGGGGGGGGAAGTTTCGTTGATTTTTTCTTTGATCTGGATCAAGTTTTTTTTCTCGAAATTATTTAAATATAGATTATTTGGTTTTGAGTTAATAAGTTTGTTAGATTTTTTTCAAGTAGGAAAAGAGTTTTTTCAAATGGGATAAGAAAGTTTTTTTTCAAATGGGATACGAAAGCTTTTTCAAGCGGGATAAGAAAAGGTTTTTCAAATGGGATAAGAAATTTTTTTCAAGCGGGATAAGAAAGTTTTATTCAATTGTGTTAAGAAAGTTTTTTTTTTTCTAATTGATAAAGAAATTTAGAACTTTTTCTCGCCCTCGATTAGATTTTGATATGGAATTTGTTATTTTTTACTTTTGGAGATTTTTAATGAGAGGAGAGAGAGAGAGAGAGAGAGAGAGAGAGAGAGAGATGAGAGAGAGAGAGAGAGAGAGAGAGAGAGAGAGACTTGTCTTGAATATATTACCATTAAATTGATTTCTTGAGTTTTGACGTTTCTGCATTGCTTCAAAGCCACTCCATCAGTCTCAAAAGTTGCTTTATACAGCAAGGAAATGAAACTTTATATTATTATTATTGCAAGATATTGAATGTTGAAATTTATTGTCACATTAAATTGAACTAATGTATTAAGAGTAGTGAATTATTTTGATATTTATGCCAGCGCTGTTTATGAGACGTGTATACCGAGAACTATTGTTGTTGAAATAAAACAGTCCTTCTATCTATCTATCGGTATCGGAATTTATGGAAACGGATGTTCTATTAAAATGTTTTTCAAGAGCTAAATGTATTCTGAATTATCATTGATGTAAAATATCTAAATTCAATGTACCGAACATTCATTCCTAAGAGCAAAATTCGTAGTTCGCAACCACCAATAGTACCACAATCCTCTCACTTGAATGCTGGAATGAAAAATAAGTGACATATCTTTGCAAGATCTGGCGAAGGGTAATCCAACCCTCGTGCCCTGTCCCAATATTGACGATTGTAAGCAATGACATATCGCGTCTGATGATTCTGATCGTCCTGGCGATCGCAACCACCGATACCTCTTCTTCTGTGGAAGGGGAGGGGGGGCGTTTCCAACCGGCCGTGCTTATCAGCCGGGCGATCGCCTGGCATTCGTGTCACCGGGTCTCTTGTTAACAATGCTGTCGGGAGCTATCTCTCCCCCCCAATCGCCAGCGCTCGGTTCTTCGTCCTGTCCTTTATCGTGTCATCGGTCTCCTAAATAGAAGTCGTTTTGGGGCTCTTGTGATCGGGCGTCATAAAAGGAGAAAGAAAGAGAAAAATAGGGAGAGGATGCGAATAAACTTGAACTTTTCAGTGAAGCGTGGGCGGACTTCGAGTGGACTAAGAGGCTCTTTTCATCATCATCCTAAATTATTGTTTCTTTGCATGAGGTGCAATGATGAAAGCTGTGTTGATAGATTTATATTCCACTGACATTAACGACCTCATAACTAAAGAATTAACAAGATCTGATAACACTTTGATAACTAGTTGACCTTGAGGGGATGACCCTAAGAGGTCAAGTATGTTTTTGTGAGAGGGAGTTTTGTTCTAGGAATTTCTGTTGGAATAAGAAAGTAAAATAAAGGATTGTTGTCTTTGTACAAGGAAATTTTATTAAATATAAAGAGGAGAATAAAGGACAACTTTTCGGGAGGAGGATTCGCGTTCACATGTAGTTCGATATTTTGGTATTTTCTGTAAATAAACTAATAGTTCATTGCAGTAAAAAATATTATTTTCTTTCGAAATAACAGTTAGCTGCAGTAATTGTTTTTTCATATAATAGAATGATGATAAAACAAGTAATATTTTTCTATTATCAACTAATAGCTCTTTTATCGTCATAAATTTTATTCTGTAAATGTCCAATTGTTCCATTAAAATGAACAAATGAGCCACTTAACCTGGTATCGGGTCATTCACCGGCAATCACTGGCTGTTTTCAACTGTATTCCTTACTCACGCCACCGGGCTTGTATCTGTATTTCCAAAAAATTTAGAAAAATTTTGGTCCCTCTAATAAAACATTTTTTCTTACTCATGTGATCTTTTTTTTCAGCTAAGTTCAATTTTCTAGGGCCCTTATGTCTTCGGTCCTAAGGAACAATTGGAAAGGGGTCAGAGAAGAATTTAGGACTTAGAAAATAGAATATAACCAACTGCTTGAATTGACAGGGGTCTGGTAATTGCAAGGGGAGGAAAGAAAATAAGGATTATCTCCCTTATATGATAGAGAGCAAGTGTCTGGATATATATATATATATATATATATATATATATATATATATATATATATATATATATATATATATATACTGTATATGTATGGATATAATTTTTTTCCGGTCATGGTTAGCGGCATTGCCAGACGTATAACTACTTGGTGTCTCACAGTTCCTGGAGTTGTGAGGTGAGGAAGTGGTCATACCCTGGTGAGAGGGGCTACCCTCAGAGGAACATTCGGAAACCATAATGCTTACACATCTGTGTGCTTGCTTGGTTGTGCATATCTATTTAAATATTTAGCCGTCATTTTGACGGGGTTGCATACACTAGTCAAGTGCAATACAACCTTGGGGAAATTGGTAAATAAATCTGTAGATTTCAGTGACCCCTGATGACCTGATAATTTATAGAATATAATTGAGTTGGGAAATATTTATTGTAATCGAAATATTATATATTATTAAATTCTCTGAGTATGTTTCCAATGTTCATATTCTTTTGGCATGATTAAATGTGTGTCAGGAAGGTGACTGGTCTTTGCCCTGGCTCACGGGTGACCTTGGTTCGACTTCTCGCAAGTGTGGATGGCACTTGTGTGCCAAAGGTTGGCCGTTATTGTTCAGGTTATAAAGGAATCCGGTTTTGTTTGTTTTACTCCTGGCTCCTTCTCAGTTTTCTTAGTGATTATGTAAGGAAGCGTTATAGAAAAGTGCATGCTATTTATATATGTAGATAGATAGATAGACTCCCCAGTTTTCTTAGCTATTATCTAAAGAAATATTTTAGAAAAGTTCTTGTTCTATATATATATATATATATATATATATATATATATATATATATATATATTTGTGTATATATATGTGTGTATGTGTATATATATATATATATATATATATATATATATATATATATATATATATATATAGATAGATAGATAGATAGATAGGCTTCCAAGTTTTATTGGTTATTATTTAAATCGGTTTAGAAAAGTGCTTGCTACATATGCTCCTTTTAATTTTACTTAGCTATTATCCAAAGAAACGCTTTAGAAAAATGCTTGATCTCTCTCTCTCTCTCTCTCTCTCTCTCTCTCTCTCTCTCTCTCTCTCTCTCTCTCTCTCTCTCTCTCTCTCTCTTATATATATATATATATATATATATATATATATATATATATATATATATATATATATATATATATATAATTGCTTACTCTTTATATAATTGTGTATAGATAAACATTTTATCAGTCATAAGGAGGCGTTCCCCTTCCACGTAGTATTGTTAGTATGTTCAAGTATGTCATTCATGTAATGGCTCGTTACAGAATAATGACCTCTCTTGTGTGTATCTACGTAAGTGAATGCGAGGTGATCGACCCCCCTGATATCACTGGTGCAATTCGCGTCATGGTATACCTGTGTAATTGCCTCGTGTGTAGGTGTCAATGCATGACTCATGCCACAGCCTTCATTCCTTAGGTGCTATCAGTTTACCTTCGATGATGAAATGAGAAGAATGTGGAATGGCATTCCATTGGGGGGAGGAGTTTGTTGTTATATGGGCTACTGGTTAAATCTCGTTTCGTTGGGTCTTTATTGAGGGAATGTTAGTTTGTTTGTTGAGTATTATGTTATTATTTTTGTTTATAATGATTTTTTGTTCTTCTTCTTCTTCTTCTTCTTCTTCTTCTTCTTATTATTATTATTATTATTATTATTATTATTATTATTATTATTATTATTATTATTATTATTATTATTATTCAAGTTGTTTTGAGGTAATGTTCAAGAAGTTGATCAGCAAAGTGTGATAATATATTTCATAATGTGTAGGAAAACCAGGTGGTAGAGATGTACGTTAAGATAAGTATTAAGAATCCTTAAGAAGTTTTTTGTTTAGTGTATTATTTTTGTTTTTCAAATTTAAGGTTTAAGCTCCAGTTAAGGACATCATGTACCCTTTCAGTGCATTGGATGCATACTTTGTTTTCAAGTTATGGATAAAGATGAATAATTTTACATATTTCTCAAAAATGAAAGAGTTCACATTATTCAAATTACATAAAAACGTTATATATATATATATATATATATATATATATATATATATATATATATATATATATATATATATATATATATATATATATATATATATATATATATATATATATATATATAATAAACTTTTGTGAAAATCAAGACCATTGTATTTGCCTAACTTGAACTTTATCCCTGCAAGAGAAGAAGTAATGTGAATTTTTATGATTTTACTCATAAATAATTTATGTCTTCATGTTTGTGCAGTCATGATCTTTTTTTATCTCTTGTCTTAATTTTTTTTCTTATTTAGAAAAAGGTAGTGATGAGTAATATCATACGATAACCTTATTAATGGAATTTCAGAATTTCAAATTAATTGATATTAATTGCTTGCTCGTAAAGGACTGTTACCCTCAAGGCCTAATTCAATTTAAGTAACATCAATTCATAATAGGAGGTTTTACTAGTATATAGTACTTAAATGACTCGAGGTAATTTGCAGTCAATGAATCAATCGCCACTTTAGGTGCGTGTGTTGATATAGTAATGCTATAGGATGGCCAAAGCTCATACAAGATTTTCTTTGGTCTGTTTTCTTTTAGTGGCACTCATGTACCATTCGTCTTCTCTAGTGTTCTATGGAACTTTGGTTTCTGAAGTGACTATACAATGTGCACCGTCATTTCGAGTTACCATAATTATATGAGTCACATGAATCACCCATCGCGCTCTTCATCTGTGTCGCTATTTGCCAGCGAACTGAAGTATGTTGTAGTATTGATATTTTATTACCTTATGTCCTTTGTTATTGTTGCTTTTCTACCCCTATTACCTCGAGTTGTTTTTCGTATCTTATGCCTTTAGTTAATGTTGATTTTTTTACCCAAATGGCTTTTATTGCCTTTTTTTTCTCTATGGCTTCTCTTATTCTCTTTTCTCATTCTTCGAATCAGCTTTTCTACATTGATGACTTGAAGCTCAGTTATGTCTTATTACTTTCTTCGTGATACATAGGTTTTATTATTCTTCTTTTGTAACTGATAACTGTTCTTCTTATTGGTTTTTTAACTTTGTAACCTAT
>NC_090743.1:24419687-24429738 GCF_036898095.1 Palaemon carinicauda
CTGTTTAATTTGGATCAGTTTGACATTTTGTTGGTAGGCTACATGGAATAATTTATTTATTTATGTATTTGTTGCTTAATAATACAAGGAAAGTACGGTTTATGATGGATCCGTTTCAAATTTTTTTGGTAGAATACATGGAAGCCTTTCTTACTTTTCTTATTATATTGATGAAATGATTGGATTAATCTTTTAATTATAATTCTTATTTTGACGTTTGGTTAGAGTAGCTGCTTACCAGAGCCTTCTATTTGATGACTGGTTAGAGTAGCTACTTACCAGAGCCTTCTATTTGATGAATGACATATTTTGTAATATTTAAACTCAGATCTCTAATCGTATAAGGTACATTTGAAAGGTTTCCTTCACAATATTGACGTAAAAATATTTAACAAACATTTTTTATGTTTCTTAATAATGAACATAACTAGAATTTAAGATTAATTTCGTTCAAGGTTTAATATTATACTTTTCATCAAGCTCTAAATTCTTGATACGATTTTTAAATGATGCAGTGTACCACAGTGAATTTGTTTTTATATACTTCATTGATTAAAAAAAAAAATTAGCCATAACAATGCCAATTTAAATAGTGCCATAATTTTATACTCATACGTACACACAGAGAATGGCAGTGGCACTTGGTTGAATCCAGTGGCACCCACTGTTGTGGATGACTCAAGGGTTGATATGTTATAAACACCTGGCACTGTAAATGTTAAATTGCCTAAGAGCGGAAATACCGATGGACTGATAACTGTTATTGCTTTGGCTTCGCTTCTGTTTTTTTATTGTTTTTATTCTTTTCAAGTTGGATTGAAGAGTCTCGTGCAAATAAGGTTCGATAATTTTATTTTACTCAAGTATTTACTGTGGCTTTAATGAGTGAGATGTATATTATAGCATTGAAAATATGGTTATATTTCCATATTGCACGGCAACAGATGTGGCTTTATCAATGGGGTAAATTTCCTTATTGTGCTGCGACATATTTAGCATTGAATTTATGAAAAACATAATTTTTATGTTTGAATTCCTCTCATAGAATGCTCGTGTTCTTTCTTTTAGAATATAATTTTGTTTATTTGAATTCCTCGTATAAAATGCTCATGTTCCCCGATCTTATAAATTTCAGAGTATACGTCTTTTCAACTTTAATAACTCTATTAACCTCATCAAGTGTTTTTAGGGTGTATAGTTTGACTATTCATGATCAGTATCGCATGTGATTAGATTTTCTAAAGCTTCTTAATTACATAGGAATTTTATTTTACAATTTCATGTCGTATATTGATGGCCATAAAATTTATACGTTTTTTTTTTTTTCTTTTTACGAAGATTCGTAGTTTGTTTCTTTAGAGACAAAATTACTTGGCATGCAACTTTTTTTCAGAGAAGTAAGGCAGAACTAATTAGAAACTTGAAGTATGGAATAAATAACTAGTTTGTAAGCTCTGTGATTGAAGTACAAATCATCGATTATCGCCCCTATATAATAAAGAGTAAATGTCTGGCTATAAGCACACACACACACATATATATATATATATATATATATATATATATATATATATATATATATGCATGTGTATATATATGTATATATATATATATATATATATATATATATATATATATATATATATATATATATATATACATATATATATGCATGTGTATATATATATATATATATATATATATATATATATATATATATATATATATATATATATTCTTTTCGGCACGCTCAGCTGTTCTCGTCCCTTAGGTAAAGGGGAAAGGAGTAGTCATGCTTGGTTAGAGGTGGGTGGGTGTGTGTGCATATTTAGATATTTAGCCGTCATTGGTTTAAATTATTATGATTAGCATTAAATATTCAGTTGAAATTATAATTTGAAAGAAATTTAAACTCTTCTATTGATACTTATCAGTTAGTGGAGAATATATTTACCATGACACTTTCTGATTGATATTGTAATATGATTACTAGTTAAACTATGGCCCTAGTTTGAAAAGCAGGATGCTATATGGCCAGGGGCTCCAAACAGGGAAAGCAAACCAGTGCGGAAATAAAATAGAGAAATAAACTAAACTATATATAAATAATAACAAAAATTAATTTATTGAAATCAGATACAGCGTTAAAAGAAATAGATATAAACTATGAAACAAAACTTAATGCTAAGCTGTTAAACAGAAAATAATTTGCAACAAGTTTGGTATAAACTGGTCAGTATTTTAATGGTTTTATAAAAGTTTTTTTCATATTAAGATATGCTTTTTGTTCATGGTATCGTGCAAAATGCAAATATTAGCTCTCATATAAGTTGGTAAGGTTGGTACTGAACTTTTATAAAACGCTTCTAAACAGGTGTTCTCACCTGAGATGTAAGAATACTTTGATTTTGTTTATCAGGTGGAAATAATAATGGATTTGTGGCTGTAAAATTATAATCGTTTTTAGTTTACTACGAAATGGTTTTCTATTTTGCGTTATGATGGTGCTCAGTTTAATCATTTAACACAAGAATATAAAATGTGAATTAGATTGTATCTAGTAGAAGAATAAAAATGGTAGACAATTTCGATAATTTGCTGATAAAGTCGTTTCAGCGGTCGAGGAGATATAATAGAAGGAAGATAGACTTTTATTTGTCTTTTCGGTAAACTAGAAAACATAAAAACTGTATTCATTTCCTCTTTGTAGTCTATTTGTGAAAACTCTACAATAAACTAGAAAACGCCAAAACTTTATTTCCTCTTCGTAGTTTATTTATGAAAATGACGCTGCAATAAACCAAAAAACACAAAATCTGTATCTATTTACTCTTCGTAGTTTTTGTCAAAGTAACTACAATAAACTAAAAAACGCAAAAACTATTTATTCCCTCTGCGTAGTTTTCTGTCAAAATAACTACAATAAACTAGAAAACAAAAATTCTATCTATATCCTCTTGGTAGATTTTTGTCAAAATAGCTACAATAAACTAGAAAACTGTATCATGTTTACGTAATCTTGATAAGAAAATTAACCAAGTAGTTCTAAAATAACTCTTAAAGTATAGGAATTATCTAATAATAAAAAATATCGGAGATGTTAATTAGGAAATACCCTCATTTTCTCTTAGACATAAAAGTGAAATAAATAAACAACCGACAACAATCCAATGTATATATTTATACATCTAATGAACAAATTTTTCAGTTGTTGATATTTACTTTTTTTGTAAAAATAATGTAACCTGCTGTATTGCCAGCATATGGAGAGTCAGGTGTTAATCTGTATTGTATCCGGTTCTGGTGTGTTTTTGTTAATTATTCAACTCATTCATGGTTTTTTTTCGGTTAAATAAACGAAAATTCCCTGTAAGTGATTGCGGTGTGTATTGTAATGTTAACATTTTTTAAGTATTTAAAGTGGATGTTAATGATATATATATATATATATATATATATATATATATATATATATATATATATATATATATATATATATATATACATATACATATAGATACATATATATACATATAGATACATATATATATCATAAATATGAAAATCAGCTCTTTTATATTATTAAAGATGATCACTAGTTTGAACGCAGACACACACACACACATACACACACACATACACACGCACACACACATACACACACATATATATATATATATATATATATGTGTGTGTGTATATATATATATATATATATATATATATATATATATATATATATATATATGTATATATACTGTATATACTCATATACACATACACTATAGGAAGGACATTCCAACCAGGTTTTCCATGAATGGTAACATTATCTCTCTCTCTCTCTCTCTCTCTCTCTCTCTCTCTCTCTCTCTCTCTCTCTCTCAACGAAATAGGAAGGACATACCATCACCATGTTCTAGTGAATGGCGCGTCCTTCTGGGCAATCCTCTTAATCTTTCTTGACCTGAAGAAGGATTAACTTGAACTGTTGACTTAAGTCAGCGGATATCCTTCGGGTTCTATTTGCACACGTGGGGTTCCTCGCAGTGGCACGCACATGGACACAGACAGACAGATAGACAGACAGACAGTTGGTGTATGTCGGTTAGAGAACAGATAAATGAACAGAAGAAGAAGGGTTTAGTACTTCAGTTGAATTCATTATTCTTTTTCCCTCTTGATGCGGGTTTCCAGATGGCGTGGACAGAGGGAGAAAGTAGCCTTCTGCAGATCTTGGGTATGGCCAAGACATCAGCGTTGTGGTCAGTGTGTTTGTTTGTTTGTGCGCATGTATATGAGAGAGAGAGAGAGAGAGAGAGAGAGAGAGAGAGAGAGAGAGAGAGAGAGAGAGAGAGAGAGAGAGAGAGAGAGAGAGAGAGCCAACTTCGTAAATCTGTCACCTCCAATGGTTATGTTCATTGTGTAAGAAAGAAAAAAAAGGAAACATATTATGAAGTTTCATGTTTAATTTTTATTAAGCTAAGTATCCTGTCTACTTTTTTTTATTTTACACAACCTTCATAGCTAATATCAAAGAGTTATGATATCAGTTGTGTAACTACGACGATGAAAAGTGGTTTACTGTCTAGTTAGCTTTTCATTTTTCAAATGTCCAAAAATTTTCATCACTTGGTTGTTATTACCATAGGCTATGCTTTTTCTTCCTTGTAATTAATAGTTGCACATTATTCTTGTGATTATTATTATTATTAATATCATTTTTATTATTGTTATTATTATTAGTGTACGCGACCAGTCAAAAATGACTGCTAAATATTTAGATAGATATTCCACACACGTAGATCCGTCTCACCATAGTAAGACTATTTCATCACCCCCAGACACTTGCTCTTTATTATATAGGGTAGATTATTATTATTTTTATTGATATTGTACAGTATATTATTTGTCTATTTTTTTGTAATTACGCGAATTTATTTTCTTTTGTAGCACTCTTCAAATTGTATATTATTGTTAATCTTATTTTTTATCAACGTTATTATTTATTCATTACTGTTAGTTAGTTAGTTTATCATCGTATTTTGTCCCATTTGGCTTTTACGTAACAGACACGTACATAGGAGCGAAATCGCCTCTTGTTTGGATTGCGTTATAAGCACCAGCTGCATCGGAAGTGCAAATCGTTAAGATCACCGTTGGAACCACAAACAAACTCTCTCTCTCTCTCTCTCTCTCTCTCTCTCTCTCTCTCTCTCTCTCTCTCTCTCTCTCAAATACAGGGACTCCTCATATTGTATTGAGTAAGAGGAAATACAAATGATTGCGAAATACGCTGTTATACCAGAGGAGAGAGAGAGAGAGAGAGAGAGAGAGAGAGAGAGAGAGAGAGAGAGAGAGAGAGAGAGAGAGAGAGAGAGAGAGTTTGGTATGAATACTTATACAACAACAATAAATGCAGCCATTTCTAGTCAACTGCAGGACAAAAGCCTCAGACATGTTCTTATTCTTGTCTGAGGGTTTGCCATTTTATCGTGGTGATTTGTGATGATGGTAAATTTTAGTCTGATTGCTCCCAGCAAACCAACCTTCTTTGGGTGGCCCTGACCAGTAAAGTTTTGCTGATCATAGCTATACGCTAATCCTATCACCACGTTAAGGTATCCCTACGCAGAAAGGTATATACAGTATATATATATATATATATATATATATATATATATATATATATATATATATATATATATATATATATATATATATATATATAATTTATATATATATATATATATATATATATATATATATATACACATATATGTGTGTGTGTATTTATATAAATACATACATACATACATACATACAAACACACGCATATATATATATATATATATATATATATATTATATATATACTGTATATATATATATATATATATATATATATATATATATATATATATATATATATATTGTAAATTATATGTATACATACGTAGACACATACTTAGGGGTACCAATTATTATACAGCTATCTCTGACGTGCTAAGTATATTTATTATTCCTGTCAACTTAGCAAATTCGTACCCTGCCAGAGAATTATCTTTTCTTCAAGTAGCAGATATTAAAATGTTTGTTTTCGAGGAACTTGACTCCAATAGTTGTAGGTTAGGTTGCAATTCCTTTCCAAAAAAACTTTGAAGTTTGTTTTAGTTTCATTATCTCGTGTCCTAACTAGGTTTTTTTTTTTTTTGGTTTGACTGATTGACCTACTTAGGCTTGTGTTGATGCATCTGTAATAATTATCAACAGCGTCATAAGTTAGAGGTTGCTGTGCCTGATTTGTAACGTCTCTGCCTGGTGTTTGCCAGTCGGGGGTTTGAGTCCCGCTCAGACTCGTTATTGCCATTAGTGTCTGCAACCTTACTATCCTTGTGAGCGAAGGTTGGAAGGTTTGGGGGAGTCTATAGGTCTATCTGCTGAATCATCGGCAGCCACTGCCTGGCCCTCCCTGGTCCTAGCTTTGGTAGAGAGGAGGCTTGCGCGCTGATCATATAATATATGGTCAGTCTGAAGGGCATTGTCCTGATTGCTAGGTCAATGTCACTCTCCCTTGCCTCTGCAATTCATGAGCGACCTTTAAATGTTCCTGTTATAATATATATATATATATATATATATATATATATATATATATATATATATATATATATATATATATATATATATATATATATATTAATGTATGTATGTATGCCTGTATGTATGTATAGACAAACAGACAGACAGATTGTTTAAAAGAGGGTGAGAAAAAACCATTTGACCCTACTGACTATCTTGTTGCCTGCAAGCCATGAGCTGTAATACTTGGTTGTACATCACGTATCCTTTATATTGGTTGATTCTGGGATTTGTTTTATTATTGTCGCATCCATTCAAATGATATTTTTGACTACCATTTTTTTTAGTATTGAACATTTAGGAGATTTTCAATGAATGTTTTTATTGCAGTTCAAGATGTTATTATTATTATTATTATTATTATTATTATTATTATTATTATTATTATTATTATTATTATTATTATTATTATTAACGTTCTTACTTACTTAAAATGGCTGTATCCTTGATTCCAGATTTGGTCATAGAATATTTTAACCGGAATTATTATTAACATTAACTTGATCAAACAAGTTATACTTAAAAGTAGCTTTATGTAAGATGTTTTTTATATATCAAAACAAGTTTTTATTTTTTTTTAATCTTATGACTCACATACTAGATATGCTAAAGTCCACCCAGTCATTATAACCGCATTGTTAAGAGTAATTTCACTGCAGTTGGGTCGTTTAATTTGTCGGGTCTGATGCCACGGCTGATAATGTCGCCTTTGGGGGTTTCTTAATTTAATCGTCCTTAAGATCATTTTAGGCCCTGTGAACATGTTTATTATATATATATATATATATATATATATATATATATATATATATATATATATATATATATATATATATATATATATATATATATATATATATATATATCCCTTTCTGAGTGGAGATACCTTAACGTGGTTTAAGGGATTGTGTATTGCCATGTTCAGCAAAGCTGAACTAGTCAGGGCCTCCCATACTAGGTTGGTTTACTGAAAGCGATTAGACGAAAATCTCCCACTGTCATGATTCCGCACTGGCCAGCGTGGTGATGAAAACTGACCCAACTCTCAGACGTGAATTGGCGTGTGAGGACTTTGTCCTGCGTTGGAATAGAAGCGGCTGCATTTCTTGTTGTGAGTGTGTTTGTGTGTATGTGTATATATATATATATATATATATATATATATATATATATATATATATATATATATATATATATATATATATACCGACCTAGCTTGTTCGTTGTACCACTGGTCCTTTGATCGACAAAGAAAAGAAAAAATTGGGCCTGGTTAGTACTCGAATAGGTGACCACCAAGAAAAGGAAGTGGGGCCGGCAACATCACCTCCATGATAAGGAATTAACAAATTTATTATCATTAGGTCTTACAAGCTCCAAAGCACTGACGGAGGTAGATCTATCAGTGAACTGCACGCGGAGGACTGTGGGCATTAATAAAGGGTATTTAAGCTTAATTTCGATCACTAGATGCACAGACTTTTTTGTCTTCTACTTTGACTCTGTTTTCAAATTATAAGGTTTTCCAGTGTTACACCTTGAATGGCCTTCCCTGACCCAGCGCTGTCTAATAAGGCCTAAATTCTATAAATCAATCTGCCCGGTCTTGCTTTATCCGAAAATATAAAGAAAAATTCGTATAGGATAATAATCAGTAAAATTCCCGTTTTCAGACACACCTTTGAAATTAGGAACAATGAAACTAATTTATTTTCTAGTTTTTTTATATTTTAAATTGTTCCGATATGTCTAAACAGTTCGATTATAACATATCTTAAGATAAAAAAGACCCATGCGTATGAATGAGGAGGGAGTAATAATTTTGATGTAAAGTAGAAGAAGAAGAATGGACGATAGAAGGTAAGATAATGCATTAGCAAGTTTGCACCCACATTAATTAACAATTTTTTTATATCTTATGACATTGCTGATTTTACGCCAAAGCGAGATCTACCACATCTTTATCTCTCTTATCTGTCTCCTAATTGCCAGTATTTACCTTTACCTGTTGCCAACACGAATCCGAAGAATGCGAGGGTTACCGAAGGCCCCGCCATGGATGACACTACTGGTGCCAAATCGTATAATGGGGCGTGGTGAAACGTTTTCATGGCGAGTGTCACCAAGTTTATTTTCTCTTTTACTTCTAATTTTATGGATTAAATGGGATAATGAATTTTTTTTTTCTTTGTGATAGGTGGGAGAGGGGTGCGTTCATATTAGCGAATAGTTCTTGTTTTTAAGTAAACGCTAGAATTATTGCAAGTTTTATTTTATTGTACTTCTAATTTTATTGAATAAATGGAATAATTAAATGCTCTTAATTCTGTGAGGTGTGAGAGGGATACGAACCTATTAGTGAATGTTGTTCTTGCTTTTTTTTTTTAAATAAAAGCTAAATTTGTTATAGAAAAATAATAAATAAATCAAGATGATTTTGAATTTTTAAGATAAATAGTTGAGAGAGAGAGAGAGAGAGAGAGAGAGAGAGAGAGAGAGAGAGAGAGAGGAGAGAGAGAGGAGAGAGAGAGAGAGAGAGGAGAGAGAGAGAGAGAGAGAGTTAACGAAAATATGATTCCTAGGAGGGCAAATGTCTGCTCAAGCCCTCTAGACCATTATATGATTCGTCTGACTGGAAATCTGTTTCCAAGATATCAAAGGTTTTGGGGAAAAGGGCAAACATCAAACAGACGAAAGATGAACTGTAAATTGATAGAATATAAGATAGCGCAAAGCGTGAAAAAAAAAACAACTTTAAAAAGTATAAATGTGGATTTCTTCGTCCTTTAGTTGATGCATGTATATATGTGTGTGTATGTGTGTGTATATATATATATAATATATATATATATATATATATATATATATATATATATATATATATATATTTACACTAATAATTTTAACAATTTTGATGGTAATAATTTAAGAAATTAGAATAATATTTATTATTTTAGTAATTTATTATACTAAAAATTTGAAAAAGATGATAATTCTAAGGTTAGTATTTATCTAATTTACATGTAGATATAAATTATATATATATGTATATATATATATATATATATATATATATATATATATATATATATATATATATATACACACATACATACAGTACATATATACTATTATTAGAATCATTAATTTTTTAAGTTGTTATTTTTAATAAATGACTAAAATAATAAATGTTAATATTCAAATTTTTGAAATTATAGATATTAAAATTGTTAAAATTATTAGTGTACATATACAATATATATATATATATATATATATATATATATATATATATATATATATATATATATATATATATAAGTATATGTATATATATACAAACACATACATACGTGCGTGTGTGTCAGAGACGTAGTAAAGAAAATTCGTTACACATATTTTATTGCTGAAAT
>NC_090743.1:24432738-24468678 GCF_036898095.1 Palaemon carinicauda
ATATATATATATATATATATATATGTGTGTGTGTGTGTGGTGTGTGTGTGTGTGTATGTGTGTGTGTGTGTTTCCGGTCACTCTCAGCTCTCCCCGTCCCTCGGGTAAGAGAAAGACGGAGTAGCTATGCCCTGGTAAGATGGGAGTGCGTGTGTGTTCATATATATCTGAATATTTAGCCATCATTTTTGACGGGTATATATACAAACAGACACACATAGATAGTCAGTGTATTAATGGAGAGAGAGAGAGAGAGAGAGAGAGAGAGAGAGAGAGAGAGAGAGAGAGAGAGAGAGAGAGAGAGAGAGGAGAGAGAGAGAGAGAGAATTTTTCTCTTTGCGCAAGCTACATGTCAGGCCTTTCAAATGCAAAGCAGCGATAGGCAAGGTATAAATTTCCCACTAATGTACCCCGGAAGCTTCCAGATTTTTAGCATCCTGGCGGGTTGATCGTGATCTCCCGTATAAAGAGTTGTACCTTCGTAGCCTCTGAGACGTTCATTCACGGATTATATTATCTAGGCATTGCATTTTAAATATTGATCTACTTGAAGACGTTTTTGATCAGGTATGGTAAATTTTTAGTTCATTTTAACCAATAATGATATTATTATTAGGAGCTAAGGTACAACCCTAGTTGGAAAAGCAGGATGCTATAAGTCCAAGGGCTCAAATAGGGAAAATAGCCCAGTGCGGACAGGAAATAGAGAGAATAGTGGGCCTTCGTGAAGCTAAAGGCTTTCGAAGCTGGGAAGTTAGCCCCCCTTCACATTTCTGTATTTTCATCAGCTTTATTTGTTACCCCTTCAGATCACTCTTTCTCCTAATCTTTTATCCGGTCGCCACAACACACACACTTTAATGATAAAAAAAAAAAAAAAAAAAAAAAAACCTACATATTAAAGTATGACTTGTCACTTATTATTGTGACAAAGGATTTGGTTTGATATCACTGTTTCCATTCCAATGTGAAATTCCCTTTTTTCCTTTTATCTTTTCGTAGCAAATTTTGGGAGAAAGTTTTTTTTTCCCATCAAGTATTTAGTATTAAGTATTAAAACAAGGTAATAAATGTAAAACTTAATGAGCAGTACGAATAAGTTTAACGTTTTGATAATGAAACTCCATAAAGCAAGGTCACCTGAATTAATGCTTCATCACCTTGCAAGTACATTCAGGTCACTTTCATCTATATATAGAATCAAAACCTGCAAATCAGAGATTGAAAATATTGCATTCGGAAAATTAATCGTCCTCAATACCCTAAACTTGATTAAATTCCTAGTCGCGAAGACTAATTCAGTACAGTCGTTTCCCTCTCATATTTTACTTTTTGGGTGAAATTATTTCACGACAATTAACTATTGCCCACTCAATTCAGCCTCCGAAATGTGACGGCCGCCACTTTTCTTTCATTAAATGAACGCCGAATATCCGGCAATTTGGAAATGCAGTTGTGATATTCACTGTGCATACGTAATGGGCCACGTCATGTGCGAAAGGGAGCACTAAATGCCTCATCAGCCTCTTCCTCTCGGTTGGAATATAGATTTTGAAAGAAACAGTCTTGTGACTGACGCAAAATATGGATTTTTCAAAGAGTTTTTTGACTGACGCAAAATGTAGATTTGAAAGAGTTTTGTGACACACAAAATGTGGATTTGAAAGAGAGTTTTTGTGACTGACGCGAAATATGGATTTTGAAAGAGTTTTGTGACATGCGAAATGTGGATTTTGAAAGAAATAATCTTGTTACTGACGCAAAATATGGATTTTGAAAGTTTCGTGACTGACGCGAAATATAGATTTTGAAAAAAAAAAAGTCTAGCGACTGATGCAAAATATGGATCTTGAAAGAGTTTTGTGACTGACGCAAAATGTAGATTTTGAAAGCCGTAGTTTTGTGACTGATGTGAAATGTAGATTTTGAAAGAAACAGTTTTGTGACTGACGCGAAATGTAGATTTTGAAAAAAATTGTTTTGTGACTGATGCGAAATGTAGATTCTGATAGGGAACAGTTTTGTGACAAGCAAAATGTAGATTTTAAAAGCAGTAGTTTTGTGACATGTGAAATGTAGATTTTGAAAGAACAGTTTTGTGACTTGCACAAAATGTAGATTTCAAAACCAACAGTTTTGTGACTGACGCAAAATGTAAATTTTGAAAACATTAGTTTTGTGACTGACGTGGAATGTAGATTTTGAAAGCAGTAGTTTTGTGACTGACGGGAAATGTAGATTTTGAAAGCAGTAGTTTTGTGACTGACGGAAAATGTAAATTTTGAAAGCAGTAGTTTTGTGACTGACGCCACCGAAATCTGGATCAGGGACATTGGAAGTAGGATGTCACAGCATAAAAGGGGCCCTAAGCTCTTGGGGGCTTTGAGATGGATAATCCAGTAGGCTTGTTTGACGTGATGGCGTCGGGGTATCAGGATAGATAGAAGCTATTTAGGGGAGTGGAATTTAATGGAGAAAAAGCAGGAAGAGGGAAGTATATGGCCCAAGCTTAGAAGGGTGACCTATCTTGTACCAGTGGAAGGTAAGTTTGGAATTGAAAATCACGTAAATTGGCTTGACAAACGAGTTCGAAGAATTCGCAATAAGAAAAAGATACGAAGGACATAGAACATAATTCCTAGGTTTTAAATGAAAGTAATTTTACGTTTCAATAACAATGGCGGCTTTTTTGCTAAGGCTGCGGTCAGGGTAAAGGAGACTCACATAAGATAAGAATATTATTGAAAATATCATGGAAGATGCAAATGTCAGTTAAGGGAGAGCTGGTGTGGATTTTGGAAGAACCTCAGTTTGCGATTGAATAACCCTATGCTCTGGTGCGGTGGGTCATAGTATTGGGGTAGGGGTGGTTAGGGGTGTCCTAGGAAGGGAAGGGGAAAGCCCCAGCTGTAAGCCCTCAAAGTTTTATGACATCTTGGCGGAGATGTAAAGAGATGATGGTTGAATCCTGTTTGGAAAATGTTATTCTATTCAGCCAAGTGACGAGATAAGATCTCTCTCTCTCTCTCTCTCTCTCTCTCTCTCTCTCTCTCTCTCTCTCTCTCTCTCTCAGCATCCAACTCCATTTCCTTCCTTGAGCAAGACAAACGCAGGCAATTTATGACCCCCCGTTCACGCACCACCTCGGATTGTACGAAGCAAAGGACTTGAGGTCTATTCCCTGCTTTCGCTTAGTTTTTGTGGCCTACTCGGATACGGATATGGCCAGGCGTGTTTATATGCATTTTGCGGATGGAGTTCGCGGGGAAATACGAGGCTGTAGTATTGCCTTGCAGATTGGGGTCAGTGTTTGCTGGAAGGAGATTGCATATACCGAGTATATATTGTATATATATATATATATATATATATATATATATATATATGTATGTATATATATGTGTATATATATGTGATTATATATATGGACATATATATATATATATATATATATATATATATATATATATATGTGTGTGTATATATATATATATATATATATATATATATATATATATATATATATATAAATATATATATATATATATATATATATATATATATATATATATATATATATATATATATATATATATGAAACTACCAGGGGTGGATCCTGCAAGTCCGAAAATGGGGTTGGAAAGCATGACCAAAGCCGGGGGTGGGGGGGGGGGGTTCAGCGAGGGCTGTAAGCCTTCTGGAAGCTGACGTAATCTTAAGCTATTTTAGTGCTATTTTTATGTTTTTGAAACCATTTTCGTCTTATATGTTGATTATTTAGTTTTAGTTTTACCAAAGTTTGAAGGTTTTTGTAAAATCCAAACTTATATCTTGAAACCTTTTAATTTCTTCATATTAGGCATTTCTCCGAAGAAAACCCTAGTTTTTATTTCTTTTAAGGTTTTTCCCCTTTTTACTGTTTTCATCCTATGTACTGTACTATATTTTTATAGAAACAATAAAGACCACCATAATATAGTTACCCCTCAAATTAAAACCCCAGCTTTGTTTGAAACATATGTTACATTTTGAAACGGAAAACTTATTGACCAGTTATAGAATTATGGAATTTTCATATCACGTAGATTACAAATGATATTGAATAAAAATCTTAGCAATACAATTACATTATAATCTCATACAAATTTCCACTTTCATGATACTGAAAAGAACAAAGGCTAACCGATAAAACAGCTATATCAGAGTTTTCTGAAAATTGATCTTAATCCCTCAAAAATTTTAATATCACTTGACAAATGCTCCAACACATGGTTTAATCACCTTGAAAAGATCATATCGAAATAAATTCAGGAAAGTAAACAGAAATGCTTAATCTAGCATCAGGAATCCATCCTGTCTCCTATGTTTGTATTTAAGCCACCTATTCATTGTGTCTCAGCCTTTTTTCACTCTACAAATATTTCATGCATCACATGTGAATTGGAAATAATTACACTTTCTACTAATTTATTTTCATTTGTATTCAACATGAATACTTCACTCCCATAAAAAGTAGAGTTAGCTCACCAATCCCTTTACACACCAATATAAATAAGCATTATATATATATATATATATATATATATATATATATATATATATATATATATATATATATCAGTTGTCATGAAAATATATAGTATACTCATTCTAAAGAGATTAAAGAGAAAGATTGATGAAAAGCTGAGAGATGAACAAGCAGGATTTAGAAATTCTGCTGACCAAATTTCTATTTTAAGGCATGTGGTACAGCATTATGTAGAATATATAAATTAACTTCTGATGGCATTTGTGGACCAAGAAAAAGCCTTTGATAGAGTGTACTGGCCAATTTTGTAGCGAGTTCTGCATTATTATGGAGTTCCCCTCAAATAAATAAATTAAATTAAGTCTGTTCATGAGCATAGCAAATGCAAAATTTAATGTTGGGGGAGTCCTGTCAAACGAATTTCCAGTAAATAGTGGAGTACTCCAAGGGAATGTGTTGTCACCTATGTTGTTTATCCTCCTCGTGGATTTTGTAATGCATAGCACAGTTGGGGATGGTGGAGAAGGATTGGACTGGATTGGTAACAGGAAATTAGCTGACCTAGATTATGCTGATGACGCTGTCTTTATTAGCAAAACACAACATACTTGCAAAGCGTGCTAACCAGAATGCATGAAATATCACATGAGGTTTTTAGATGTAACTCTGAGGGTGTCATCTTGGGCAGACCCTCCCCCCTTATTGCACCCCTGATGTCTTAGTTTGTATTTTTATGATTACATAAATGTAGATTTGTGCATAAAACTATAGTAGTGTGCTCAAATACAAAGTTTAACTTATATATTCATATAGTAAGGCAAAATTGGACAGTTTTCAAAGCCGTGGTCTGGCAAAATTGGACCGGCAAATTTCTCACTTTTTTCTTGATGAGGCAAATTTGGACAGTCTTGGATTACGGACACAAAAATTAATGTAAGTCTATAATTTTTTTTGTAGTTTATTTATATTGATAGTGACCACAAATTGTGATAATTTGCCCAACTGAGCGTTGCCGCTTAACGGAGATACAGACGTGTCCAAAATTGCCTCCCTGTCCAATATTGCCTCGCTTCTAACATATTTTTTTTATTGCCGAAATATGGGAATTTCTAATTCTTAGATGATTATGAGTCAAACCACTTTTATAGATAAGACCTTCCTCTTTTGAAAACATATTTAGGTTTTGGCCACAAATTATTGATATAGATTTTGCACAAAAGTTTACTAAAAAGAAGGGTCCAAAATTGCCTCGCCCTACTATATGTAGTGCAAATGCGTTGTTTCTCTTATGCGATTGTTTGGTTAACTTAAGTGTGTCTGTGTTTTTAGTTCACTATATGATGGCCCACCTGATTTTAATCTTTTCTCATATATGGAGTCATGGTCGAACGTAGTACATACAACTAAGACATATGAGTACATCGGTCATTGACGCTTACTTATTATTTGGAGTTATGGCCATTTAAGTAAAGTAAGTTGTAAAATGTCTCATTCTTTTGCACGCAATCTGCTGACAAAATATCTGATGATTTAAATTAAAGGGAATCTTTCTGTACATGAAATATTGTTGAAATTATTATGATTTAACTGGTATGAATTATTATTATAAGAATTCGTTCGCAATCATGAATTTTATTTCCAAAAGAATGAAAATTTTCCAAGTTTTCCATGAGATAAAAAAGATTAGTTTTTTTAGTTTTGCAAAAGTATGTTGAATTTCTAGAATAACTTGCTGAAATGTGAAAATGTTAATTTTCATGATATTTTGGATGTAATTTATCAAACTTCGTAAGGGAACACGGGACTGTTATTCTTAAAGCATCACAGCTTACAATTTTTTTTTTATTTAATTTTTGATATTTTTAAATTAAGGAAATGACCCATGCTGTTATTGTTTTTTTCGGCTTACCCTTGACCCTGTGCTCTCTCTCTCTCTCTCTCTCTCTCTCTCTCTCTCTCTCTCTCTCTCTCTCTCTCTCTCTCTCTCTCTCTCTCTGAGTATTATGACATTTATTTATCGTCTTATTATGTTGTATATCAAATATAATTGTTCCTTTTGTTATCTGCTTTTGATGTAAATCATAGTTTATCCAATTTTTATCGATAAAATTCATAACAGTTATGTAAAACGTAAACAGTCCCCCTACCTTTTATTTCTCGATATAATCCACAGTAATTGGTCTCTTTCAACCATAGCTAACCGCCAGGCCGAAAGAGTGGCTTCCCATCTAATCGTTTGAAGTCGGCCAATGATTGAGGTTGTCATTTATTTCCATTCATCGACAAACAAATTAAACGTGCCGCCAAAGGGGCTTACCGCTTACGGGAAAGCTTTGAGAGCAAAGGCAGTAGACTGACGGGGAGGCGGAAGTCTAGCGGGGAGGCAGAAGACTGACGGGGAGACGGAAGTCTAGCGGGGAGGGGAGGCAGAAGACTGACGGGGAGACGGAAGTCTAGCGGGGAGGTAGAAGACTGACGGGGAGACGGAAGTCTAGCGGGGAGGGGAGGCAGAAGACTGACGGGGAGACGGAAGTCTAGCGGGGAGAGGAGGCAGAAGACTGACGGGGAGACGGATGTCTAGCGGTGAGGCAGAAGACTGACGGGGAAACGGAAGTGTTGCGGGGAGGGGAGGCAGAAGACTGACGGGGAGACGAAAGTCTAACGGGGAGGCAGAAGACTGACGGGGAAACGGCAGTCTAGCTGGGAGGGGAGGCAGAAGACTGACGGGGAGACGGATGTCTAGCGGTGAGGCAGAAGACTGACGGGGAAACGGAAGTGTTGCGGGGAGGGGAGGCAGAAGACTGACGGGGAGACGAAAGTCTAACGAGAAGGCAGAAGACTGACGGGGAAACGGCAGTCTAGCTGGGAGGGGAGGCAGAAGACTGACGGGGAGACGGAAGTCTAGCGGGGAGGCAGAAGACTGACGGAGAGACAGAAGGTGCACCGTCTGAAATTGGAATGGAAATGGGACGTCGTTAGGGGCTATTGAGTTCCTCCCCCTCTTTAAGTGTAGTTTTCGTCAGGGAATCCATTGAGGAAGAGATAGCCGGAGCCTCTAAAGCTCCCTAGCAGTTGTAATTATAGTTTGAGACTCAAAACTTTCAGGGATCGTAAGTTATCATTTGGATGTGGACGTACTTTAAAAGCCAATTTTGTTATTATTTATTGATTGTTAGTAATGGCTGGCTGACTGCTATCTGGCTCTCATAAGTTACTGAGTTATTGGATTATGAAGATTTTGATAATGTTTTATATACTAATGGGGGGTACTCTGTTTTGTTGGAATTGGGCAATTTATAGGTTTCCTGTTGTATTATATGATAATTTAGTGTATAGATGGTATTGAAAACGAACGTTTATAGTTTTCCATAAAAGATAGAACTATCTTTATGTATACTATAGTAAATGATTGAGTTTGATTAATTTATAGTTTTTCTATTGTTTAAAAGAATATTTTGATAACATACAGATATTATTAAAAACCAAATCTTTTCCATAAAAAATATAAATTACTTCGTGCCTTTTATGTACTTTATCACTCCTGCCTTAGTTAACGCGGGCGGAAAACTATAACCATTGAGACACAGACAAGCAATAACTCTAGCAAGCGATAATTCTATAGCAAATGGTTACTTTAGCAACGGACAAGATAACCGAAGCTTTTAGAAACGGCTGAAATTAATCGCGACGGACGATTTATTGATGGTGCGATGACAGTGCTTCCAGAGGCATTATTGATGAGGGCGTTCGTTTGTGCCCACAATTTTTGAAAGCTGGAAGCGTAATTGACTTGTGAAGCGATTGACGGCGTAATTTTGCGTCCACGCTTATAGTGAGATTGGCGTCGCTTTTAAGATAGATAACCGTAATGCTTTTAACATTTGCTTTATGTCAATTTACACTTGGCGAGAATGCCTTGTAATTACCTCATGTTCTTTGATCTTTAATTTATCTTTATGATAGATTTATGAATTAATTTATTGGGTACAAATGTGATTTGCCACGCTTGCGCTTGTGAGCGTAAGGTGTCATTAGGTCGTGTAATGAACCCTCTATAGATTGTTTTACCTGAGTAGACTAAATATCTGATATGGAAACTAATAGTGATTTGCGGAATCTCAAAGTACTACGATACATCGACCAATCAGGAGCAGGATAAAAGATGTGTTGGTGTCGTTTGTAGGTATTTACCGTCAGCATAAAAATGAAAAGTAAATCATATTATGGGGCAAAATTATAAGTTGTATTCCGCTCTTGAGCCTTATCTTCCATGACAGTATTTTTCCCTCTGCCTCTAATTTTGGAATTTTCATACTGATTTCCTTTTACCCATTTGGTGTATTCTTTCATCATTGAAAACGAGGGTCCTGATTGTTCCTCCACCCTCTTATCCTTGCCATTAATCCTGGTTTCTTTCAAACTATGGCTAGATAAGCTTATCCGTTTAATATACCTTTGCATTAGGATATATTTCATCTGAAACCCAGGGATATATTTAATCTGTCGCACCTAGTAGTTTATGTAATTTTCTTAATTATATTTGTGAACTAATGGCATGAATTATTTTAGTATGCATAGTGTATATGATTTAATTATTATTGTATTATCATTATTATTATTACTTGCTAAGCTACAACCCTAGTTGGAAAAGCAGGATGCTATAAGCCCAAGGGCTCCAATATAGAAAAATAGCCCAGTGAGGAAAGGAAATAAAGAAATAAATAAGATAAGATAGAAGTAATGAACAATTGAAATATTTTAAGAACAATATCAACATTAGAATAAATCTTTCATATATAAACTGTAAAAACTTAAAAGAAAAAACAAGAGGAAGGGAAATAAGATAGAAAGATTGAAATTTGTTGTTGTTATTATTATTATTATTATTATTATTATTATTATTATTATTATTATTATTATTATTATTATTAGCAATATAGACTCCCAAGTATTTGCATGTCATTTTGACAATGACACTTTGCAAACTGTCTTTTTCGCCATTTTCATCAGTAGCGAAAGCGTCGTGGCAAGTTACTTATGATATAAAGTCACTGAGGTGACCTTTTGTTTTAGGTTCATAATTCCTTAAGTACATATAACCTACTTCATAGAATCTCTTAGAAACAACGGTTGTATTTTAGTGTTTAGTCATGATACTGATCTTGTTGAAGGTCGAGACGATGGTGTTATTTGGCTTATTGCTCAGTCATGGCCATCATAGTATTGTTTTTATGAGTATATTACGATATTATTCATCAAGGTATTACTTATCCAAGGTAATTTAACCAGAGATATGGATAAATAAAGGTCCTCTTTATATTGCTATTTCAAGTCCAACACGAAACTTTACGATGTTCATCAAGGTATTACTTATTCAAGGCAATTTAACCTGCGATATGAGTAAATAAAGTCCTTCCAATTAATTAGATTACAGACATATTAGATGTATCATTTTGTTATTTGTGTTTATCTTCATAAAAGAATTGATATGGCCTATAGTCATTAAGCTGTTATTTTATCCAGTTCTGACCAAGTTTTGAAATAATCTCCCTAATCAGGTAGTTGAATTAGTGGAACTTCAAAAATGGCAAACTTGCAGTGAATGTTTTTATGTTGAACAGGTTGACACGAGTCTCTTTTTATAGTTTATATGTGAAAGGTCTATTTTAATGTGGTTACTACTCTTAAAGTATTTTGTTTAAGTTTTTCATGACTTTTCTTGTATTTTATTCATTTCTTTTCCTCGCTGGGCTATTTTTCCTTGCTGTAGCCCTTAGGCTTAACATCATCATCTCCTATGCCTATTGACGCATAAGTCCTCTGTTAGATTTCACCAGTCGTCTCTATCTTGATCTTTTAAATCAGTTCTTCTCCATTCACCTATTTCACGCTTCATAGTCCTCAGCCATGTTGGCCTGGTTCTTCCAACTCCTCTAGTGCCTTGTGGAGCCCAGTTAAAAGTTTGGTGAACTAATCTCTCATCGGCTTATAGCATCTTGTTTTTCCAACGATGGTTGCAGCTTAGCAAGTAATAATAATAATAATAATAATAATAATAATAATAATAATAAAAAAGAAACAAGGCCGATCTATTTGTATCTGACAGCTTCTATAAAGAACGGCCTGTTCCTTTTGATCCGTATCAGACGTTCCATTACAGTACGATCTAAGGGAATCTTTCCTCCAAGGACATGGGGAGAGTGACAAAATATATATGGTCGGTTTACGACCTGCCATTTTTCTTGAGAGTGATTCGGGGAAGACTTCCCTTGTCACGTTGGCCTTTTCTTTTCTTTTTTCTTTTTTTCTTTTAGGAGTTTTTATATTGGCTTCATATTTACGTCAAAGAAGAGACAACGCGATTAATGTTGATCACTATTTCTTTGCTAATGGGAGGATGTAAATTGTGATTGTAGTATTTGTTCAATTTCTTTGAACGATTATTATATCATTTTGTGAGTGTTTATTATTTACAATGAGAATCATTCAATTGTTCACTAATGATGATACCATTTTTAACATGCTGATGTTTAAATGCATCCTAAAGGAAAGATAACATTACAAATAAAAATATTCCAAATTTCATATTCGAAAAAATAAGAATTTCCTTGAAAATATTCTAAATTGCTTTTTAAAATTCTAAAAAAAATAATTATTTCCCTAAAGAATACTATCCTTAAAAACGATCAAACTTTAAGAGCTAATTATGAATAACCTATCAGAAAAATAAATAAAATTGAACTGGCACTCGCCACATTGCTTTATAAACCCCCGAGTGAAAATTCTCTTCAGCTGTCAGGATTAGAAGATCCTCTTTGATGAATGAGGGGAAAAAGTGACTCCATTTCCCCTCGGACGAAGGAACCGGCGTCGAACCAAACTACTGTACATATTATCCAGCCATCAATAATGCGGTGGAAGACTTCTTCCCTTCTGGGATTAATGCTCTTCGGAGCGGAGTCGATTTTTTATTTCTTGTTCGCTTCTAGGATTAATTCTGTTGGTTCTCTGAGATTAATTCTGTTGGAAATCTGATGGCGGGTGTTTGTGTATTATGGGGATTACTGTTTTTGGAAGGTTGTTGGTCTTAGTGTTGGGATTTTAGTAAAATTGGATTACGGAGATTTTGGAGATTTGCTTGATTTGTGTGATTTAGGATTTAGAAAATGAAAATGGATTGAGTTCAAAACATGTCACAGACTAGTGACCCTTACATTAAACCCAAGATTTTTTTTTTTGGGGGGGGGGTTAGGGATGGGTTTTATGCCTTAATTTCGGTTTATCCCTTTCATTTGTTTTAGCGATTTTTGGCCAACTTCGCTAATAACCAACATTCATCATAGCTCATAAGCTTTATATGTCCTCCACTAAGTTGTGATTGTTTGGTGGTAGGATCACGCAAAAAGTTACTTACGATTTTTTTTATGATAATTTGACCAATGATGGCTCCAATAACCGGCCATAACTGATTAGACTTTGGGATACAAAAGATTTAATAAACCTTTTTATCTCCTCCGAGTGCGTAGTGTCAGGCGTCCATTCTGCTAGTCCCTTGCTCCTTTTCCAGTCGTCCACAGCAGTTATCTAGTTGCCAGTAACATAATTCACTATTTAGGTAAAATTGGTTTTAATGGAGCACATTTTCAACTTCATAAGTCCGATTACATTCTCATATATAATAGTTGGGTGGTAATAGAATAGTGTCACCGTACTAAGGAATTTGACTGTACCCAAGATTATATTGTATGTGTGATTATGAATAAATCTTTGTACTATTATATTTAGTGTACGCGACCCGTGAAAATGACGGCTAAATATTTAGATAGATATGCACACAGTGTACTTCCAGGAACCTCTCTCACCAGGGTATGGCTACTCTCTCCGTTTACCCTAGGGACAGGGAGATACCATTTATATATATATATATATATATATATATATATATATATATATATATATATATATATATATATATATATATATATATATATATATATATATATATATATATATATATATATATATATATATATATATATGAAGTGTGAAAGAAGTACCTCTCGTAAACAGGCATAAAACATCGCAAGTGATACCAGTTCTTAGAGTCTGAGAGAGAGAGAGAGAGAGAGAGAGAGAGAGAGAGAGAGAGAGAGAGAGAGAGAGAGAGAGAGAGAGAGAGAGCGCGCGTTCTCGATTACCGAGCGATTCTTGCGTAACCAAAGATTGGATGGCAGAAACATCGTTGCGACATTGTCTTGCGTGGTACGTGAGGTATTGCGTTACCCCGTGGTTTACGATGCTGATGATGTTACGGTAATGGCAGTAAGATAAGGAACAAATGAAGGTAGGTGATTACAGCCCTAGTTATGGTGTTATACTGACAGTAGGTTACGGTATTTGTAACGATGTAACACTTAACATTAGGTCACGGGTGCTAATGATGCTATGATAGGGACTTTAAGCTGTATGGTGTTACTTGCTACTTTACGCTACTTGGTGCGTTACGTTACTACTTTAAAAGTATTATAGAGTTATTATGCAGATTACGTCAATACCTACCTCTGTTTGCCGGTTGTATTTCGAATAATTTTTTAATTGGAAATATTTATTTCATTTGCATTAATGTTGAAATTTATAAAATTTCTTATAATTATATATTTTTCCTATTCTATATATTCATAGAAATATTTAACTTTGTGAAATTATTCTATTTCTTTTCTACTGCAACGTCTAACAGATAAAGTTATTAACTCTTTTCCAGTTCATCTTATAATTTTTAGATTTCAGTTTCTTTTCACTTTTACCCTTTAATTCATAGGTTTATTGTATTTCCCTCCCATTGTTTAAGTTTTAGAATTATTCTATTTCTTTCCAATTTTATCCCTTAAATTTGTAGATTTATTTAATTTTCACCATTTTATCCTTTTAATTTTTAAATTTATTTTATTTCCATAATATTTTATCCCTTGAATCTTAGTTTTATTCCTTTTCTTTTCAATTTTATGCTTTGATTTTTAAATTTATTCTATTTCCCTCCATTTTATTCTTTAATTATTAAATTTTTTCTATTTATCTCCCATTTTATTTTATAATTTTTTTTATTCATTCTATTTTCTAATATGATATCCTTTAATTGTTAGATCTATTCTATTTCCCTCCCATTTTATCGACCGGAAATGACCCATTTCATATGTCTAGGACACACACACCTTCATTTCCAGTCGTGTATTCGTTTGTGCGTTCACTTGGGTAAGGAGAGACTTGGTGGTGAGGTTAAGTTTAGGGGGATTGGGGAAGGGGGTTAGTAACAAGGGAGTGAAGGGCTTTAGGAGGAAGGGGAGCTGGCAGGGAGGGGGGAAGAGTGCCCAAGAGTGCAACCTCAGCAGCTAAAAGTGGTATTGATTCCTGGCGGTGAAAGACGCGCCTTTTGACCGTCGCCCTCCTGCTGGGACATCCATCCTCGTAACTCCCCCTCCCCGTCCTCCTCCTCCTCCTCCTCCTCCTCCTCCTCCTCCTCCTCCTCTTTTTTTTCTCATTCATCTGATTTATATGTATAAATATTTCTTTGTGTAATCGCATAAGCCTATTATGTTTCATGCTTGTGCATGTGACGACCCTCTCTGTCATTAGTCTAACTTTTACTCTGAATATATTTAGTTTTATTTGTGTTCCGTGTGAAGTATTTATGCAAGCATATAGTTTTTACTTATATATATATATATATATATATATATATATATATATATATATATATATATATATATATATATATATATATATATATATATATATATATGTATATATATATACATATATATATATATATATATATATTACATTTCCTGTCGCATTGAACGGTAATCGCTCAACAACAATAATCTCCTACACATTGACTAAAATGCCGTGTGGTAGTTGGGAAATGGGGACTGGGTGGGAAGGGTGGTTGAATGTGTGTGTGTGCATTTGTTTACATATCTTTAAATATGAAGCCGTCATTTTATGACGGGTAGCGTACACGTATATATATATATATATATATATATATATATATATATATATATATATATATATATATACACATATACAAATATAGGTATGTGCTGGAGTCCCGAGATTTACCCTATCAGGACAGAAATAACGTAAGGACGTTTCCTTATAAATCCCTTGTGCTCTGTCGACCTACCCATGCTGTGCATTATTTACTTGAGAGTTACTCAACTGTGGTGGGAATTATCTATGGTGGTGAAGAGAATGGGATTTGGAACATAATCCCTTATGTAAATGAATTTAGAAGTCAACTTCATTCCTTTTTGGCCTGTTTTGCTTTTGCAGTATGTGAACTTGCATGATACTCTACATATTGACGTATAGCCTATATTTGCATTGTGTTTGTAATTCTATATTGGTGTAAGATGTGATGTTGCAGGATGTGACTCGTATACTGTAGGCATTCACATATAGGCTGTGTGTGTTTATAAGGTTATAAGGTGTCAGGCCTTGATTTGCAGTTTTTGAAGGTTTTTGGTATGTGTGGTACATGAAAATTCATTTGTAATTGATTGCCTTATGGAAAAACTATTGGATATAATTTTCCTTTTGAAACCTCTAGATAAAATTTTCCGAAATCAGTTTTATTTAGAGAAACTTGTGATGTAATTTCCCCTTGGCCTAGTTCAGTCCCTTTTGGAAGACCGATTCGAAGTAAATTCTCACATGAGGCCCGTTATGAATAATATTCCCTTTGAAATTGAGATCTATGCCCCCTCTCCTCTCACCTGTTATAAATTGGCATTTGTAAACCCCGTTGTGTATGAATTAGCTCCTGCAAGGTCATTTGGATATAAATGTGCCATTAAATAATTTTTAGATATAAATTGTTCCCGGGAAGGCTCTCAGGTTATGAATTGGTTCTTGGAAGGCTCTCTGGATATGAATTTGCTCCTGGAAGATTCTTCGGTTTTTAATTTGCTCCTGGAAGACTCGTGGGTTTTTAATTTACCCCTGGAAAGCTCCTCTGTTTTTAATTTAAGCTCTCGGGATATAAATTGGGACCTTGAAGGCTCTCTGGATTGGAATTTGCTCCTAGAAAACCTTTTGGGGATGATTTGTTCCTGGAAGCCTTTGGGGGGCATAAATTGGCTCATAAAGGCTCTATATGTATTAATGTGCTCCTGGAAGACGTTTTGGATGTAAGTTTGCCACTGGAAGGCTTTCGTGATATAAATTAGTGCCTGGAAGGCTGTCTGGATAGAAATTTTTTTCCTGGAAGACCCTTTAAATATAATTTGTCCCTGGAAGGATTTCGGGATATAAATTAGTCCATAAAGGCATTGGTTATGGAAGACCATATTGATATAGACTTACCCCTGGAATGCTTTCACGATGGGTCCCTGGAAGGCTGTTTGGATGTGAATTTTCTCCCGAAAGACTGGATATATAAATTGGTTCCAGTAAGGCTGTCCAGTATGAATTTGCTCCTGGAAGACTTTCGGTATAAATATGTTCCAGGAAGGCTCCAGGGTTATAAATTCGCTCGTGGAATGTTGTTACAATATAAACTTGCTACTGGAAGACCTTTGGATAAAAATTTGCTTCTGAAATGCCCTCTGGATATAAATTTGCCCCAGAAAGACATTTATGAATTTGACCTTGGAAGGTCACATATGTGTTATAAATTTGCACCTGTAAAACGATCCGTAGGATATAGATTTGCCCCTGATAAACTTCCATCGATATATATTTGCCTCTAAATAACCACAAGTGCTATAAAGATTTTCACCTAAAAGACCGCACATGTGATATAAATTAACCTCTGAAAGACCACCCGTGGGATATAAATTTGTCCCTTGAAGGCCCCTGAAAAATTATCCCTTTTATATGACCATTAGCTAACCAGTGAAATGGGAAGAGTTATGTCGTCTCTAATGCACTGACTTCACATTCTCTGCGTTACCGCACATCTTGTATTTAATCCTTACATCTTTTTCTCTACCAAATGGTTGCGTTCTCTCTCTCTCTCTCTCTCTCTCTCTCTCTCTCTCTCTCTCTCTCTCTCTCTCTCTCTCTCTCTCTATCTCTCTCTCTCTCTCTCTGAGGTAGTAACAGTAGCGAAATTCTAGGTACATTTGTGTCGGAGATCACGCCTCCCGGTTTTAAAGCGGTAGCGGGTTCTTTTATTTGTCTGGTGATCATTGGAGTCGATTGGGAAAGGAGTCTCTCTCTATTCATGTATGTGTATATATATATATATATATATATATATATATATATATATATATATATACATATATATATATATATATATATATATATATATATATATATATATATATATATATATATATGAGAGAGAGAGGTTTATTTCTTGTTTCCTTTTATTGTTCTTTATGTTCGTGTTCAGAAATGAGTTTTGGGCTTAAAGCGGATTAGGGAGCCTGACCGTGCCTTTGTCGAATACTCTCTCTCTCTCTCTCTCTCTCTCTCTCTCTCTCTCTCTCTCTCTCTCTCTCTCTCTCTCTCTCTCTGATGCAGAGTGAATGCCAAATTCTGAAGCACTGCAGATGCCTTTGCGCTTTGGAGATAAGCGATCCTCAAACACCCTCACCCCTCCACCCCTCCCCCTCCTCACCCTCCTCCTCCTCGGTCCCTCGTTGTCTACCACACACGACTGGTCACTCCCGTGAGTCAGTAATTAAAAGTGTCGATGGAAATAAAATAAAAAACAAAAAATCAAGCTGAAATGAAAATATCCGTATTAGTGGCTCTGTCTGCCTTCGAAAGCAGGTATTAAAGCCCTGGCCCTTGGGATTGTCTCCCAGATTGTTTACCGTCTGGCGTGGAGAGGCATTGTGCTTTGACGATTGCCAGCAGGTGCTGAAGGAGTATAAAGGTTCTGAGTCACTGATGCTGCTGCTGCAATGTGGTGATTGGGTGTCACAAGCTCACATGACTTTGGCCGACCTGTCCAGGTAAGGGGAAATCATTACCTCCGCCAACGAAGTTGGAAGGACATTATGTTTTCGCCCATGTTTGTGTGTTTGTTTGTGAAGAGATTGCTGGACACAATTTTCATCGCTGGGTAATGAAACTTGCAGGGATTAACTGGTATGTAAAAAACTGGAAATGATTAAATTTTTGAAGGTCAAAGTCAAAGGTCAAGGTCACGGTCAAGCAAATTGTCCAGTTCACGTAATCAGCCATAAGTTTGGACATCGTAGTCACAGAAACTTCAAACTTGGTTCATATTTTTCCAGGTGTTTTGGAGTGTTTTTTTTTAACGTCAGGAATATATGAGGCTTCGTCTGTCTTTATTTAAGTGTTTATTTTACCTTTTTTGTATTTTGAGGATCCATCCTCGTCTGGTGCTTTGGATTATTCTATGATATTATTATTATTATTATTATTATTATTATTATTATTATTATTATTATTATTATTAATCAGCTAAGCTACAATCGTAGTTCAAAAAGAGGGATGCTATAAGCCCAAGGGGTCCAACATGGAAAAAAAGTCAAGTAAGGAATGGAAATAAGTAAAGTACATAGTAAGTAATGAATAATGAATATAAAGCATTTTGAGATCAGTAGCAACTTTAAAATATTTTTTTTCATATATAAGCCTGAAAGAGAGACTTGGGTCAGCCTGTTCTACATAAAAACACTCGCTGTAATTTTGAACTTCTGAAGTATTTTAGTATATTAGGCATCATATATCTTTAAGTGTTTTTCTTTAACTTTTTTCTAGATATATTTAGAATTTATTGATTGTTTTTTTTTCTTACTTTAAATTAGACGTTATTTTTCATTGTTTACTTGTATTTGGAGGTTTCATCGACCATTATGTAAACTTTTTTATTATTAGTTGTTGGTTAAGAGTATTAACGGATCTCTCTTTTTTTTTATTTTATTTATAGTTTATAAAATTTTCATTTTATGGTGAATTTATTATAGCTTTCTTCGACCTTAGCTTAATCTTTTCTTTAGGCTTTAATACTTTCGGACAACGTGTATACATTTCGTATGTTTTAAGCTTACCAACAGGAAATATTTCAAGTTGTCTATCAAAGCCTTTTTATTGATACTTTTAAAAGCATATAATATTTAAGACAATCGTATTTGTCTTATTTATATACATATATTACATGAACAATTAGCTAGCTATTAACAAAAACAGAAAAACATTAAAGAACGGCAAGATCTTTTCTTGTCGTCTTTTGCTAATGAAACAAACATTAAAAGCAGTGAAATAATCTTGTTTTCATAATTTATTCCATAAAACTTATCCTCGGCAATGAAACAAATGTACAAAAGCAGAAGCTTTAAAACTTATAAAAGCGCTGAGAGATATTTTCTCGCTTTGGCGCCGATGCGAGACGTATCGGGCGATATAATGGTCTCGTTTAAATAGATCCGATGCATCATCGGCATTTGTTGAACGATTCGGATTTGACAAGAATTCCTTTTGTACACACAACGTCTTTGCGTCACTTGTTTTTATCAAACTTTTTCCTTTTCTTAACTTTTTACCATTTTTTTGTGTTTTGTTTTGAGGTGTAGTTTTTGTGATAGATAAACAGCTCTTACGTAAGGGTTTGTGTTTTTCTTCTGTTAGGTCATACGTATAGTTAGTATCACAAAAGCTTAATGATTACCCGTTCTACCTATTGAATAATTTATATTCGTTATACTATTATTATTATTATTATAACTTGCTAAGCCACAACCCTAGTTAGAAAAGCGGGATTCTATAAGCCTAGGGGCCCCAACAGGGAAAATAGCCCAGTGAGTAAAGGAAACAAAGAAAAATAAAATATTTTAAGAACAGTGACATTAAAATAAAAAATTTCTATATAAACTGTGAAAACGTGAACAAAATAGGTGGAATAGAAATTAGTTAGAATGGTGTACCAAGTGTACCCCCAAGTAAAAGAGCTCTAACCCAAGACAGTGGAAGACCACAGTACAGATGCTATTGCACTACCCAAGACTAGAGAACAATGGTTTGATTTTGGAGTGACCTTCTCTTAGAAGAGCTACTTACCATAGCTAAAGCGTCTCTTCTACCCTTACCAAGAGGAAAATAGCTACTGAACAATTACATTGCTGTAGTTAACCCCTTAAGAGAAGGAGAATTGTTTGGTAATCTCAGTGTTGTCAGGTGTGTGAGGACAGAGGAGAATTTGCAAAGAATATGCCAGACTATTCGGTGTATGTGTAGATAAAGGGAAAGTGAACCGTAACCAGAGAGAAGGATCCAATGTAGTACTGTCTGACCAGTCAAAGAACGCCATAATTCTCTAGCCGTAGTATACATTCCTATATGTATAGGAATGTGTGTATACACATATAAATGCATATACATATATGTAGACACACGTGCACCTACATATATATATATATATATATATATATATATATATATATATATATATATATATATATATATATACATATATATAATATATATATATATATATATATATATATATATATAATATTATATTATATATATATATATATATATTATATATATATAAATCACACAAACACATACACACACAAACGATAGTCAATACCCTTTCTCACCCTTTTATCAACACAAATTCATTCTTCTTCCGCTTTTGCCTTCTTCCCCCCTTCCTACTCCCCCCTTTCACATTCACCTCATCTTCATAAGAGGTAAAAAAAGAAAGAATAAATAGCAACGTATTATTTTGAGTCATTGATCAGGGAGCCTCTTCCGCCTCTGGGATGTATTGTTTAGCGACTGGTAAAGGTTAAGGGGATGCCCACAAAATGAGAGAGAGAGAGAGAGAGAGAGAGAGAGAGAGAGGAGAGAGAGAGAGAGAGGAGAGAGAGAGAGAGAGGAGAGAGAGAGTTGGTATGGAAGAGCGTTTTGTATTATGTATGTAGGAGAAAGTGTATTTAAATTAGTGAGAGAAAGGATAGTCAATTGTGTATATGGGAGAGAAAGTTTGTTTATTTTCAGAGTAAAATATTGTTAAGCGTGTGTGAGCTAAAGTTTATAATGTACTTGACTGAAAGTATGCTTGGGTATGGGAGTGAAAGTATGGTTAAGTAAGTATGTATGCATTATTATTTTTATTATTATTATTATTGTTGTTGTTGTTGTTGTTGTTGTTATTATTAAAGCCACAACCTAGTTGGGAAAGCAAGATGCTATAAGCCCAACCGCTCCAACAGGAGAAAAATAGCCTAGTGAGGAGAAGTAATAAGGAAACAAATAAACTACAAGAGAAGTAATGATCAATTGAAATAAAATATTCTAAGAACAATAACATTAAAATATGGCTTTCATTTATAATCTATAAAAACTTCAAAAAGAAAAAAATAACCGAGAAGAGAATTAAGATAGAATTGTGTGCCTGAGTGTACCCTCAAATAAGAGAACTCTACCCCAAAACAGTGGAAGACCATGGCACAGAGGCTATGGCACTATCCAAGACCAGAGAACAATGGTTTGATTTTGTAGTGTCCTTCTAGAAGAGCTGCTTACCATAGCCAAAGAGTCTCTTCTACCCTTACCAAGAGGAAAGTATCCACTGAACAATTACAGTGCAATAGTTAACCCCTTGAGCGAGGAATAATTGTTTGGTAATCACCTTGTCTCAAGCGTAGGAGGACAGAGGAGAATGTGGAATAGGCAATAATATTTCATGAATGTTTAGACAGGAAAAAAACCGTAACCAGAGATAGGGATCCAATGTAGCACTGCCTGGCCAGTCAAAGGACCCAATAACACTCTAGCGGTAGTATGTCGACGGGTGCATGAAGCCCTGGCCAACCTACTACCTAAAAAACGTGGTTACCTATTGGAATAGAATGGAAAGAGCAAAATGAGATAGACCATGCTAGAAAGATGATTACTAGTTCAAAATATAAATAGACGTCGTATTTGTTCGTTTGTGCGTGTGATAGAATGATGGGGAGGTTGGTTATATTCAAAAGCAGTGGATATTATCTAGGAATGTTTTTGTGATTGCGTATGAGACTGAAATAGGTAGATTTAATAATTTATATATATATATATATATATATATATTTATATATATATATATATATATATATATGTGTATATATATATATTTATATATATATAGTATATATATATATATATATATATATATGGTGGAGAGAATATGGGGGATATGGAATTTTAATTATTAGTAGAAAATTTAGCAATGATGACAAAGCTCTCGTAACGAAAGTCCAGATGCTCTTTGTTTCCGTAGAGGATGGAGATGGTAACGAGTGTTCACAGTCCTCCTCCTGGGTAGCAAAAGCTCCCCTTACTAAGCGGCGAACGCTCACTAAAGTTGGCCTAATCGTCGACGGGAGAATGAGTCCTGAATTTATGGCGATCTCAGAATAGAGAATACTTCACCCGTGGCCTATCGCCCTCACCCTGCCTCTTTTATTCACCTTTATTCAGCTCTTTTCCGCTTTATGCCTCGCGTTGTTATGGGGCCGTTGAATGGGTCGTCCTCCTCCTCCTCCTCCTCCTCCTCCTCGCCCATTTTCGTCAAAGCTCGGAATACGAGGAAGAGGTACAATGGGGCCGTAATTGACCTCCGGCAAGTTCATTTTGAGGGATTTCCCACTGTAATTGCTGACACTGCGATTTTGGGGCCCGAAAAGGAATTCCAGGTCTCTCTCTCGCTCTCCTCTCTCTCTCTCTCTCTCTCTCTCTCTCTCTCTCTCTCTCCTTTTTAGGTGTCCTTGACTGTCAGCTCTTGACACTAATTAATATATCAACTCGCTTCCTAGTGTCTTCTTTAATAATATTTAGTGGTCGATCATTCTCTCTCTCTCTCTCATCTCTCTCTCCTCTCTCTCTCTCTCTCTCTCTCTCTCTCTCTCTCTCTCTCTCTCTCTCTTCCATCACAGAAACGTATACATGACCTCATTTTGAAGTCAACCTTCTCAAGCGTTTTACGAGAGCAAAGCTATTTGTATTGTATAGTGCCACTTGGACCCGACTTGGCCCCCGATGGCACTGTGGGGACAACCAACCTTGCTTTGTACTACGTTTCGTAAGGAGTCGTACATAACGTGCAGTTGAGCTGTGTGAAATATGATTATTTCTCTCTCTCTCTCTCTCTCCTCTCTCTCTCTCTTCTCTCTCTCTCTCTCTCTCTCTCTCTCTCTCTCTCTCTCAACAAACTGATCCAACGTAACATACGGCATAGCGATAATTGTCCACTTGTCATCCACCACTATAACTGTTATAATTTATAGGGGGTCGGAGGCAACTTTAAATGTCCAAGGTAGCAATTACTGTAATGCATTTGATGAATATAGTATCCTGATTGGAGTTTATTGCTGTGTCAACGTTTGTGAGCGACTATCGAACGGAGCTGAAATGAGGGAAACATTGGCTTTTGAATGATGGAAGGAATATGAGGTTTCTGTCGTGGAGACAATTTAAAATCGGTAGTTTTTGAAATTGGCATTATATGGGGGTTGTGATTTATATGTTTACGGAATAAATTGAAATAGATCTTTATTTGATAAGAGTTAACTTATTTTCATTAATGTTCTGGTGTTTGGTTCTTCAAGAATGTTAAGACCTTTTTAGAGCCTCACTTGGCTGTTGTTCGTCATGTCTGTGTGGAAAAAATCTATTAAAAGAAAAAATGAGAGAGAGAGAGAGAGAGAGGAGAGAGAGAGAGAGAGAGGAGAGAGAGAGAGAGAGAGAGAGAGAGAGATCTTTGCTTGGTAGGAAAATCATTGTGAAAAAGGTCAAGTAATAAAGACAGTTTGAGAAGTGATTTAAATTAAACAAATGGAACAACTTATAAACACTTTCACATTATATGAAGCCTATATTTAGTCCTCCAAGCGTGGCAAACTGGTAACTTGAAATTGCAATGTTTATTTTTAGCACAGGGAGACAAATAAGTATCACAAATATTAACAACTGACTCGGAGGAAGCTTGACCTGAGTTTTTTGTTACTTAATTGGTCAAATTTTGCCAGTTGCATGTATTTTAGAATATAAGAGTTACATAATATATTTTTCTTATATATTGTTATCCTTAATCATTTCAGTGAGTATGCATGATTAAAACTTTAAACGGAATTTTTAGATATAAAATGTCATTATATCTGTATTGTTTTCCCTTTTTATTTTATATCATTAACACACCTTATATATATATATATATATATATATATATATATATATATATATATATATATATATATATAATGTGGTGTGTGTGTGTATTGTTTATAATTGCTCTCATGAAGACTTTTCGCCTATAAGCTGGCACGGACTAATTGTTCTGTTTGCATGATAACTAATTAGCTAAGCTAATTTTTGCACTGTTATCATCCCTCCCCCCAATTGCGTTAGACGGGAAAAAAATAGATACAAAAAAGAATAGTCATCACAACACTGTCCTCCGAACAAGACCTCCCTTTTTCTCTCCAAGGGCTGTGAGGTTAGGAGGGGAAGACTACTATAACGAATCTCTGTCCCTCCTCTTTCCTGGTGTGTCTTTCCTTCATGTCATTCCCATCCTACTAATCCCATTCTTTCCCCCCTGATCCTCTCCCCTCCCCTCCCCTCTCCTCCCTCTCCCCTCTCCCCTCCCCCCCCACTCCTCCTCTCCCCTCTTCCCCCCCCCCCATCTTATCAGAATCAATGGTCCCTATCCCCTCATCCTCCCGCCTACGATCATGCAATCTGTCATCATATTTCTGTTGCTATTTACACCCGCCGCCCATTTTCTCAACACCCCCGGCCAATGTTTTGGGCGTTAGGAAGGCCGACATGTTTTACGAATGACCCGTGTTGCGTGGTTCCACTTTATCTCGGGAATATCATTTAGAGTTTGTTGGAGTTTTTCATTCCTTTATTTTGGATACCAGATCCCCTAACTCCCCTAACTTCTTCTTCTTCTTCTTCTTCTTCTTATCATTACTAGTGAAGTTACAATTAAATCAACTTTTTCTCCCCATTTTTAGGTCTTATTTAATTTTCCTGTTTTGGCGGTATTTGAATTAATTGTACACTTATTTAAAACCACATTTTTGTGATATTATTATTATTATTATTATTATTATTATTATTATTATTATTATTATTATTAATCACAGCAGTAATACAATTACAATTATTTACCTCCGATGTAATTTAAAAACGTCTGTATTCAAATTCTTGAAGCTAAGGAAGTTTTTTAGTATCAATTTCTGAACACAACATTAATAATAATAATAATAATAATAATGATAATAATAATGATGATAATAATAATAATAATAATAATAATAATAATAATAATAATAATAATAATAATAACAACACCATCATAATATAAAATTGTCCCCGATATTTACTCATAAATAACAAAATATCAAATCATTCTGGTTTACCGGCATTCGCACCTACTTGCCTTAGCCTCTCATTGCCAAGCAGAGAAGCTAGAAAAAATAGCGCTTTCTGATCGCGCGTCTAGTCTAGTAGATGCTATTTTATTGATAACGTGTAGCGTGTCTCAGCGGTTGGAGAGTGTACAGATCGATAAGTCAATAATATTAAGGGAGCATCAGGGTCGGTGGTGTCTTTTTTTTTTCTTTTTTTTTTTGTGTCATGTTTATGGGGACGCGATATTGTTCTTTATTTTTTTCCTTTTTTGTAAGTTTTTTTTTTTTTTTTTTTTTTTTTTGCTGCTAGTAACTCATATATCTTCTTTTATCTTTTAATGACGTTTATTCTCCACTTCCTTTTCTTATTCCTATATTTCTTTCATACCCATTTCGCCGCTTCTTTCGCTTTCTTGTCTTGTTTCTTAGTTCTCTTTTCATTTCTTAGTTACTCGTATCCTCTGACATTTCTTTTTAATGTCAGCGCATTTTTTTCTTTTTCCATAATCATCCATCTCAAATCTTATTATTCTCTTGTCCCATTCTATATCCTACCACATCATCCATTACTTTGTTTCTATCTTTCTTATTATTATTATTATTATTATTATTATTATTATTATTATTATTGTTGTTGTTATTGTTGTTGTTACTATTCAATCTATGACTTTTATCAATTTCAGTGATTTGAGAATAATTTATGTACAGTTTTCTTTTTAAAATAAAGCTTCCATATCCCCCCCTCCCTCCCTCCCTCTCTCTCTCTCTCTCTCTCTCTCTCTCTCTCTCTCTCTCTCTCAGTCTAATTGCCGCACTCTTAAGGGCAGCAACAACCGTGGTACTTTTAGCCTCTTGTTTATTGTTGTTAGTACGTTAATATGTGCGTGCGTGACTGGTTGCACGTACTCGTGGATGCATTTGGCTTTGTATGAATTCCTCAAAGTCTATTTTTATATTCTTGAAATTAGTAAAGTGACCTGACCTTTCGCGCTTGTTAGCAAATATCTCAAAAAGAGATTTGTATCCTTGTTATATGATGCAATCAATCGATATATATATATATATATATATATATCACGTGTATGTATAGATATATACACATACATATATTAAATATATATATTATATATATATATATATATATATCACGTGTATGTATAGATATATACACATACATACATATATATTATATATATATGTGTGTGTGTTTGTGTATATATATATGTGTGTGTGTTTGTGTGTGTATATATATATATATATATATATGCACGTCATTCTCTTGATTACACTCCATATGGGGTGGCGCCAGAACGGTTGAAGGTTTAGTTCTCTTAACAAGTGTTTTTTTTTTAACTTAGCCTCAGTAAACAGACGTTGGTAACCATTTACAGCTGAGCAGATTAGTGAGCACACTTTGTAAATTAGTTGTAATTCTCTGTCCCTACTAAAAGTACATTTAATAATACCCTAATTCGAGAGCGGTGCCCTTTATCCTAGTCTTATTCCTTGTTTCATGTCCTTTGTCCGTGAACAGTATATCCTTGATTTTTTTTCTTTTTTTTTTTTTGCGGATTCTTAATGTGTCTAAACTAAAATGTTAAATTTTTTTCTATTTAATCTATCGTCTACTCTTTATTAGTATACATTCGTTTTATTTTGATTATACTCATGTACTCCTTATTCGTCTTTGCTGTTTTCATTTTTATTCAATTGTATAATTTTTTTTACTTTTTTTCTATTCCCATAATCTTATTCCTTCATAATTTCCCCCATTTATGATCTATTTTCTTCTTATCCATTTCGTATCTTATTTCCATACCATTCCTCTTCATGTTTTCCTTGTCTCTCTTATTCCATTGTTCCTAAATTTCTCATTACCTTTACTATATTCAATCTTCTTTTCCCATTTTATATCTTATTTTAATACCATTCCTCGTCATTTTTTCCCTGTTTCTTTTACCCCCAATTGTCCTCATCTCTCTGCTCATCTTTACTACGATTTCTTCCTCTCCCTTCCTCCCTCCCTCCCTCGTACTTCCTCTTCCTTATGTTTGCTCTCGCTGAAGGGGCAGGGGTGGGGGGATGAAGAGACTCGGTTTCGCAAGTTTGCAAGTCACGTTGCAGCGAAAACTCAAACCACTCTTGGCCGACGTATTTCTGAAAGCGAAGCTTTAGTAATGTGAGATGTTTGTATCGTACACTGAATCGCACTCGGTTACCTTCGTGTTTTTGATTTCGGTATGTTTGCTGTATTCATGTTTGAATGGAGGAATTGGCTTACTTATATTGATGTTTTTTACTCAGGGACGCTATTGTTTTTTTATTGACTTAATTCCAAATAAAGACCTGTTTGAAGCCAAAGGCTGAGTCTGAAATGTTTACCTATCCACGATCTAGTTGAAGGTAAGATTGATTACTGCTTTAAAAGGTTTAGATTAAAATGAGAGAGAGAGAGAGAGAGAGAGAGAGAGAGAGAGACAGACAGACAGACAGAGAGAGAGAGAGAGAGAGAGAGAGACACTTATCTCGGTATGAATTACGTATGTGTGTGTATATATGCATATATATATATATATATATGTACACATACATTTATATATGATATATATATATATATGTACACATACATTTATGTATGTGTATGTATGTATGTATGTATATATATATATATATATATACATATATATATATATATATGTATGTATATATATATTTATATATACATGTATATATGTACAATACATATACATACATATATATATATAAATATATATAAATATATATATATATATATATATATATAAACTCGATGAAAGTAATAAGATTAAATGATTGCATAATATCCTTAACATTTAACTTTCGCATAATCAAAGGAAGTCAGTAACGTAAAATGACAAATCTAAGAAAACACGAAACCCAAGAAACTCTGACAATCCTTCATCTAAAATACCCCTTGGTAACTGATGGGGATGCCCAGCTGTAATTCCAACTCAACCTAACCGTGCCTTTGCCACGGCTGGGTGACAGAACGGGTGACAGGCTTGTCAAGTTGGCTGTGTTTTTGTCGGCTTAATCAGCGGTCAGCGAAGCTTCAGAGGAGGGGGGGGGGGGGGGGGTGTTTGCCAGTGGTTGCAGTATTCCGTTTCATAATAATGTATTTAGTGTTATTTTTTTTTCTGGTGCTCTATTTCACCAACAATTTTGTATTTTTTTGTTCGCTGTGCTCTATCATATGGTTCATCAGTATTATTATCACTATAGGTACTCTAATTGTCATTAGTGTGTGCGACCCGCCAAAAATGATGGCTAAATACTTAGATATGCACACTCACAGATTCAACCCATCCCACCACCTTCCCTTTTCCTAACTACCCCTCTCCCCTACCCGAGTGACAGGAAGAGACTGAGTAGTCATACGTTTGGCAACACGGCTCAGCATGACAGGAATATATATATATATATATATATATATGTGTGTGTGTGTGTGTGTGTGTGTGTGTATAAGCAGATACTTTGTCTTTAATATTTAGGAAGATTCATATTATTAATATTATTATTATTATTATTGTTATTATTATTATTAATGTTGTTTTTTGTTGTTATTGCTGTTGTTTTTATCATAACTATTGTTGATGTAGTTATATTATTGCTGATTTCGTCATCATTATACACTGGTATCTTCCACGAGTAACATCAAATAGGTTCCTAATTAATCCAACACTGGTCTTCGTTGCAAGAGCGAAGTTTGCATCTGCAATTACAATCATGAAATACACAAACTTCAACGCGAACACTTCTCAAGAGCCAAATCAGCTGGCTAATGTAACTTCCCTTTTTTTATAGAGTTGTAGAATCTGGTGTGAGTGAAAGGTTTGAAGTTTATGGGTGGCGATTGAGGAAGTTTTTGAGTTGCAGTTTAGGAATTGAATTTCTAGTTTGTTTCTGAATTTGGTGATGGATTTCAAAGTCATTGATTCTTAGTTGACTAATAGATTTTGAGGTTTTTAGGTCACAATTGAAATAGATTTTGAAGTTTGTGGGTCGGATTTAAATGATATAGTTGGAAGTCTTTGAGTCGAAATAACTGGAATGATTTGAAGTACTTGTTTTAAAATAAGTAAAAGGTTTTGAAAATTTGGTTTTAAGGTAACTAAAAGGTTTTTATTTTTTCTTTCCAAAATAAAAATTTTAAATTTTTGTTTTCAAAATAACAAAGATTTTGAAGTTTTTGATTCAGGCACGATTGATATAGTTTGAAGTGTTTTAGTGAGAATTGAATAAAAGAATAAAGTATGTCAGGATTAAGTGAAATTTTGTGATCGAAATTGAGTCATTACAATTTTCATTAAAATTTGCACTAATCTATCGTCCTTATTTCAGCGGCCTTGTATGATAAAGTCAGTTAAATTATTAATTATTTTTTTAAATTAATATATCAATTCTTCCCTTAATTGATAAAATGGTTCACATCCAATTAAAGTCATCAATTTTCACTGTTACTAAGACGAGAGAGAGAGAGAGAGAGAGAGAGAGAGAGAGAGAGAGACTTTCACACCAGACTACACTCAATCATTTGTCATATTCCCAGAGATTCATTCATTAAGAATAATTAATATCTATGTCGGGAGATGAGGTCAAATAGAGAGGCCAGGAGTAAGTTGGAGGATGGGGGAGGGAAAGGGCTGGGGGTTTGTTATAGAGGTAGGAAAAGGGGGCGTGGAAACCTGCAGGAAAATGGGAAGGGGCGTTGCAGAGAAACTGAAGTGGGAGGGGGGAAAACACAGCATGAGGGGCGGGGCATAGGGTGGGCCATGAAAGATCAGCTGCTGCATGAGAGGCAAGGGTTTTCCGGGAGGGGCCTCTTACCCTCTCCCTCTCTCTCCCCTCCTCCCCGTCCCCCCTTTCCTCAGAAAATCTATAGAATCGACTCGAGAGTGCGATGACAATTTATGGTTATATTTGATAATTTATTTTTAATTGTATTTTAATTTATTATGAACTATTTTGAGAGAGAGAGAGAGAGAGAGAGAGAGAGAGAGAGAGAGAGAGAGATAGAGAGAGAGAGAGAGATAGAGAGAGAGAGATTCAGTTTATGTAATTAGAGACAAATTAAGCACTAAAATTAAATGTCTTCATATACCGGGCGATGGTTTTGTATTGTGAGAGAGAGAGAGAGAGAGAGAGAGAGAGAGAGAGAGATAGAGAGAGAGAGAGAGAGAGACTCAGTTTAAAATAATTACAGACAAATTAGACACTAAAAGTAAATGTCTTCATATACTGGATGATAGTTTTGGAGAGAGAGAGAGAGAGAGAGAGAGAGAGAGAGAGAGAGAGAGAGATCACACTGCAGAGGAAAGAATTAAAGTTTGGATATTGTCACCGCACTTGTGCGGAATGTTAATGATGATGCAATGATGATGGCGGAACGATTTTGCTTGCAGATCCAGCAATGGGTTGCTGTTGCAGTTCCAAGCTAGCTTGGACTCGCGCGCACGCACACAGGTGTTACAAATGCACCAGACAATGCAGGTTATCGTTTCCCATGAGTTCAATTATGAAAATGTTGTAATCAAATGGTCGTGGAAGAGAAGACTTCGTCAGACAATGCAGACGTAGGGTTGGAATGGTAGTAGACACTGCAGATGTCTGGCTGGGTGGGCGCTGGGGATAGCAGGCGCTTGAGAGAGAGAGAAAGAGAGAGAGAGAGAGAGAGAGAGAGAGAGAGAGATTTTATTCATGTCAATAGATTTGACATTCATCAAAGAGGAGATTATGTCATTTGAGTTTGTGTTCCTGATTGAGAGAGAGAGAGAGAGAGAGAGAGAGAGAGAGAGAGAGAGAGAGTATTGATGATCCATTAAATCGTGGCGATACATTGAAAGACAAGATTACTTTCACTTAGAGTTTGTGTTCATGATTTAGAATTAAGAGAGAATCGATATATTATGTCAGGACGGTAATGGACTAATTTCCTTTGGGATAGTCGAAATCCTAAGAACAATAAAAAAAGAAACATTAAAAACTTTAAAGAATTTTTTGATTTCTTGACTTACGCGTAAGTTACATTAGCCAAGATTATCATAAACGTGAAATTTAAAATGTAGATTCACATGAATTGCAAATTGATTGCATGGAAAATATGATTTATTCAAGATAAGTTTCGAAAGTTATTTCAAACGAGTTTTATTTTCCATTTCAAATATTCTAAACAGTAATTGATTTTTTTTTATTAAGGTTTAGATTATTCGTTTAAATATTTTATCTTAGTTTATTTTAATATTTTCTTAGTTTTATTTCAATACTATTTTAGTTTTATTTCAATATTCTTCCGTATCTATTTGTTATTTTAGGCCAATATAAATTAGCTAGATCATAAATCAACTGGATTTAGGCGCTCCATTGACAAATAGCTGTATACTACATAATAAAATTCCCCATAATAACAGGTTTCGGGAATTACTTTCGGCATTGGGACATATTTTTTTCTCTCACGTAATATCAATAAATTATGCCATGAAGCTTTTCCTTGTTCTCTTGAATTATGGGAATTTATATAAATTATTCCAGCGTGTCATTGAAGGTTTTTATTTGAAGGTCGACGTGGAAGAATGCCTCGAGTTAATTGATACTTTTTGACGTCCATATCTAATTCAGAACATAACTGAATGAGAATACCGATATGCTAATTAGATCAACTCTTGAAAAGGTAAAGATGGTGCTCCGTCTAGGAAATCTTTTCACGTCTGTTTTGTTTACAGGGAATCTTATTTTTGTTCTTAATGTGTTTATACTCTAGGATTCGTTATCTAATTTGTGAGATACTTGCGGTACTTAATTTTCTAATTGAATACATGCAATAATTACTTTAGAAACGAATGCTGTAAAATCAGTTAGCTATAAGTCTACCGAATATAGAAAATGCGTAAAGAATAAATTTTAATTAGCTTCTTCATAATGACCTCGCGATTAATTGATTTATTAATGTTTTATAATTTGAATTAGCTTCTCTATACGATTTCTTTGATTAATTAATTTATTTATTTTATTGAAATTTCTGTATTTTTTATGTGAATTAGCTTCATCTGATTTCCTTGATTAATTTATTTATTTTATTGAAATTTCTTTAATTTTTCATAATATGAATTAGCTTCTTCATATGATTTCTTTGATAAATTAATTCATTTATTTTATTGAATTTTTTTTATTTTATATAATTTGAATTAGCTTTTTCATATGACTTCGTTAATTGATTAATTTATTTGTTATATTTAAATTTCTTTATTTTTTATATGATATTAGCGCATCCATATGATTTCTTCGATTAATTAATTTATTCATTTTATTAAAATTTCTTTAATTTTTCATAATTTGAATTAGCTTCTTCATATGGCTTCTTTGATTAATTTATTAATTTTAATGAGATTTCTTAATTTTTTTATAATTTGAATTAGCTTCATATGATTTCTTTGGTTGATTAATTTATTTATTTTATTGAAATTTCTATATTTTTTATTTTTTGAATTATTTTATTTTTTCTTTGATTAATTAATTTATTTTATTAGAATTTCTTTAATTTTTTTATACTTTATTTAGGATTATTTATTTGTTTTTATCATTACTTTCAGCTCAATGCATCTGATTATTATTCTCAGTTCACACGATTTTTCAGAAGATGAGTCTTATTTTAGGATAATCATCTTATGTAAATTTGCTTCTATAGGTATTAAGAAAGATAGTTTTGAAAGAATTTGTCTTGATAAATCAAACATTGCTGACTTAATTTATTTCAAATCATGGGGCAATGTTGGGTTTATGAGTTATTTGAGGCTATGTAAGAATTTTGATGCTGTTGGTAAATGTTTTCTCATTAACCTTGCAGATTTCAGGAACTATCATATACATTCTGTTTGATAAATGTTTAAGTTTAATTTATCAATTAAGATAAAATGGAAAATGTTTAAACTCTTGATATTTTTGTCATGTTTCGACTATTATTTCAAAATACTAGAAATAGTTTTGTTTGAAAATAGCTTTGAAAATTTCCAATACAAATAATGGTTTGGAATCTATTTTTTTCTTTTTTTTTCACTTCAAAATTCGTAATGGCACATTGCATAAAATTTACAGGATTCAGAAACGTTTAAGAGCTGTACGTGATGTAATGGAATAGTATTAAATATAAATGAAAAAATTGAAAATGTTAAAAATATCACTATTACCGAGAATTGTTAATAAATCAAATTAACTGGAACCGCTTAATGTTAGGATTCAAGTTTAAGGTCATTAGACGTTTCTGGTCAATTAAACATTCATTGTGACCCAGATTTGGTTATTGGATGCTGCTTATGAAATTACATGTTTGTTTGTTCGTACAATGTTGGTCATAGTTCGTAGTTATAGTTTGCGCTTAGAGATATCTTTTTCGATTTTCCTATTCTGCTTACACAGGAGGTTTATCGTAGACTAAATGAATAATTTCTTGCATACAGGGATTGCTTCAGATATAAGGTATATTTCATAAATACATTTGCATTGAATAGTTGGAAGTGTGAAGAAAAATTATATTCGATTGGTTATTATTGAGAGAGAGAGAGAGAGAGAGAGAGAGAGAGAGAGAGAGAGATAGAGAGAGAGAGAGAGAGAGAGAGAGAATGTTTATATTGGGATGTTTTAAAAGCTGAAGAAAAAATCTGTATAAGAATGTGAATAGTTTTTTTAGTTTGAAAATTTAGGAATAGACATATCTAATTTAATTCTCTCTCTCTCTCTCTCTCTCTCTCTCTCTCATGTGTTCGGTGTGTGTGTTTATGAAGGGGGAAGGGGGCTAGCCTCCCCCGTCTACCATCCGCAATCCCAAATGCAATTCTTGGCCACACCACAGTATTTTGGTCTAGTCTACTATTTGTGTTCGTGTCCTTGCCGCAGTTTCTTTTTTCCTTGGACTTAGGTGTAGCATTGTCTCACGCCCTTTCTTTTTTCGTACTTTTATCGCATTTTTATACTTTCTTGACGTTCGACGAGTGTGTGTGCGAGAGCCGCGTGTCATTTGTTCGACATCGAGGCGAGGTGCGGAAGGGTCGGTGGTCGGTCGGTGGTGTATCGGGAAGTTTGTGTGTGTGCGGTAAAAGCTGTTCTTCTTCTTGTCATTCTGTGCCCGGCGACCGGAGAGGGAAGACGGGTTGCGATTCTCTGTTACCCTGCGATACACAGTCTGTCAACTCTGTGCGGTAGTAGTAATAATAGTGTTCTCTTAAACAGGCAGTATTGCTGACATTTGCTCTACGTCGTTTGCTTGATTTAATCGCAAGCAAACATAAGGAAAGTGACGCTGTGGTTGTGGATTCTATAACGATGCCGCTCGCATTGCTTTTGCGGGTAACCCGCTCCCAGCAGGCGTGGTGAGCGAAGAGATCAGAAAATATCAAAAAAGCAAATCGTTATGATGTGAACGCTGTGATGCAAAATGAGGATATTACTCCACTGCTTGTTTAATTGCCAAGTGATGTTCACCCTAGCATGGGACTTGCACCGCGTACAACTCATGCAGCAGACTGGGGCAGGTAAGCCATCCTTGGGATTTGAATGGAAAGAGTCGGTTACCCATGATTTTATGATATTGCAATTTGCAATGGTGGGTTTTGCAGTGATGCATTACTGGATTTCAAATTACATACCGATCAATATGTATTTACTTTGATATAAAAAACAAACTTTGGCAAATATTTTGATTTCTTTATGATTAATAAATGTTTTAGTTATTTGTAGAGGAGCTGTGTAATTCATTATCATTTTTCAAACTGATTATGTGTTATTGCTAAAATACCGATTTGAGGAAAATATGATGAATTTATTTTTAATAATTCAAAATGGAACAGTGGAACCTCTCTATAAATTTTACAAATTACTTAGGTGGTACTTGTTAAATTATCGTTGTGAGGAAAAATGAATTCGTTATAACTACAAAAAAGTATAATTCTATATAGAAAAGGAATTTGTTCTAGTTACAAAAAATAGTTCTATATAGATAAGGAATTCGTTATAGTTACAAAAAAGTATAATTCTATATAGAAAAGGAATCCGTTATAGTTACAAAAAAGTATAATTCTATATAGAAAAGGAATTCATTCTAGTTACAAAAAGGTTCTATATAGAAAAGGAATTCATTCTAGTTACAAAAAAATAGTTCTATATAGAAAAGGAATTCGTTCTAGTTACAAAAAATAGTTCTATATAGAAAAGGAATTCGTTCTAGTTACAAAAAAATAGTTCTATATAGAAAAGGAATTCGTTCTAGTTACAAAAAATAGTTCTATATAGAAAAAGAATTCGTTCTAGTTACAAAAAAGTATAATTCTATATAGAAAAAAGGAATTTAATTTGACGTCATTGAAATAAAAAAAAAAGTTGAATTCCCAATCCCCATAATTTCAGAGATGTAAAGTGGACTGAAGCAACTCCCTCTCGTAAATCAATCTTACTTTTTATATGAATATTTGCAGTGACATTCAAAAGGCAATTTGTATCCGGTCTTCTCAGTAGATAGTTATTTGCTTATTTCTATTTCTTATTTTGTATTGGTTGTTTTCGGTATTCTATCCATGTTTGCGTTGTGATATTTTTTCTCTCTTAACAGTATCAATATCGATATTGGATATTTATTTCTGCATTTGACTTGTTTCATATTCATAATGCCAAGTATTTGGAAATATTCTGTAAAATATTATCATATATATATATATATATATATATATGCATTCAAAAACAGCAAATGCAGCCGTTTTTAGTCCCCCACAGGACAAAGGCCTCATACATTAAGTCATGTCTGGGTTTGGCCATTTTGATCATCACCACGCTAGCCACTGGTGATTGGTGATATGAATATATACTGTGTATATATATATATATATATATATACAGAGAGAGAGAGAGAGAGAGAGAGAGAGAGAGAGAGAGAGAGACACGCACACGAAAAAAAGTGCAGCCGTTTCTAGTCCACTGCAGGACAAAGGCCTCAAACATTAC
>NC_090743.1:24471678-24479178 GCF_036898095.1 Palaemon carinicauda
GAAACCATAAAAAAAAACCACACACGCAGTCATCACGTGTCAGCTATCGTGATTTCTACACATGCACACACCACATTTTATACAGTATAGATACATATACATAGGTGTATGTATGTGTATATGTATGTATGTATATATACATACATATACATATATATAAGAACAACAGATTGCAAAATAAGCACGGGAAGAAAAAGAAATACTATAAACAGACGGGAGTGGAAGGAAATGTCTGAGCCCTTTGTTCTGCAGTGGACTATTTACGGCTGATGATTATATATATATATATATATATATATATATATATATATATATATATATATATATATATATCTCAATTTAATATCTGAATATTCATGAATGACACCATACTTAAAAAAATATACACCATAAAACTTCCACCCTTGCCTGAAGTTACATTTTTGCACCAAACCAGCCACTCTCCTTTATGAAACAAAGATAAATCAACTTGATATAAACTTAGCGAATATTATCAATTAAATTTGATTATTAGTTTTTAGGGGTGAGGTTGCTAACCCCATAAGATGAATCTTACAACAGAGCTTGGGATATTGGCATACAGTATAATGCTTGAGGGTACACACAGGCACGGTATTGTTTTCTTTTTTCCTTTCCTCACTGGGCTATTTTCACTGTTGGAGCCTTTGGGCTTATAGCATCTTAGTTTTCAAACTAGGGTTAATAATAATAATAGTAATAAAAAGAAGAAGAAGAAGAAGAAGAAGAAGAAGCTACGTTGCGAAACTAACGGAGTCGTACTTAATACATAATGAAAATAAAGCACTTGCGTATTTCAACACAGACGAACCTGAACCATGGAAAAAAAGAAAAAAGAAAAAAGTAAAAAGAAAGAAAAAGAAAATCTGTAAACGTAAAATTCGAAGAGATATTATAGAGAAAGCAGATCAGAACGAACACAGAGATTACCATTCCTTTCGCAGACCTTCCAATTTACTCTTACGTATTGCGAGGAATTTGTAATTTCCGATTTTGTATCACGACCAAACAGCTTTGCTGTCCTTGTAATTTGTGACCAGAATTCGTTATTTTATTTTTATTTTTCATTCTTTTTGCTTAGAAAATAATGTATTCTTGTCAAATAACTGGGTAGTAATCCAGAACAGAGAGAACCAAAACAAATTTCAATCGTATTATATATATATAATATATATATATATATATATATATATATATATATATATATATATATATATATATATATCATGTGTAGCAACGGAATGTCAGGCTCTGTGTGCGTATGTATGTATGCATTATATATATATATATATATATATATATATATATATATATATATATATATATATATATATATATATATATATATATATCGGCCTAGTATGAGTGCCTTTGACTAGTCTACCTTGGCTGATTATGGTGATACAGAGACCTTTTCACCACGTTAAGGTATATCCACTCGGAAAGATATTAATGATGTTAAATCAGTAACTATTGTTGTCATGTACTGTAACTAAAGGAAAGCAAGACAAAAATAATAGAGACGGCGAAATAAATAATTGATAAGGATTATGTTTCCCCGTTGGCCCACATATGTGAGGAACATCTGTCACTGGGGGGTTATACAGATCCTGCATTAACAGAAGTTGATTCATAGATCCAGGAAATATCAGTTCTATTTTGGATAATTTTATCTCCTGTAAATTTTATTACATTAATATATTTTAAGGCATTTGATGACATGACTTATCTTTAAAGATTCAGGAAACAGTTCAATTTTTAATTATTTTGTAGTAAATTTTCATATAATATATTATAAGGAATTTTAGGCAACAGCTTCTATTTTTACAGATTCAGGAAACTTTATTTCTTAATGATTTCGTTGCAGTAAATTATCATATATAATTATATTAAAAAGAATTTGAAGGAATAGCTTTTAATTTTATATGTTATATGAGAGATGTTAATAGATAGGTACAGCTTTTTTGAATAAAGAAAGTCAAAATTTTGTATACCTTATCTTAATTATGTTTTATATTTTATTATGCAATAGACAACTAATCGTATTGTTAGGACTCTAACTTAGAATATATATATATACATACATACATACATATATATATATTATATATATATATATATATATATATATATATATATATATATATATATATATATATATATATATATATATATATATATATACTTTGGAATAATATTAGAAAAAACGTATTATAGTGATGCGTGTCAACAAGTGGGACAAGGCATACTTCAAGTTGTGCTGCCGTGTATGCTTAGCTGTCATTCTAAGTATTTGTACATCATGCGTAAATTCCGTAATTGGCAGGATAATGCACATTCCTCGTTCTTACCGTCTACGCAAATTTTTCGTCGAAATTTTACAATATCTCCCTCTAATTTTAATGTTTCCCTATATATACTGTATGTATATATATAAATATATATATAAATATATATATAAATATATATATATATATATATATATATATATATATATATATATATATATATATATATATATATATATATATATATATATATATATATGGCAATACGCAAACCCTTTCATCACGTTAAGGTATCCCCGCTTAGAAAGATATATATATATATATATATATATATATATATATATATATATATATATATATATATATATATATATATATATAAATATATCCCTTTCTCAGCGGGGATACCTTAACGTGATGAAAGGGTTTGCGTATTGCCATTATCAGCAAAGCTGTACTTGTCGGGGCCGCCCATACTAGGTTGGTTGCTGTGAGTGATCAGACAAAAGTCTTCCACCGTCACCATGTATCAGGTGGACTATTAACGGCTGCATTTGTTGTTGATATAAAGAAAGGTGTTAACATACGTCCATATTGATTTTCCTGATTTTTTTATTCCGTGTTTCGTAAAGCCCAAATAGCTAAAATTGATCACCTCCATAAAAGGTATAATTTTGAACATCAAAAAGAGGAAAAGTATTTAAGGTAATTTTATTAAAGCTCTTATTAAAAACTTATGGTTATAAGATGGGAAATTTAGTATTTTGTGTTTATTACCGTCATAAAAAAAATTGAGTTTTATACCATAATTCTGAAATTTCATAAACGTCAACGTTTGAAACATGACAGATCTGGTCAAAGCAGCTTTGCGCAATTTATTACCAAAAGTAGCCAGCGGCTGTTTTGAGACACACACACACACACACACACAGAGAGAGAGAGAGAGTAAGGCATCCACAAATGACATGGAAACATTGCATTTGCCAATATCTTGAGTGTGCCCTTATTTATGTTGGCTACTTTGTCAGAATGTTATGAAAACTATTTTTTTGCATATGTTTACAATATCACGAAGCAGGTTACGAGATTGTTTACTGAATATTTGACATTTCTTCCTACAGTATACAGTAGTATATATACGCTCGAAACTGGTAGATTTATTATTATCATTATTATTATTATTATTATTATTATTATTATTATTATTATTATGTCTCGAGCATCGATTATAAACTATAAACTTGCACATTATGGCAATAGATGCTATTCTTATCTAGTAAGTGATATGAATATTAAAGGTTATACACACACACACACACACACACATTATATATATATATATATATATATATATATATATATATATATATATATATATATATCGAATGGAAATAAAACATCCAAACCAAATCACTTAACTCAACTCGAGTGAATATGCGGACCGTTCACTTGCCAGTTCATATGCTTTACGTAAGGATCTTCACAGCGTAACTTCACCCTCCATAGCTACACCCACTCCGTAGCCTTCTACCTCCACCTCCGGTCCGGCTGAATGGCTTCCACGACCCCATCACCAAGCTAAATACCCCATATTACCAAATATAAAAACTGACATTGCATGAAATCCACTCCATCCAGGTCACTTTTGGCAGCTAAAGATACTTTTTCCAGGAACACTTGCTTTGTTAGGATTGCCATCGATTGCGTATGGGAGCGGGTCAGATGTTGGTGGGGGGTAGGGAGGAAGGAGATAAGGAAGAGGGAGGGGGGATGGAAGGTAATGGGCCGGGGTGGAGGGCGTTACTAATCTCAGTTCTTTCAATGGACTGCTTTGTGTAGTAGTAATGTTTTAGACAGATTTGTATATAGTTTTTTTTTTTTTGTGTTCTTCATACTCTTGTTTCGTTGACATATCACGCTCACGGACACAAACACACATGTATTTGATACACACACATGTATATGTATATATATATATATATATATATATATATATATATATATATATATATATATATATATACTCTGTGCGGATTGCTTACATTGCATGTCAACAGTTTAATCTTTATACATGTATTCATTCAACGTCATTATTTACTGTAATATTCTATAATCATAAGGTAACATGAAATTATGTAGGAAAGGTAATATACAATATCGCCTTGGTTGCTAGTGGCGTGGGCTCATTTGCCAACATCATATACTATGTATATATATATATATATATATATATATATATATATATATATATATATATATATATATATATATATATATATATATATATATAATGTATGTATGTATGTATATATATATATATATAAATATATATATATATATATATATATACTGTATATATATATATATATATATATATATATATACTGTGTATATATATATATATATATATATATATATATATATATATATAAGAAATAAATCTTAAAATTAAAACCTCAAATAATAATCGATATCTTTATCAGTCAAACATTAAGTACGCTATATGTATATTAATGAAGGCATCTACATACTAAACAGAATTAAAAACCAAGACATAAGAAAATGGAAACGAAATTAACCAAATTATCTCCATTAGAAGAATAGAAGACATCATAGGAAACAGTAAGAGCGGCATTAGATCAATGAGATGCCAATAAATTAATACAGTAGCGGTAAAGTCTCAGTGAGAGGGACAGGACTAAGTCATGCAAACGTTCTCCTCCACCTCTCCCTCCTTTCTTCCTCGATCATCCCTCCCACTCTTCCTCTCCCTCCCTCTTTCTTCCCTCTCCTCCCTCCCCCTCTCTTCCGTTTCTTTCTCTTCCCTTCTCTCTACTCTTCACCTTCGCTCTATTTATCCTTCACCAAATCATCATATCAATGCCATTTTCCTCCTTGACTGTGGTACACATTAGTCGATTGACAACCAGGTACATACATTACTGTTGGCGATTTTCCGGATTTGGGTTCAAGTTCCGATCAAGTTCGATACTTTCTTGTAGTGTTTACCTGCCGAGTCATCAGGAACCATTATCTGGCCCTTCCTGGTCCTAGCTTGGGTGGAGTGGAGGCTTAGGCGCTGCTCATGTGTATTTATGGTCAGTTTCTAGGGCATTGTCACTGTATCCTGCCTTTGCCATCCATGGGTGACCTTTAAACCTTAAATATGAAATCTGTATTTTGTAGTTTAACTCAAGTGAAAGTGGGGTGTAATTGAAGAGTATTTTTGAAGCTGGTAATTTACTGTAGATATATGGAGAGTAAACAACCGTAATATTTCTCTCTCTCTCTCTCTCTCTCTCTCTCTCTCTCTCTCTCTCTCTCTCTCTCTCTCTCTCTCTCTCTCTCCGAGATCGAGCAAAGGGGACTGTATAGACACACGTTATTAATGAATAGATAGTCTAGGGACGAGAAATGTATATTTTGTGAAGAGAAAGCCTTAATTGTTCGGGCGTTAGGCGGAGAGAGGTGGGTGTGGGTGGTGGGATAGATAGGCTTCTTTAATGATTCAGCAGCGTGAAATGTTTTCCATTCTCTTTATGCCTAGGGAGATGTACATAATTGCTCGCTAGAGCTTCCACGTAGCTTTATTGTTCGGGAAGAGAGATTCTTTGGGTTTATTTTATACTACTATAGTGTGTAAGACCCGTTAAAAATATGGGTTAAATATTGAGATAGATATACACACAGATATTCAACCCTTCCCACCACTTCCCCTTTTCCTAATTACAACACGGCAGTTGTGGATTCCGAGTGTACCTCTCGGGGTACCCCCTCTCACAAGGGTGTGAATACTACTGCTCCACCCCCAACCCAAGAACGGGGAGACCGAGTAGTTATGTATATATATTTATATATACTGTATATATATATATGTATATATATTTATATATACTGTATATATATATATATATATATATATATATATATATATATATATATATACAGTATATATATATAAACATGTATATATATATATATGTATATATATTCATATATATACTGTATATATATGCTGTATATATATTTATATATCTACTGTATATATATATATATGTGTGTACATATATATATATATATATATATATATATATACATATACATATATATATATAATATATACATATATATATAATATATATACATATATATATAATATATATACATATATATATATATAAATATATATATATATATATATATATATATATATATATATATATATAATATATATATATATATATATATATATATACATATATATATATATATATATATATATATATATATATCAACGTGGTGAAATGGTTTGCGTATCGCTATGATCCGCAAAGCTGTACTAGTCGGGTCTACCCATACTAGGCTGGTTTGCTGCTAGCGATCAGACGAAAACATACCACCATCTCTAATCAGCAGTTGGCCAGCGTGATGATGAAAACTGGCCAAACCCCTGACAGGATTAAGGACATGCCGGATGCCTTTGTCCTGCAGTGGACTAAAAACGGCTGCATTTGTTGTTGTTGTTTGTTGTATATACTAGATCAGGATTATAGATGCATAGATTTTTAAGGAGTATTTATTTACGTAGGTTTTATTTATTTTTTATTTTTTTGGAATTATCCACATAAAAACACAAATTTTATACAATTATGAATGTGTTTCTGTAATTGAAACTAAATCACTTAGACAGAAATAAATTTATCGAGGAAATTTAAATTTAATTCGTATAGGCTACACTTAAAGTATTAATGATTTATATTCAAGTGAATTAGATATAATTTATGACTTAGCGATTTACGTACATTTGAATTTTACCCTTTTTAGTGTAATTGGATCATGCTATCTTGAAAAGATTTATTTTGAGGTTATTTCTAATGTTGGAAGTCTCTCTCTCTCTCTCTCTCTCTCTCTCTCTCTCTCTCTCTCTCTCTCTCTCTCTCTCTCTCTCTCTCTCTCTCTCTCTCTCTATATATATATATATATATATATATATATATATGTTAGAATTTTTACATAGTATAATATATGTATGTCTCTATATGCAGGTGTAAGATACGTGTACAGTATGTATATGTGTATTTGAAAACTGGCCAAACTCCAGACACGAATAAGAACAAGAATAAGAACTAGAAACCGCTGCTTTTTTTTTTGGTATAACATGATATGGATTTAAAGAGGAATAAATCATATGCCT